>NC_056744.1:369363957-369608957 GCF_019279795.1 Protopterus annectens | reverse complement strand
ACATCTTCACATCCATTAAACTTTTAGCTAGATCTCCCTTTCTTAGTGGTATGAACTTCATACCTCTAGATAGAAGGCTAAAATGTTCATTTTTCAGTTCAGTTCCACTGAAGTTGTATATACTGTAGCCATCGATGATAAACCAACATACATTGTTCTTGTCCTACTTAATCATGTTATCACTTTCCAAGTCGGGGTGAGGGATACTTGAAGTATTTAGTATCTCCCCCTCCCACTTCTCCCTCCCCTCCAAAAATTCTGTTTTTGGTAATAATAGTTATTGTCCATGTTCTTAATTCTTTCAGATCTCCTCAGGGGTGGGGGTTCATTAAAATCATCTAATTCATTCATGCGTTCCCCTATTTGTACTTCATTGTTTTGATCTACCTCGCTCATCTGGTTCGCCCCCACTGGTTCCCAGGTCTTGTAAACATACTTAGGTTTGGGGTAATTCATTTTATTTTTGTATTCATTTAAATCTCTCTCTAACTTCTTCAGTTTCATTTTTAGCAAATCATCACATTTCTCATCAATTTCAGCCATTATGTTGTAATACTTACTTTGTTCAGTAGGAAGAGAGGATGAATTAAATCATCTTTAATACACCCATTTAAAACCTCAATATCCTTATGTAGTTCACATTTCAGTGTATCATTTTCTTTAATCATAGCCTTGAGAATATCCAGTCCACACCTGTTAAATATATCCAACAGTTCATTGTGAAAATCACTATCAGTTCATTATTACAGCAATAACCCACGCCTGGGTGTGGGTAATGCTGGATTTACCCACGGTTGGTGTGGTTTGGTCATGAGGGCGAAGTGTTTTATTGCTATTATGCAATGACATTATTTAAGAAAAAAAAATTACTTTTCTTAAATAATGGCATTGTATAATGCCTCCTTGCTGCCCTTCCACAGCTGTCTGGTATTCCGTGGCAGTTCTGATGTACTGCGCATGCGTATGTCCACGCAGTACATCAGAGCTGTGGGCAAAAGCAACGGAGAAAGCAAGATCTCAGTTGCTTTTTACAAACTGTTTCACTATGTTAAATGAGTTTAACATAGCGAGACAGCTTTAAAAAAAGCAACGGAGAATCTCCGTTTCTTATTTTCAAGCTGTCTAGCTATGTTTAATCCATTTAACATAGCGAGACAGTTTTGAAAAAAAGCAATGGAGAAAGCAAGGTCTCCATTGCTTTTTACAAACTGTCTCACTATGTTAAAGGAGTTTAACATAGCGAGACGGCTTTAAAAAACGCAACGGAGAATCTCCGTTGCTTTTTTTAAAGCTGTCTCGCTATGTTAAACTCGTTTAACATAGCGAGATAGTGTTGCTGTAAAAAAAAGAGTTACAGTTATGGAAAAAGTCTGGGCGACCGGACCTTTTTCCATTACTATAACTCGGATTTACAATGTGCATGCTGACCAATCAGCGTGCACGTTTTTGAATATTAATGGGGGGTTGTTGTATAATAGGGTATTTTCATAACCATAATCTTTTAGGGACAATAACCTCCAAAATACATTGTTTTAGGTATGAGTTCTCAGTATCTAAAGTTCTGTATTTATTTAACAGTTTAGACAGTTTGTGTAATTTAACATTATAAGAATCATTAACTGGTGTAGGTTCAAATGTTTTGGATGTGAATTTACTAGTAAAACTAACCTGCAACCAGTCCTTCACATCTGTTGTTATTAGTTTGCACAGGTATCTGATTAGTTCATTTGTCTTTTTCCTTTAACCCTTTTGCCAGTGCTGCCGAGAATGTCCGTTGTTGTTGGCCTAAAGGTATAGTATGTCTTAAACACAACCACGTGTTCAGAAAAAAATCTATGTGGGATACAAAAACTTCCTTTCAATGTCTCCCATATATAAAGTGCCATAAGTTGGGGCAAAGGATGCCTCCATAGCTGTAACCTTCACCTGCAAAAAAAAATCTTCATCTTCAAAACGAAAGTAATTGTGCGTCAAACAAAATCCCACAAGGGAAATCAAAAATGACATATGGGGTCCCATGCCCAACATATTTTCTATTGCCTTAGGTACCATGTTGTATATTTGTGTACAGTGAATTTATATCCGTCGCCCAATAAAAATCATCGTGCCAAGTGAGCCCTTCTAAGCAATCTAATAGTTGTTGAGTATTACTTATATGAACAGGTACCATACGCAACCATTTTTTAAGTTGAGAATACAAAACATGTCCACATTCTGTAAATAAGAGCCTACACCTGAAATGACTGATCTACACTGAGAATTTTGCAAATTCATATGTACCTTGGGAACAGCATAAAAGATCTGGTCAATTGGATATTAATGTTTCTATCAGAAACATAAAAAAAAAAGGCCTTTCCCCTAGGAGGCAACTGGGTTGTCCATTAATTTCACATACTCCATCTCATCGGCCAACAAATTATGTACCATAATAAAATAATTGGCCTTACTCATGACTACCCAATTGTCACCCTTACCTGTTTGTTTGAATACATAATTGTGCCTAAATTCACAAAGCTGCTGTAAGGTTAACAACTCAACCTTATACACAGTATGCCTTTTGAGAATGGAAATATTTTCCAAACACATGCTCCCACATTTTTAGACATCACATGTTCAAACAAGCTAATTGCAGGAGAATTCTTTGATGGTGTGAAAGAACTAATACATGGTGGGGGGACATTCAATGTCCCATAACCCGTACAAAAGCTTCTACTATCATTTAAGTCACCACAATATTCATCAAACATTTCATTACATCTCAAAGTTGGCTGATTGATTACTTTTAAATGGGTTCTTACCTGTATAAAAACAGTTCATTAAAGTTTGATGTCATATCCTGTGAAGGTGAATAGCCAAGGTACCAGATTGGTATTAAAAAAGCTAGATGCTTACTGAGCAGCTTGAATTCTTCTTTTTTTTAACAAAAGTCTGCTTTCCTGTTATTAGGCAGGGGATGTTCAGATGCATCCCTTTAGTGGATTCAGCAGAAACTACTGAGGGACCTGCTTTAGGGTTTTTGTAAATGTACTTGTGGGAGCCAAGCACTCTGTAAAGCTGGTCAGGCTTTCTAGGAACAGATGACAGGGAATCTGATGTCACAGCTACTGATCTAAGTGAAGGTAAACTCAGTAATACTCTACAGTGAGACTAAGCTTGAGAGAATTGTCTGCTTTCCCAATGAACTTCCTCCTTCATTTTATGAAAGGTAATCCCCCCCTAAAGAGAGGTCCTCTGGGAGAGAGGCAGATGAGACATAAATCTGAGTCTGGATAAGGTTGAGTTGGAAGTTGCTTAGAGTAGGACAATTCCTCTTCATCCTCAGAGTCTGAAGATTATAAATCTTCTTAAAAAGCCATCTTCCTAGGCCTCTTGGATGGGGAGTCTTTAGGGATAGTGGACTGAGTGTGGCTGCATTACACAGATTCATGAAGGCCACAATCTCCTGGGCAATTTTTAAGAGGTCTTGTGCTTTGGTTTGAGCTGAAATGACACAGGGCTGAGGACACAGAAGAGTAAGGCGGATGGTTCTTTTTGGTTTAGGTATCTGTTTTATCAAAGTAACAGTCTGCAATATCAGTCTGGGTTTCCAAGGCTTAGGAAGGTTGGATGTTGCCCTCATAACCTGCAATATAACTGTCAGTAGCTGGGACCTGCAAAGCGATCTCAGATCTGACTGATGTTGGTGTCACGGAAAGAGTGAGCAGTAGGCCTGGAATCATGGTGGCCTCCTGGGGGGTTGTGTCACAGGGTACAGGCCTAGAACTCAACTGACCAGGGAGCTGTGTCTCAACTGAGTCATCAGTAGACTTAGTAGCATGGGCTTAGACATTGACTGTGTCTCTGGTATCTTTTACTTTGTATTTTTTTTTTTAGTTGTGCTTTTTTCAGAATAATGCTGGCAGAAGTTGGAGATTGTGAAGCTGTAGTGGGAACCAAAATGGAAAACTCTATGTAATTGTCTAGAACTTCAGCCCTGAATTTAAGGTTGCAGATGTCTTCAAAAATGTCACTTGGAATTTAGCGCAATTATGACAATTAGGAGAGGTCATGCTGAGGCCCCAAACAGAACAGACACGAGTGAAAATCTTTATGTAGAATTTGCTTCCCACACTTCAAACAATTATTAACCTTTTGAAACATTAACCTAGAAGAGAAAAATCTCCAACGGAGTACTTATCAGACAGAAGGAAAGAAGAATCTCTGTAAAAAAAAAATGAGCTGATCAATGGACTGTGAATGTGCTGTATACAATGTGAAGGGTTTCGGACTGCATGGCAGGAAAGAACTGAACATGGTTCAGACGGACAATCTCCTTATACCATGATGTTCAGATGTCAGTCTTTGGATGTCCATTGGCTAGGGATGATATAAAAAAAAGACTTGGGAAATTGGGCGTGTTGTAGGGCTCTGCATGGCAGGAATACACAGTAATCAGTAAAGTAACACTGACTATGAACAACATCTGAAATATCAAACAATCAAAGTTAGGTGATAAAATAGGTGCTACAAAGTACTAGTATGGACACAAAAATAAATAAAAACGTTTGTGTGTTTTTTGTATTCTGTTGCATGATAACTCTGCAGCTGGCAGTCTTTTGCAATGTAAATGGCATTAAAGTGAATCTTGCTGGGTGGAAGCAAAAGCAGGTAAACAGATAACTAAGGAGGCAAATAACATAAATTTGGCTGATGTCATACACCAGAACCTCATTAAAGCTGATGTCATACACCATTGACTCCATCTCATATAGGAAGGTACAAGGCAATCTGAGGGGAACGTGATTGCATTTGGTAAAATGGTTAGTGAGGAAAACAAGTGGCAAGAGGGTAAAACACAGGAAAAACATTGAGGAAGGCATTATCAAACAAAGAGCTGTGAAAAGTGGTGTTCTACAGGGATCAGTTCTAGGAAACATTGTTTTCACTATGCCCATATCTGACATCAAATCTCACAAACAGAACAGAGCTAATTTCTTCTCAAACATCACCAAGATGAAGCCACAATGAGAGCAAAAATGGGGAAAAAGGGGCTGTGGATGGAAGGATGAATGGTGTTTGCACAAAACCCAGTGCAATAATTGTATCAAATTATTGTGCCTTTGAGTATACAGGCCCTCTGACAGTGTATCATACCCAGCAACAAGATGTGTGACTGTTTCCACTTCTTTTTTTTACAGAACCTGCATTTGTCTGTTTCTTCCAGCCTTTCAATTTATTTTTAAACCAGTGTGTTGGTAGTTCTCTGTCCTGGGTTGCCATCATTAGCCTTTCATCTTTTGGTTTCAAGGCACCTGTTCTTAAACATTTCTGCATCACATCTTGGTCGACATGAGGTCTCTGTACTTGCTACTATATTTTTGGCTTTTCTAGCTTTCCTTCCTTCTCATCTGATCCCTTTCCTTATATTCTTTTCTTTGTTGTCACATTCACTTGTTTGCTTTCTGTATACATCTGATGTGATTTCCATTCCCTCTTGATACCAAAATGTTTCTGCTAAACTGAGCAAAGATGTCATCTTAGAGGACTTCTCACGTTTTAAAACTTCACTATGGTTGCATTTGATGAGGTCCGTAGATATGTATGCAGCCTCATAATTGCAGATCTACACATGTAATCAATTTCTTTGAGGCCCATACCTCCTTCAGAATGAGGAATACATAATATTGCAATACACTGATTTTTATGTATCATTTGATAAGCATGAATCATTCTTTTCTTGTTTTAATGTACCAATCCAGTACTTTTTCGGAACAGTCAATCACCCCAAAACTATAAGTTAGAACTGGAAGAGCAAATTGATTTATAGCTTGGACTTTACTCCTAGATGCTCAAGGCAGTTTTCAATATTAGTTTTAGCCTTCTGAAGTATTCATTACTGAGATTTATTTTCATTTGTTCAAGTTTTACTGTCAGTCCTTCATCTATTTTCAAATATTTATACTCTCTCTCCTGTTCAAGTTTATTTATGTCACACTCTTGTCCCAGGTTATTTTCTTGGTGCTGCAGCTTACCTGTTTAATGTTTCTTTTGCTCTTTTATCAAGACCCAAATGTCATTCTTATATCAGCTGACAAATTTTTAACCACTTGTAGTTCATGTTTTCAACTCCTCATCTGATGAGCAATACAGTTTTTAGCCATCCACAAAAAGTAGATGAGAAATGCACGGGGTGTTAAGTTTGATGGTAAAATAAGTTAAACAAGTAATACACATTTATTAACTCTTACCAGATCCATGGAATTGGAGCAAAGTTTCTAAAAAATATTTAGAAATCATAACTTTTTTATGAAAGGTGAGGTAATTATAGCAAGATATTTTGTTTATCGGAGAAAGACACTACTACTAACAGAAAATCTAGACTATTATCAGTTGTAAGACACTTTAATCACTTTATCAATACAATGAATAAGAGAAACATTTATGATTTAAGACTATCTAAATCTCTTAACTGTAAGCACCCAAATCAATACAGACAAGGTTTTTACTTCTAATAGCGTATACTCTAAAACTAAAGATGTGTTCTTTCCTGTCCACTGACTGACCACAAAGCAATTACTTTTAATCTCACATTGAAGGCAAATAATTTAATATTATGTAAAGACTTCCTGCTTATAGAATTAAAATTAAGGGCTTTAAAGACTGGTTTATTAATGAAATTAAGACCTTTTTAGAATTTAATAATAATGAAGACGTTACTGAGATCATTCTTTGGGATTCTTTGAAACCTTATTTAAACTGTAAAATTAAAAACTGGTATGCTTGTAAAAGAAGAGTGTGGGACAGAAAATTGAAAGAGTTACAGACTAAGATATATATTTTAAAGCTACAAATTAAATCAAATGATAAAGGTAATAATCTAGAATGATAAACTTTAAATTAAAAATATGTGGATATTCTTAGTCATAACATTTCAGTAAACTTGGAAAATAAAGTCTTAAAAGTTTACACAGATTAGCCATTAGATCAAAGAAAATGAATAATTTAAACCACATTAAGGAAATATATAAATATGAAAGTAAAAATAAAAACATTACTTTTTATAAAGATATATTAGAATGTTTTAGGGATCATTATGAGCAAATAAATAATAATAATAATAGTAATTTGATAAAGAGTAATAGTCTTTTAAACTTTCTGAAAGAAAACATTAACTATAAGCTAACTAAAGAGCAAACAAATAGTATCAATAACCTTTTTTGCTTAAGGAAATTAAAGATCAAATTAAAAATCTTGCAATTAATAAAGCTCTGGGTTTGGATGGAATAATTCCAGAACTTTATAAATTATTACCAGATAATATATTAAAGATTTTGTTTAAAGCATTTAATGATATTAAATATACGCCAAATGTTCCCCATCTTGGAGATGTTTGCTTGTTTCACCTATATTAAAACAAGACAGAGGCAATAAATTTTGTTCTTCATATCAAACCATTTCAGTTCTAAATACAAATTATAAAATGCTTATGTTAATACTGGCAAAGTGATTATTACTTTGTCAGGAATTATTAATAGTGATCAAACAGGATTTAAATTAAACAGAAAAGTTTATGATAACATTACTAGACCTAATACTTTAATAGATTTTGCAAACAAAAAAAGAAATTTCAATTATATGTTTAAATTTAGACAAAGTGTTTGATTCTGCAAATGTTAATTACTTGTTTAAAGTTCTTGAAGAATATACCTTTTCAGTATAACAATGCATCTGCATTTATCAAAATGTGTTCTACTCAGTCAAATCATTTAGATTTTTAAAGGGTACAAAACAAGGATGTCTGCTTTCTCCATTCTGCAAATCATGTAACATCAAATAAAAATATAAAATGTTTTTCAACAGATGAAAATTATTCTTACATCATATAATTACTTGCAAATGATATATTATTAACTGTTGGTAATATTAATTCAATACAGTTAAAACCATGGAATGTTTTGAAGAGATTTCTAAATTGAAGTTTAATCATAGCAAAAATAATACTTTGTTAATTAACAAAGATTTTAATTCAAATCTTAAAATGTATAGTAATTTTAATTGGGATAATAATCAAATTATATATTTGGGAGTTACTATAACTTCAAGTAGTAAAGAACTAGTGATAGTAAATTATGCAAATATAATTAACATGATAACACAACTAATTTCAAGCTGGAACAAACTAATCTTTACTATGGAAAATAGGCTTATGTTAATAAAAATGGTAATATTGCCTAAAATTTTGTTTTATATTTAGTCTTTAATCTTATCCCCAAATAAAAGCTTTCTTTAAGAAAATAAACTCTATGTTACTTAATTTTTTATGGTTCGCCAATAAACATAGGATTTCATTACAATGACATATGAAAAGTTAGGAAGATGGTAGTAGTAGTTTTCCTATTTTTGATTTGTATATAAAATCAGCTAGGATCCAAATTATAGCTCAATGGTTAAATAATTCATATGATTCTAAATGGAAATGAATACAAGAAAAAATATTATTAAGCAATAATAAATTATTTGTTGATCTGCATATACAAACTGTATTTAATAAATTCTATTGGATCTTAAAAGAGTATTGTATGAGTAGTGGAAATATTTTTTTCTCTATCCCATTGATTAATTACATTTTATCAACATTTATGGGATATGTAAATAATACTTATAAAATAAAAAGCCTTGTTTTTTATTATTTCACATCGCATCCACTATTGATTAACCACTCATAATTTAGGTAAAATGTTAGATTTTAAACACAGTAGTTTAATATTTTGGCATCCATTCACAAATAGTAATAAAATATATTCAGCAGAATATTTATTAGCCAGATATAATTTAAGACAGGATAATTGGATGAGTTTGCAAAGTTGTAAGGATTTTGTAAATGATAAAATAAAAGTCCTCAGATTTACGTGTGAAAAAAGTCCCCAAAATACTAGAATTTTTATTTAACATTAATAGTAATTTAAGTAACAATAGGTCATACTTATCAAAAAATTTCTTTTGTAGAAATAAAATGTTGAGATTACTCTAAAAGAATTAATAATGAAGAGTTTTTTGATGTGAATAAAATATTACTACAAAAATTGATGAACACAACTTCATCTTCACTGTACTGGAAATTATTTATTTGAAATATTTGCATAGAACTTTTATAATTCCTCATAAGGTTGTAGTAACAAAATATCAAATGTTAACTGTTGGAGATGTGATGATAATATAGATGCAGACTGGTTACATATGATGCTGGAATATAAAATGATCTCTCTGTTCTGGAAGGAGTTTTAAAGGGCAACAAGAAAAGAAAAGAAAACAAGACAAATAATGTGTTGTGCAAAGAACCAGAGCAGCAAAAAGAAAGATAAAAAGTACAACGTTCTCAGAAGCATGGGTTTTTCAGCCTTTCCCTACTCTCTGGAACATGCTCAAAATTTGCTTTAACTCACTGTCTATATTCCTAAGCCTACTTGAGTCCTACTAATGTTGTTTATACAGCTTCTAGATAAATATCACACTTTATGAGGTAAATATTCATCAGCTATAAATATGACCTTCCTTTTATGATAATACCTTGTTATTAAAAAAATTCAGCACTACTTGTTAAGACTGCCCCTGTCTGGTGCATCTGACAGAGGCAGAGTATAACACCGGTACAACATTGGTTTTATAAATTGTATAGTAGTACATTTAGTAGCTTTATGGCACCGCAGTCATCTTACCCATTTGTGTCTGCAACAGGGAATCTTCCATTGCCAGCTCAGCAAACGAGGGGGTAGAAGAGGAGCATGCTGGAAAGGCAGAGGTGAATGGACCTGTATCACGCACTGGTGGAGAGGGTACTGAATCTACAAAATGCAAAATGATGCACAAGGTTACAGAAAGAGGACATCTCTAATTATTCATGCAGGAATATAGTTACTGAACCAAGGTCACAAAGCATGCATGTCTACAGTAGGACCATTCTGGAAGAATCCTATGCAGTTCTATTTATCATTTTAAAAGAGCCTGTCCACCCAAGTCTGACAAAACCTTCTGATCATCTCTACACCTATAAATACTTGCAAGCTGCTATAAACTTCAGAAACAAGACCCCCAAATCCATGTTCCTTCTATTCTTATATGATGGCTACATTCAGTATTAGAATACTTTTCAGCTTGTGTAAACCAATTCAGTCCAGTGCAATGAACAAAATACATCTGGACTCCCTTATACTTGCTGAAAATAAGCCAAGATTCTCAGCAGTGCTTCCTAAGAAAAGACTACCAAAGTGGCAGCAAAGAAAAACACAAATCCTTAAAGTTTCTGGGTGTGGAAGGGATCAGAGTAACAAACCAATAATGGAATACTACAAGATTGCAGGTGAGACAGTAGTATATAAAGTACAAAAAAAAACTCTGCCAGAATACCTAGTTCTTACTGCACAGCAGGTACATTCTAGCATCATACTGCCCTTAACATTCGCTCAGCTGTGCAGCCGGAGGCATCAGGCACATCATTCACTCAATTCTGTAGAAGTCCTGACAGACACTCATTTCGCTCTTCATCTGTGAGTGTTTACTGTCTTGACTGTAGGTTTCATCACACAGGGACATGCACATTAGGTTCCATTACTTGGAAACACTGTCTCACATAACTTGACTGCATTGCAGCCCCTGTTCTGATGGGCTCATTTCTATAGATTCATAGATCACGTAATTGACTTACTACTTGTCTCTCAGTTACTCTGCCCATCACCTAGTTAAGCGGTACATTGGTTTCTATTAAGCTCTTTCTGTTAATTTTCTTGCTGCCCGGAATTATGTGGTTCTCATATCTGACTGTAGGGCTTACGTCTACCTGCTTGGCTCAGAGATTACACCACTCATTTTATTCACTGACTTTGGTGACCACTGTCAGTGCTTTACTGACTGATCTATCTTAATGGTAACGTATTACCTTGATGATCACATCTAATGGACTTGCTTCTACAGTCGACCTTCATTTTTCCCCCTGCACTGCTTCTTACCTTAGGATTTTTCTCCCTCTACACTGCTTCTCACCTTAGGATTGCATTTTTCCACTGTACCTAGTATATTTCTGTGATTCTGGATTATTAAGCCTCCACAGCTTTGCAGCTTTCAGGCATGTGGTACAAAAAATTATTACCACGACACAGGTTGAATATCACACTTACCATTCCTCTGCACACCCCAGAGGATTATCTATTCACAAAGGAAGTCCTACTTCCCTTATACATTTTGGACTTTGATTACTTTAAGTAACCAGATTATTAATTAATTGCAGCCTTACTTCCTAAGCAACAGAGTTTATTTCACACAGCTAAGTGTCCTGTTTATACGTACACACATCACATATGCTCCATGATGGAATATGCATTTGGACTTGAGTAAGTTTTAATGTCAACCAGGAATTGAGTTTTACATATAATTTTCAGTGATAGGCTTTGACTTCACTACCCTCCTCTATCTGAAAAAAAAATGTTTTCCTATAGTGCCTCTAAATTATTCAAACAACCCCTCGTCAATGGTGTACTAGACCAAACAAAAGGCAAAAAACACCACTCAATGATTTCAGTGATGTAATCCAAACTACACTTTAGCACTTTCATTCAGAGTATAAACCAGACTTCATCAGAACACATAACAAACATACCACAGCCACAAAATAACATGGTGAAATCACATGACCAGTAATATCACATGATCACAGCATGTATTCTTAAACAAATATTAATAACATGCACATAAAAATCCATCTAACAATATGAAAACACATAAATAAGACACTGTACAGATATATTAAGTTTAAATTTGAATTTGGTGAAATCACATGACCAGTATTATCACATGACCACAGCATGCATTCTTAAAAAAATGTTAATAACATGCACATAAACAATATGAAAACACATAAATAAGACACTGTACAGATAGATATATTAAGTTTAAATTTGAATTTGGTGAAATCACATGACCAGTAATATCACATGATCACAGCATGCATTCTTAAACAAATGTTAATAACATGCACATAAAAATCCATCTAACAATATGAAAACACATAAATAAGACACTATACAGATATATTAAGTTAAATTTGAATTTGATCAATCTCCTTCTTTAAAAAAAAAAAACATGTAATACTTATGAATTCATTTAGAAGAGGAAACTTGTGTGCCTGAAGGCAAAATTGCCAGTTTGTTTCTTTCATCAACAGCGTACTCTTAAAATCACCTCTCCTCATATCCAGAAATTCTCAATCAAGAAAATAACAATATAAATTTTTACAATCTGTACAATTAACACTATGTTTGAATAATACATTGTTCAGACTTTTTCTTTATGTCATACACATGTTCTTTAATGCACTCAGAGTTCTAGTTGACATGCCCACAATGGTGTACAAATAGCGACATAAACAACTCCTTGGGACTTACAGTTAAAATGGCACTTAGCTACAACTGTTTTATACACGTTCCAAATAGTAACCTGTCATCCATAAATCAATCTGTGGACATTACAATTGCCACATTTATATGTCCCATGTTTTTTTTTTTGCAATATACCATACCCTAATTAAAGTATTTATTTTACAAAACATGCTTCAAGTTACCAGAATTTTTGCAACATCAGGGGGTGCAGGGGGGCTTGGCACTACAACAAAGAAGATTAAAGGAGAACAATGATCGTTGAGATGCACTCTTTTCCTGGGTTTTCAATCTTTTTTCAGCTTGTCAGCAATTGCATTTCGAGCACTGACATTTCAGTAGAGAGCCCTAAGATGACCCAGACATTTAAATTTTGCTTTCCATAAGTAACTTGCTTTACGATGTTACACCAACAATACTTTTAATTCCACAAAACAAAACTGCTGGTAACCCTATTAACTGCACTTAGGAATGTAGTTATTTAATTACTTACATGCTAACTACATATTGTGGGTGGTTGGAGGGCACTTTTCAGCCACAACCCAAGATAAAGGCACATAGAACATAAGTAAATTAAGTGACATTTCTTTCATAACCAAACATTATTGTACCTTTTTCAAGAAGATTTGTTCTTGGACACAAAATTCCAAAATAATATTTGTTGATATAGAACAGGATATACAATACACTTGACATAAACACATAAATAATTGGTTTAATTCTTTGCACCTACTCAGCTAGTCTCCATCCACACACACACACACACACACACACACACACACACACACACACACACACCTAACACTGTATAATAACCACATCCTTCACTACATAACAAGAAAAAGGTCTGACAAGAAGAAACAAAATAAGTAACTAAGAGAAAGTCTTATATGGTACACAAATATTGTACACATCATATGGAATGCAGAACTACAGTTCTGTGTCTTTAGGTTACATATTCCTAACAATCTGTTAAGGTTCTCTCTAGATGCATAAGAACTCTAAACCATATCCACAAGCAGGACCAACCTTCAGTCCATCCACATACAGAACTAGCAGCACCATAACCTTAGTCCAGCCACAGGCAGAACTAGCAGCACCAGCCACAGGCAGAACTAGCAGCACCACCCCTCAGTCCCTCTACAGACAGAATAAGCAGCACCATAACCTCAGTCCATCCATAGACAGAACTAGCAGAACCATTCTCACAGTGCATCCACAGATGAAACAACCAGCACCACACCTCAGTCATTCCACACACAGAACTAGCAGCACCATCCCCACAGTCCATCCACAGACAGAGCAAGCAGCACCATAACCTCATTCCACCCACAGACAGAATGAGCTGCACCATAACCTTAGTTCATCTACAGAACCATCCCTCAGTCGATCCGCAGACAGAACTAGCAGCACCATCCCTCAGTCCATCCACATACATAATGAGCAGCACTATACCTTCAGTCCATTCACAGACAGTACTAGCAGCACTATAACTTCAGTCCATCCACAGACAGTACTAGCAGCACTATAACTTCAGTCCATCCACAGACAGTACTAGCAGCACTATAACTTCAGTCCATCCACAGACAGTACTAGCAGCACTATAACCTCAGTCCATCCACAGACAGAATGTGCAGCACCATAACCTCAGTCCATCCACAGACATTACAGAGGTTTGCAAGAGCTGTATGTTATTTAGGGGTTTATCTTCCTTTCATTTTTTTTAGTTTTGAAGTTAAACATATTTCTCTTCTAGACTGGGTACAACCTGGAGATTGTAGTGTGGCTGAGGTCAGAAGCTGGCTTATCTCCCTCCCAGCTTGTGATGCTGCCATCCTTTTTTCTGGTGAGTAGCTTTTACCCCCAGCGTAACTGCCCTTTCTTCTATGGTTCATGTGCTAGACATGGAATCATACAATATATCACATGCGCTAAAATAATTGTATTAGAAGCCTTTAGCTGAGCAGATGCTAACATAACACAGTAATGAAATAAGCATGCATCTCACTATGGATGTTAACTTCTTACACCCTTTTAGTTTCATTTATGAAAATGGGACATTTGGTATCCTTGTGCTGGGAAAAATGTTGCATCTTAAAAAAGTAATTTGTACACCATGGTTTACAGGGTTTGTGTATGGCAATACTAAAGTTTGTTTTCTTGAGGTACACCATATGCACATACAGCATTCTGACCACATCATCTCTGGACATGACTGAACTAAAAAGTAAAAAATCTGCTTTGACAGTCAGACATCAGTGTTCAGTTCAGCAAAAGTGGTCACTGTAGATCACTGCTTCTACACTGCTTCTATAAAGAAACAAGTGGGGCCTTTTTCTGTCTTCATGTGGAAAATAATGCTACTGCCCTTATCTTTGCAGTCTAGTTTGATTACATGTATTGTCTTGTGCTCAAGCTTGCAGGCTTTACTCTCCCCCAAGCTGTAACGAGTTGCTAGTCAGAGTTTGAGACTCTTCCCTGAGGTCAGAATGCCAGACATTTCAGCTGCATCCTAGACACCAGTAGTAGGTTTTCTCGAATTGGAATAGTTAAGCTTAGTTGATTTTTTATGAAGTTTTAAAAGTAAAAATAATTTTGACCTTAATATTGGATAAGTACAACAATTTTATTGTTATATTTTTCCTATGTAATGGCATCTTGTTAAACCACAGAAAGACACAGTACTGCTGTCTGAAAATCTCACAGCACTTGATGTTCAAATCCAGATATCAGTGTTACAGTATCATTTGTTACACATGGGATTTAGCCACAGGAAGTTGACTGCTCATCCAGTCTGTATTCCAGAGCTTCAGGCATGCTCAGAATGGACTGGTCTCTTCTGTAGTTCTATGACATCAGTAGCATGTGGGTAGATAAGGGGGAACAGGCCATTTCATCTTCAGCTCTTTTTGTGAAAAAGAGAGACATAGTCCCCAATAAGTGTGCCTCTTACTACAGGCCTCTAGGATGAGGCTGCCATAGGAAAGGCATTCAGCTGCCCAACAAAGGGAGCTCGACCATATCTAGATAACACAGAGCAACCTCACCTCTGAGGCTATCATATACAGCTAAGGAACAGTGTTAAGAGGAGGGAACTCAATATGACAGCAGTGATTCCTGCATTCAGTGACCTGTAGTGTGTTCCTCACAGGCATCACTGCTATATCATCATTCATCAGAAATAGCAAATGTACTACAGGCCTTGTACTGCACAGCTTGGACTGCTGGAGCAAAACCAGCCCTACATCTGGAGTCGATGTACCGTTTATAATGCGTTGAAAAAGTGTGGCAGGAACTCCAACTAGATGCTTCACAGATACTCTGAGCTGATGGGCTCCTAAAGACAGCTGCTGTAGTGGGAGCCCCCAGCTGTCCCAAAAAGTGTTTTCTATGACAACAGGAGAAGACAATACTAGTCACTTATACTGTGAGGGGGCATGTTGTTTTGACACACTACTTTGCCTTATTTCTTTGGTTTAAATGAAAAATAAAGTTGCTCTGGATTCTAGAAGTCGCTGGTCCTATCTAGTTTACACATGTGCTGCTTATGCACATTAAACATATTTATTTTATTTATTTATTTATTTATTTATTTATTTATTTATTTATTTATTTATAGGGCGGCACAGTGGTGCAGTGATTAACATGTCACCTAGAGAGCAGGAGTTTTCGGCTGATTTCTAAATAAATAAATAAATAAAAAATATTTATTATTTATTTATTTAACATTTGTTGACTGGGAAGTCCAACTAGGACAAGCCCATTTTCAACGGAGGCCCAGGGAAAAACGCTCCAGACACATGGCTTTGGAATGTGGGAGGAAACTCATGAAAATGCAGCGAGGACATGCAGAGTCCACACAGAAGGCACCCTAGCCAAGAATCGAACCAGAGAACCTCTTGCTGTGAGGTGACAATGTTAACCCCTACACTAGTGTGCCACTGTGAATCCTTCTCCCTTTGATAGGTTCATATGTTAGTACACTACTGCCATTGTAGGTCATTTTAAGCTTAGCCAAATTTCCCAACCCATCTGATGTTTAAAGTAACCTTACCCTTTCATGGACTAGATTTATATTACCCTAGTGATAACAGCTGGGTTGACACAACAGATATTTAGAAGGGCCCTAAGTTCTTATACTGGTATGAAGAAACAATGATTTGCAGTTGCATGATTTGGTTCAGACCAATTTTGAAATCAGTTGTAGCATTAAACAGGGACTTTCCTTATACCCAGGGCCCAAGCCAAATACAGGGAAGCAGCAAGGAGGTGAACTAACAGTACATACATTCTCTGCCTCAAATCTTAGAGACCTCCAGTGTACCTTTGCAATGGGAATTACGGAGGTTGGAGTCCTTTGGGTCGAAGGTGACAGTGAAGGTGTGAGGGAAAAGAGGGAGAGAAGGTCTTACAAAGTAACCATTTTGAAAACGTGGTACTTTTAAGAATTTGTTTGACACTGACAGATCTAGAATTTTAACATTGACAGTTCTGGAATCTCCAGCTGCCTGCTTTTCTTAGAATTAGAAACAGGCTGGAATAAAATCATGTCATCTCTTTTTTCGATCATCTCCTGCTCTAGAAGGCCCTCTAAAGGAGCAGGGACCAAATGACAGTGTTCCGTGGGAACAGGGAGAATTCCTGAGAATTTGGGTCTGCTTAAGAATTGGAGTTTACATACTCGTTTCAAAATGGTTATGACTCATTGACCCAGGTGACCTCCTATCTTTGTGAATAGTTAAGTGGTCTACAGATGGAGGACAGCATTGAGACAGGGGGATGGTTAGCTTGACTAAAAGCTGCTTGCAATGAGAGCAATGTCCCTGATGTTTACCCCTCTGCTTTGCCTACCACTTTTTTCTGTACCGTGCTTTCTTTCCCTTGTGACATTTGCCTTTTTTATATATAAATGGGCCAGCCTTTGGAAACGTACCTTCTGCTACATTTTAGAGACAGGATAAAAAGCACTTGTTTTACAGTCCACGTTTCCCCCTTCTCTTCCAGTCTTTTAAACAACTTTTCAGCTAAGGGCATGAAAAAGATATCTTTGTTAAGTGGTACATTCACATTGCTTGGCAGAGGCTGAGTCCTTGAACAGGAATGTCTCCCAATTACACTGTCACCTTAAATAATGTGTTTAAATGTATAAAAGGCTTTTATTGTTTTACATACCAACAAAATTCTTGCTCTCAATGTTTGCTTGGCAAGCTCTGTATCCCATAAAGATTTTGCTCCTAAAATATTTGTAGTTTATGCTATACAACCTTAATTTGTGAATTTTGTTAAAGTACTTCCTCTGAACTGATTACAGTTGGTGTAGTTAACATGTTACGAGCAGAAAAGGCTGTAGTTTGTTACTGGACAGATGAGCTTTTTATACAGCTTGAATAAGGCAGCTGGCTCAACAGTACCCATTCTCCTGGAACATATCCTACCACTTTCACACCTTTGGCTTCGACAGATAAACTATTGTTTCTAAAGCTACGTTTATTATTACATACAACTCCTATGTCTAAGCAGACTTTCCAATTCACATATTTAACGTAAGAAGAAAGAATTTAGAGAGGCAGACAGCAATCCTTCTTGATTAGGTGAGTAGGTTTCACATTCCAAATTGCCTGGGAAAATGCTAAAAAGGTTAGGTTTACCAAGGCTATTTATACCAGCAAGCATTTTTATTTTAAAACTTATCACTCATCCAAACAAGAACAATACAAGTATGCCTAGTTTATCTTCTCAAGGATCCTAAATGAACAACCCAGTCTGTCATGACATGACTTTCAACTCCCACAAGAAAACTACTGATCCACCTACCTTGGTAAACCTCCTTCCTGCTGCCAAGCTCGCTGGTTGGAAATATGCTGATACAGGAGGGGCGTTGTTCCTTCCCAGCATTCCCTGTCAGCTGCTGCTCCAGCTGTTGCCTCAAGGAGCTGTTGAGCTGGATGCTGTGCTCTAGCTGAAGTCGCAAACTTCTGACCTCTGACAGAAGGCTCTTCAGGTCAAAGGTTGAAGACACACCATGAAGTCCCCCATCCCTAAGATAGGCTAGAAAACACAATGACACATTTAGTGCATTAGGCTATTGCGTACATATATTTATCACAATAACCATAAAGATAAGGCAAAGCTAATCAATCAATTATTTTGTCAATAACAATAAAAAATACAAGCAGATCAACATAGTTCAGTACCAGGTCAGCTCAAGAGTCAGAGCAAGAAAGTTAAAGTCCTTAAAGGGAAAATGGACGCAAGTAGGCATAAAGTTTCTACAGCAAAACAAACTTAATAATGAAAAAAAAAAATGACAATTTTAATGTGGTAGAAAACCCAACAATACTGGCTTAAAAGTTAGGTGAAAAAAGTTTTTGTAAGATCTTTTCATAATAAAACCGTAAAAATCTGTCATTAAATGGAAAATATAGCCATTGAGAAATACTATCAAAGTATAAGTATACGGTATGCTAATGAAACATGACAACCAAGGTTAGTTTTCCTATATTCTTCATTAGGACACATTTAATGGGTAATATTTGTTCTTTGTAACACTGTTTTTGTTAAGCACTGAATGGTAATATGTTGTCTTCACATTTCAACACTTGTTTGAGACAAGAAAGCTACAATTTTACAATTTACAATTCTCTTCTTTGGTCAGAAAGTGAACCTGAAAGTAAAGATAGTCAGTATTAACTGTCATATTACAAATGAATGTCTAGGTCTGCGGAATGCAGATTGTTAAAATAGAGTGGCAACATTTCTTGGAATCTTAACAAGCCAGCTAGGAACTTAAAGCAAGTGACAACAGTAAACTCCATTAGTGCTGAGTATGGCTTTCAGCAAAATTATTTTGTGGTATCAGCACGCAATTTGTACAACTGACATGCTCCTAAATCTGTCGTTTTCAGGTGTGGCATGCACTAGCACTGAAGCAGTCATAATATAATGTTTTTGATAAACTTAAGTGGATTATCTTTTGCAAAGTATTTTGATAACTATCTTCTACTTGGAGTACCCTACAGAAGTCCTGGCACTTGCAATGTTTTAAATATGCTTTTTACTCCCACTACCTGCCAGCTTTCATTCCTGTCATAACCCAACAACACTGTCTGGTCCTCTTCAGGTGACAGTCATGGGATGTCATCCTGCAGGAAGCCATCAGGGTTAACAATAATCTCTAACTACCCACAGTAACTGACAACTTCAGCCTGCAATATTAAGAGTTAGAAAATACGCATGACATCCACCCTCTACTCGGTGTCAGTATGTTAACAAGCCACGCTGCCCGCTTCTCCCCCCCACCAGGCTATGTAAGCCACCATCAGCTACTCATTCTCACCCTCCCTCACTAGCTCTTCCAGCTTTTGGGTCACTTGTCAATTGCTGGTTGCCTGGGTTATAACCAGGGCTTCATCCAAAATGCCATTGAGCACATGACTGGCAACATCTAATGTCTGACTTTGAATGCAGTGTTTTAGGAGTCAACATAAAAACCTGCACATAGTCTGGCCAGTAATTTTAAATGTTGGACATTAATCCCAAAGGGCTGAAAGATAAATATACAATGGTGCTGCTGTAGCAATTTAACATGAAAAGTTGCTCTAGATGACGGTCACTATTGATGTGACACCCTGACCCTATGTGCAAAAATGGGGAAAAGTAGGGTTGTGGATAGATGCATTCATTAAGTGAGTAGTACAATGGCAGTAACACCAGTTGTAATTTGTACTGGTGTGAAAGGCAAAATCCTAATAATCTAGTAATAAACTGTACTTTAAGTACACAGAGGATAGGTTCATTGGCTGGTAGTAGGCTATTGGCCCTGGGGCCTATATAAGCCTAGCCAAAAAAAGATCCCTGGCTTTCGCCACCCAAGAAAGTTATTTTTCTGCGCTCCTGTTTAGCAGAACCACAGAAGTGATCTCCAGGGTGAATTTCCTATTTTCCATCTAATTGTTGAGATTTTTCTTAAAAAGGGCCAATGAGGAGCTTTACTTGACATGAATGGGTAGTCTGTTCCAGAACATGGGAAGTCTCTGGGACAGGAATCTATCCCTCCAGCATGCTCTGTTTATTGTGATGGCAAGGTTTAGGTCCCTGGAGCTTGTGGCTCTGAGTGATTGGGGTTTCTTTAAGTGTAGCATGTCCAACAGATCTGGGTTTGACACGGCTTTGTATGTTAGGCAGAGGTCACCTCTGAGTAGGCGATAAGCGACGGAGTAGCGCTGGAGTTTTTTGAGACAGTCTGCATATGGCATCTGTTTGACGTCGGTAATCCTCTTAGTGATGTATTTCTGTGGCCTTTCTAGTTGTTCTAGATGCCTTACGAGTTACTCTATAATGGGTCTGATGAGGGATGAGTAGAGGGGAACAATGACCTCTTTTTTTCTGGATGTGAACCCCTTTGTGATGAGGCGTGTCACATAGAAGGATTTCTTGAATACTGTGACAATGTGATTATTAAAGGAGAGACTATTGTCCACCTGTGCCCTAAGGTCTCTTATCACACTTTCAGTGTTTAGTAGGCTACCGCCTATGTGGTAGTTCATGGGTACAATGTTTTTCCCAAAGGGGATGACAACGCACTTCTTGGCATTGAGGTTGAGGCCATGACTTTGACACCAAGCATCAGTCTCAGTGAGGCCCCTTTGTAGAATGTCCACATCATTAGGCGATTCTATTATGGCACCTAATTTGCAGTCGTTTGTGAACTTTGTTAGCCAAAGACCTGCTGCATTAGCCTGGACTTCTGAGAAGTGGATGCCAAACAGGAGAGGACCCAGTGACCACTTGTCACTGGTCTGAAGTTGGATTTGGAGTCGGCTACTTTCATTGTGTGGGTTCTATCAGTAAGCCAGTTGGCCACCCATCTTGTGACATAGGGATTTATGCCCAGTCTTGTGAGTTTATCTATAATTCCAGAGTGGGGGACGGTGTTGAAAGCCTTGGTGAGGTCAAGATAGGCATGTGCACCACCTTACCGTCGTCCACAACTCTGGTGACTACTTCAAAGAAGTCATTCAGGTTTAGGAGACATGACCTACCTTTTACAAACCCAAACTGAGTGGGGCCCAGAGTTTGGAGGTTACCTATGTCCTTGTTTATAAGCTCCAAGATGACATGTTCCATGACCTTGCAGACCACGCTCATCAGGCTAATGGGGCAGTAGTTCCTGGGGTCTGTGGTGGCACTCCCTTTGTGGAGTGGGATAAAGTACAGTTTTGTACCTACCATAAATGTAGATTTTCGAGTGCTCATACAGCTGCAGTCATTACAGATGGGTTATCCTGCCGAATTCCAAAGTCTAGGTCCGGCGTCGGTTGTCATCGCTTCTTCCCTGACGTCAGTGTGGTAGGGGTATAAAAGAGGCAGCCGACACCATTTTTCTTCAGTTTTTCTTGCCCCAGATGTCAGGTGTCCCCAGAAGGAAGGCAAAACATAATGTTATGCAAACATGCAATATAGATAAATCAAAAAACAGTAGTTGCAAGCAAATACACCATAAAAGAATACCCCAAATAGGTTGTATGATTAGGTGTTGTCATAAGGCCTGTCCTGAGAGGGGATGGAGGGTGGGTAACCTGGACTGCAGCTGTATGAGCACTCAAACGTCTACATTTATGGTAGGTACAAAACTGTACTATGTTCATCGTGCATACAGCTGCAGTCATTACAGATGGGTAGAATCCCAAAGCTAAGAAAGGGGCGGTAGGCACTAAGTAGAACTAGGAGGAGCGAAGATGCCCTGCAGGACTGCTGTGGCAAAGCCCGCTCTAGATTTTGAGTATAGTGGAAGGTGGTAGTGCTTGGAGAAAGTGTGCACTGAACTCCAAGTAGCTGCTTCCAAAATGTCCTTGGTAGGGACCCCCTGAGGAAAGTTGCAGAGGTAGCTGTGGCCCTGGTGGAGTGGGATCTGATGTATGCAAGCACAGATTTTCCATGAAATGAATAACAAAAGTGAATGCAGTGGGCTATCCATTTTGAAATTGTCTGTTTGGAAATGGCCTTTCCTTGAGCACCTGTAGCATAGGACACAAAGAGTTGCTCAGATTTCCTGAATGGCTTTGTTCTGTCCAAGTAATGTTGTCTGTGAATGTCCAAGGAATGTAGTAGTCTCTCCCCTTTGTTCTGTGGATTTGGATAAAAGGTAGGTAAGTGGATAGTCTGGTTCAAGGCTACACTGGATACTACCTTTGGCATGAAGGTAGGGTTGGAAACTCTGTCCTGATGGAAAATGATGAATGGTTGTACAGCCATGAGGGCCTGCAGTTCAAACCCTGCATGCTAAGGAAGGCTGTTTTCCATGACAAGTATTGTAGCTCTGTTGAAGAGGCTGGCTCAAAGGGAGGCAAGGTCAGCTTGAGGTCCCAAGCTGGAACTGGTGGTTTCCTTGGGGGTTTTATATTTTTTGACCCTCTAAGGAACTGCCTTAATAGGGGATGTGAGAATAAAGGAGGGTCTGTATTGTATTGTGCAGAAATGGCTGAAGCGTGGATCTTGATGGAGGAGAAGGAAAGGCCACTGTTTAACATCTCAGCTAGATACTGTAAAATTTGAGGTATATTTATTACCCAAGGATTCTGGCCCTTTGCTTGATTCCAGGAACAAAATTGTTTCCATTCGGCGGAGTAGGCTTTTCTAGTAGAAGGTCTTCTGGCCTCCAAGATGACATCCTGCACCTCCTTGGAGAGGAGAGTCTGTTGGGAAATTAAGGTATTCTCCATGCAGCTAGATTTAGGGTTTTGAGCTGGCTGTGAAGGGTTTTGTAGTTGTGCTGGGACAACAGAAGAGGTACTAGAAGTAGGATCCATGGTAGGGAGTGTGTCAGGTTCTTTAGGAGCGGATACTAGTGTTGTCGTGGCCAGTCTGGAGCAATGAGAATCATTTGTGGCCTCTCTGCTCTGGCTTTTAGTAGAACTTTGGTCAGTAGAGGAAGAGGCGGGAAGGCATAGACTGTCAATGTTGTGCAATTGAAAGAGAGTGCGTCCACTTTCCAGGCCTGTGGATGATAGGTCCTTGAACAAATTTTTTTCAACTGCTAATTTCTGTGGGTAGCAAATAGATCTATGTCTGGCTGTCCCCATGCCTGAGTTATCTTTGTGAAAACTTGAGGATGCAACTTCCATTCGTGTGGATCTGTCATATTTCTGCTTAGGTTGTCTGCCAGTGTTTTTTCCTTCCCTGGCAGGAATTGTGCCTGTAGTTGAATTTGCAATTCCAGAGCTGTGTTCCATAGGGTCATGGCTTGCCTGCACAGGGGGTATGAATGAGTTCCCCCCTGTTTGTTTATGTACCACATGACTGTGGTGTTGTCTGTCCTTATCAATAGCTGGCCCGGATGCAGTAGGTCTTTGAAGGTCATAAGAGCATTTTGCACGGCTAGCATCTCCTTTTGGTTGATGTGTAGGTGCTTCTCTTTTTGGGACCATTTTCCCTGAATGCACTGATCTGCCATGTGTGCTCCCCAGGCGTAGTCTGATGCGTCCGTTGTGATGATTTGAGTTGCTTGAGGTACACAGAAAGGGAGACCTGAGTTTCTTTGGCATGCTTGAGCCCACCACAAAAATTCCTTTTGAAGGCATGGAATGAGTGGTATAATTGTTTCCAAGCTGTGGCTGTGTTGAGACCATAAGATTTTTAGGTACCATTGTAGTTTCCTCATATGCAGCTTTGCACATGGGATTAGTAGGATACAAGATGCCATGAATCCCAGAGCCTGCAGGACTTTCCTTGCAGTTCGTCTGGTGAAAGTTGCCATTTTGCTGAAGTATTGAAACAGTTGCCCTTGTTTGTCTGGCATGAGGTAGGCCTTCTGTGTGGTTGTAAAAACGAATATAATGTAGTAAAACAATCTGATAAAACAAAACGTGGAAAACGGAACGAAACACAGGTGGCCGCACGGGCTGTTTATTGAAAATATTAACAGTAAGCGCTTTCGGTGGAAGAAAGTACCTCCACCTTCATCAGACTGAAACATTTTTCAAATGCAAAAAACATTAATTAAATACTCAATTTAAAAATCAATTAACCAATAAAAACACTCACATCAATTAATACATCATGCTTTTCTAAAAAAACAGATCATCTTATTTTACTAAACATCGCACAATGATTTTCCTAATTTAGTAAAGGTAATGAATTTTAAAGTCAGCGTGCTCAGAGAGGAAGCTGATTATAACTTAAATATAAACTAATTCCTTATACCCCACATGTTGAGGCCACTATTATATAGTTTCTTAAAAACTCAAATGATGTGTTTTTTATATATATATTTTAAAACCATGTAAATATATGTGTTTATGTAAGATTCATGGCGATTGTATACAATCCCATGAACTTACTATTATTTTGTGTGGAACCAAGAAACATTTTTACACTATCTGATCTATTCTTAAAAATGATCCCACTATTCATACATAGCAAGCCTTCTAATAAAATGAAATAAAATAAAATAAAATTATGTAAATAAACACGCATGCAAGCTAACAGAGCCTAAATTTGCCTTTGATCCCTCCTTTGATCTAACTTTTATTTTATCTATTTATCTTTTTAAAGCCCTAAGCTTAAGAATACATTTTATTGAAACCGCCTCATTCAACCCTGGAGGAACATATGCAGAAGTTCTTATCTGCCAAAACAGTTCTTCTGGGTGGTTGTATTTAAGCTGGCACCCAGGAAAATTATCTGTTGAGAAGGTATTAGTTTTGATTTCTTTAACAGTTTTATTACAAATGCCAGATGCTGCAATAGAATGTCCTTGCTGTCCGCTTGGATCAGGCAGTCGTCCAGATATGGGTAGATTTATAGTCCTTGTAGTCTGCAGAAGGCAATTACTGATGCCAGGAATTTCGTAAACACTCTGGGTGCAGTAGATAAGCCAAAGGGCAATGCAGAGAATTGGTAATGTGTTGAACCTGCAAGAAATCTGAGGTATCTTCTGCAATCTTGTCTGATAGGGACATGCAGATATGCCTCCTTGAGGTCCAATGTTACCAGCCAAGACTCCTTGCCCAGCATGGGAAGAAGCTGCTGTAATGTGAGCATCTTGAATTTTGGCACCTGTAGATATGTGTTTAGGATGGATAGGTCTAAGATAGGTCTCCAATCTTTGTCTTTCCTTGGTACCAGGAATAGTCTGGAATAAAACCCTTGACCTTGTTCTTTTGCAGGTACCTCTTGAATCGCTTTCATATCCATGAGAGCAGAAATTTGTCTTTGTGCCTCTGCCCTTTGATTTTGTGGCAGGTTTGGCATGCCTCTCATTTTTGGAAGGGTGTGAAAGTGGAACCTGTAGCCTCTGTCTATAATGTCCAGAATCCATTTGTCTTTTGTAACAATATGGCAGTTTTTGAAAATAATGCCAGTTTTCCCCAAAGGTGCTGCCATTAAAGCTTTGCTTGGCAGGCATAGGGGGAAGTCATTGTGTCTGTTTTCTAAATGACTGTGATCTATCTTCTCCACCTCTTGGGATTGGTGCTTGCCACTGTCTTGCTCTGTAAGATCCTTGAGGTTGTCCTCTACCCCTTTCTGTATCTGCCCCTTTGAGGTCTGTCCGTGGTTGGAAAGGACCAATTTTTTGAAGGCCAGTTTCTGCTGAAGTGTGGAGGTTGTACCTGTAGGAAATCTTTCACTGTTTGCATAGATTTCGCTTTTTCCTCCATTTTCTTTAGTACCTCCTCAGCTTTAACACCAAACAATACATCTTTTTGAAGTGGTGCATCTAATAACTTTGCTTTGACATGATCTGGTAAGGTTTGCTCTTTGAGCCAAGCATGTCTACGTATAACAGACCCCATGACAGCAGCTCTACATGAGGCCTCTAAAGCATCAAAACCACACTGCAAGGTATGTCTACCCACTTGCTCTGCACCATGCAACAAATCCTGCAACTCTTTCAAATCTGGTTGTTCTGTTTGTGTCATTTTGCTTTTCAACTGAGATAACAAAAACTGTTGGCACTTTAACATATGGAATTGACAGTTTAATGCCCTCATGGTTAAAGTGGCAGATGTATACACCTTTTTCCCCCACCTTTCTAATGCTCTGGAATCTCTCTCTGAATTTTAGCAGTAGAGGCCTTTATTCCCTTGGGACCCTGTGAAATAGTTTTTGGGTCAGCAGTATGGCTTTTATAGAGGAACTGGTGAGAATCAGGGACCCGGTAATACCTGTCTGGTTTAACAGGGGCTGGAGGTAAAGAAACTGGATTAAGGCTGGCTTCACATCATCCAAAATATCTAAAACAGGAGGGATAGCCATGGGCCTATGCTGGGGGAGCAGTAGAAATTCCCTGAGCCTTTTCTTGGAATCTGAGTAATCTTGGCCTTCCCAGTGAAAGTGTTCCCTCAATGTATGCAGGGTTTCCTCAAAAGAGTGGTCCTCAGGGGGGGGGGGGGGGATAGAGGGAATAGACTCCTCAGCATCAGAGTCTTCGAACGGGGAATAGGCATAATCCTGGTCCTCAGAATGTTCTGAGGTAATAGAAGCCAGGTCTGAGGAAGGGTAGTCTTCCTCCAATCTGGGCCTTTTGTCAGAGAGGGGTTGAGAACCCCTGATGAGAGTTATCAAATCCTCAGCCATTTTAAGCATCTGCTTTTTAGGCATGGGGCCTTGAGAGGTGGTCTGAGGACCCTGTTTTTTAGTTTTCATGGCTGCTTGAGATTTAGTGAAGGATTTAATAGAGAAAGTGGAAGGCCTGAAGACACCTTCAGAAATGGCAGGCCTGACTAAATTTTGAGTTTCCCCACCAAGAGTGGTGTCGGTATCTGCAGAAGGAATGGAGACCGAGGAGCCTGCGACCTAGGGTACTGAAGTCACTGGTAAAATAGTTTCATTGGTATTCAGGGGCTGCTGAGAATAAGCGTGGTCTCAGTACTCGGTGTGGACCTCAGATGTTGGTCCTTATCTTTGCGTCTTTTGCTTAAAACTGGTGTTGGTGTATCCGATGACATGATATAATTAAATTATTTGCCAAAATAATGAAGGGCGAACTCTGCCCGGTGCTTAATAGTGCGCTTGTTGAACCTAGCACAAAAATGGTCTGGGCCTAAGCAAAGTATACAGAAAGAGTGGAAATCCTTATGCATTTGCTTCCCACAAGAAATGCAATTATTAACTTTGTCTGACATCGGTCTGAGGCAAGAAAAGTTTTTTAAAGAAGACTTGGCTGAAATACTTTCGTAAATCTCAGGAGCTGGCCGACTGGCACTTGCGAACTGCTTCTGCGCACCACGCGGCAAGAAAGACTGAAGAAAATGGCGTCAGCTGCCTCTTTATACCCCTGCGGAAGAAGTGACGACAACCGACGCCAGACCTAGACTTTGGAATTCGGCCGACCGAGGACCCGCCTGACGGCAGGATAACCTATCTGTAATGACCGCAGCTGTATGCACGATGAACATCTGTCACTGTGCACCATTCAGTAGGCACAAAGCCTGAAGTGAGGCTATGATTAAACATTGTACTTAGGTGGGGTGCCAGATCGTTCTGTAGCTTGTGCAGAATGCAGCCTGGGATGTTGTCAGGTCCCATGGTTCTTGGCTTTGGAGAGTGCAGTCTTTACTTGTGCAGCCATGCTTACAGGGGTTTTGCATTCTTCCGGTATAGTGATGGGCCCTTTGGGGGGTGACATTTGCACTGAACCTATCTGCCAGGATGTTGGCAATATCGGTTGGTTTTGTATATTTAGTGTCATTATGCTGTAGCTCACAGCAATTCTGAGTGTCGCCATTGAGATTCTTGACATAACTGTAGAATGCTTTGTGGATGTCTTTAGAATCAATGGTGATTCTATTTTCATAACTAGCTTTGGAGGATATTATGAGGGATCTCAGCTTCTTACTGAGGCTGACCATGGAGTTCCTGCAATCAGGGGATTTTACTCTTTTTTGCAACAGCTTCTTACTTATGTTGTAGAGTTTGTTTATGGCAGGAGACCACCAGATTGTTTTCCTTTTTTTTGAGGATAGTGTCTTGATTCTGTTGGGGATGGCACGATCCATGCACTCGTGTATGTTATACAGCGCATTTGTATAGGATTCAGCAGTCATACCTCTATTTCCATCTGTATGAGTGTCGTGAAGCTTGCCACTTCTGTCTTAAGAAGCATGAAGTTGGCCTTGGAGAAGTTTTTTAAGGTGGTTTCCTTAATGGGGGGTGGGGCAGGATATTGATGCCTAGGGTGATAGCTTGTGGTCGGATCTGACCAGCGAGGAGACTCTGGCATGGAACATTGGTTGTACATATTGGTAATGACCAGATCTAGGATATTGCTGCCCCTGGTGGAGGTATGACCAAGCTGATCCAGGGCGATGGAATTTATAAATACCAGAAAGCATTGAGCAAAAGAGTTAGTACATGAGTAGTTTTCTGAGTTGATGGTGGGGTAGTTGAAATTGCCCATTATTAGGGTATTGGGCTGTACCTTAACATTACTCAGTATATCAAGAAACGTGGAGTGGGCATCCTGGGGCATATAGCAAGTCAATCCGTTACGATAGAAAATAGTCTACCTTCTGATTTCAAAAATATGTCGGGTTGTTAAATGGATAAAGCAGCATTTCTTGCACTTATAAAAAGCCTGGACTTTATAAGCTAACCCTTGTTATGACAGGATGTGGGTGTGGCTGCACTTATAAGCCAACACTTGTTATGACAGGATGTGGGTGTGGCTGCACTTATAAGCCAACCCTTGTTATGACAGGATGTGGGTGTGGCTGCACTTACAAGTCAACCCTTGTTATGACAGGATGTGGGTGTGGATGCACTTATAAGCAGGCTGGACTTCAGCTACTTGTCCTTTTCGAAACCTGCTGAGCTGCTCAAATGATGAGTAGCACTTTCTCTTCCGATTAAAAATATATTTTTTGTGCCTAGAGTAAGCTTTTTCCAAGGAAAAATTAAAGTTCATAGATTTATTGCCTACTACAGCAATATATATCTACGTTATATGTAGTAAATGCACGTTTAAGACAAAACGTGAATGTATCAATAGCAACAACCCATCTGATTCCATACACTTATATGGCTTTACAGTTAATTACACTGGTTACTAAGATCCACAAATGAAATAGTAGTGAGTAGGACAACTGGTAGTCTTTCAGAAAGCTTAAATGACCATCTACCTAGTACCGAGTTACGCACTCAGAAGTTACAATACCCAAGATAAACATACAATTTACAACCATGATCATAAGTCAGAAAACTGGAAAATACTAAAATCTATGCCCTTGGACTCTTACACTCTGCTGTCATACACTTCCAGATATTTCTAAAAATTCTCAGTATCCTTGCCCCAGTATTCACCAAGGGGGTTAGATTCAATTTTGTCCCATGGCTAACAAAGGAAATAAAGAAACGAATGCTATAGCATAACAAACCCTGGAAAAAATGGCACAAAAATAGAACACATGCTCGACAAGCCACGCTGCTTTGCTAGAGACGGTTGCATCTGTCACCCCTAGGCTTTTGAATACTGGCCAAGGCTCTTGCCACCTCCAATTTGCCTTTTTTAGGCAAGGCTCAAAAGACAAAACCACCACCGTAAATAGCACAAGTAACAAAAACTGAGGGTAATGCTACTCAATGCCAGAAGTCTAAATCTCAAAATGCAGGCACTCCTCTGTATGGAGAAAACTGATATATGTGCAGTAACAGAAACCTGGTTTAAGGCTTCGGTGAGCATCCCAGCACTACATGGCTACAGCTCATACCATACATTTCAGCCACAAAACCTGAAATGAAATATAAAAGGCAGGGGTGTATCCATATTCATCAAGGGTACCCACACCTCCAGGTTAGTGGCACAGCATGATGCTTCAGAGATCATCCACGTGCAACTAACAATGGGCAAAACTGAAATTCAAATTGTAGCTTGCTACAGATCACCCACCATGTCCCAGGACCCCCATTCCACATTTCTGGAAACACTGGGAAGCATAAAGGCCCTACCAAACACCCTGATATTGGGTGATTTCAGTTACCCAAACATTAACTGGGAGAACTACTCAAGTACAAACTCCCTTGCCCAACATTTCCTAGAATTTATAAACTCAAACACCCTGGATCAAGTGGTTAACACTCCCACCAGAGGTGACAAGATATTGGACCTGGTCATCACCAACATGGGCGACCGGTGTTCCACACCGGAGGTCAACCACCCGTTGGTTACCTCTGACCATAAACTAATCACTCTAGATATCCACATTCCACCCCCTCCCCTAGTTAAAGAAACCACCGTGAAAAACTTTTCAAAAGCAAACTTCACGTTACTTAAGACCGAGTTGGAAAGTTTCAAAGCCCCCATGCTAAAGGATAACTCTGTCCAAGATGCAAAATCCTTTACCAATGCACTCTACGGGCACCTACAAGAATGCATGGATCACGCAATCCCAAGCAAAACCAAGACACACTCCTCCAAGAAAAGGAAACCAGTCTGGTGGACCCCTGCCATAAACAACCTATACAATAGAAGGAGGAAACTAGTACAGAAAAGAGTAAAATCCCAAGAAAGGAAGACATCCCTGATCAGTATCAGCAAGAAACTACAATCCCTCATAAAATCATCCAAGGCTAGCTTCGAAAGAAAAATTGCCAAGGACTCCAAAGATAACCACAAGGCATGCTTTAGCTATGTCAAGAATCTAAATAGCAATTCTCAGATCTGCTTGGAGTTAGTGCATAATGGCACAAAATACACTGAGCCAACCGACATTACCAACATCCTGGCAGACCGCTTCAGTGCAAACTTCACCCCCCTCTCACTCCCAAAAGGGCCCATACCAGAAGAATGTAGTACCCCTGAAATTACAGACACTCAGGTTAAAACAGCCCTCTCCAAAGCCAAAAACACAGCATCAATGGGACCGGACGGTGTCCCAGGCTGCATCCTACATGAGGTCCAACATGAACTAACCCCTCACCTAAACACACTGTTCAAACTCAGCCTCTCCACAGGCTATGTGCCAACAGAGTGGTGCACCGCAACGGTTATTCTGTTCCACAAAGGTGGAGCCAAAACAGACCCCAGGAACTATCACCCTATAAGCCTGATTAGCTTGGTCCGTAAGGCTATGGAGCGCATCATCATGGATCTCATTAACAGAGACATTGGGAACCTCCAAACACTGGACCCTACCCAGTTCGGCTTTGTTAAGGACAGATCATGCCTCCTAAACCTGGTGGACATTTTTGAGATAGTTACCAAGGCTGTAGATGAGGGAAAGGTGGTCCACACAGCCTACCGAGACATCGCTAAGGCCTTTTACACCATTCCCCATTCAGGTATTATAGACAAGCTCACCAGCCTGAACATAAACCCCTACATCACGAGATGGGTTGCCAACTGGCTCACGGACAGAACCCACATGGCAAGAATTGCGGGAGCTAGGTCTGACTCTAAACCAGTTACAAGTGGCTTTCACCATGGCTCCGTCCTAGGACCCCTCCTGTTTGGCATATACTTCTCAGAGGTACAGGCATGCACAGGAGGACTGTGGCTGACCATGTTCGCTGACGACTGCAAACTGGGCACTATAATTGACTCTCCAGCTGACACAGACATCCTCCAAGAGGGTCTCACTGAAACAGATACTGGGTGCCAAAACCATGGCCTCAAGCTAAATGCAAAAAAGTGCATAGTCATCCCCTTTGGAAAAAACAAAGTACCCACAAACTACCACATAGGTGGTTGCCTCCTAAATACGGAAGACATAATAAGGGATCTGGGGACCCAAGTAGATAGTAACCTCTCCTTTGATAATCTCATTGCCAAAGTGGTTAGAAAATCCTTCTGTGTGGCCCACCTAATCACAAAAGGGTTTGCATCAAGATCAAAAGAGGTCATTGTGCTCCTCTACACATCACTCATCAGACCCATTATAGAGTACAATGCCCCATTTGGGATGTACCTTACAAGACACCTGCAACAGCTGGAAAGACCACAGAAGTACCGCACCAAGAGGATCACTGACCTCAAACAGATGCCCTATGTAGCTCGGCTGAAGAAACTCCAGCTGTACTCGGTTGCATACCGCCTACTCAGAGGTAATCTCTGCCTGACATACAAGGCCATGTCCATCCCAGAATTGATGGACATGCTCCACCTAAAGACAACCATATCCCCTCGAGCCACATGCTCTAGTGATCTAAAAATCACCACAACAATAAATAGACCGTGCTGGAGGGATAGATTCCTGTCCCAGAGACTTCCCATGCTCTGGAACAAGATTCCAATCTACATTAGGCAGAGCTCCTCGCTAACCCTCTTCAAGAGAAACCTTGACAAGTGGATGGGAAACAAAGTTTACCCCAGGGATCACTTCAATGGCTCTGCTGGACAGAGGCACAGAGAACTAATCTAAGGGGGCGGCGAAAGCCAACACATTCTGGCTAGGCTTATAAATGCCTTCAGGCAGATAGCCTAGTACCTACCTATAAACCTATGAACAAAATATATTTGAACTTTTTAGGCACCCAAGGAATAGGACAAAATACCAAATAAAACATGACAAGCAAACGTATTATAACATTCTCCAAAATAAACATTAAAACAACCAAAACTCTTCTAGACAATCATAAACAAGCTTTTACATCCAGGCCAAAGGATCACCTCACCCCTACATCCAACAATAACACCAATTCAATTCTCACACAGTTTAGCAACTATTTTATACAGACTATATTGTTCCTCACAAACATTAATACTTCCACTACCCTCTCAGTACCAGCAGCCTCTGCTAAATATCCTCAGTTATTTGACTTCTGCAGAGTACCTACCTCCACCATTAAAAAACTCCTACATAAGTTAAAACCAACTACCCTCAGTCTACATAAAAATGGCTGCAGAGGCAATTGCTTTTTCATTTTCTATAGGAGGACTATGGCTGACCAAGTTCGCAGATGACTGCAAACTGGGTGCTATAATCGACTCACCGACTGACACAAGCATCCTCCAAAGGGGTCTCACAGAGACAGATAACTGGTGCCAGAGCCATGGCCTAAAACTAAATGCCAAAAAGTGCATAGTCATCCCCTATGGAAAAAACAAAGTGCCCACAAATTACCACATAGGTGGTAATCCATTAAGTATGGAAGAAGTAATTAGGGATTTGGGGACCCAAGTAGATAGCAATCTCTCCTTCGACAATCACGTTGCCAAAGTGGTTGGAAAGACCTTCTATATAGCCCACCTTATCTCAAAAGGGTTCACATCTAGATCAAGAGAGGTCATTGTGCCCCTCTACTCATCACTTATCAGGCCCATAATTGAATACAATCCCCCATTTGGGATGCACCGTACCCGACACCTGCAGCAACTGGAAAGACCCCAAAAGTACCTCACCAAGAGGATGAAGGGACTAAAACAGATGCCCTACTCAGTTAGGCTAAAGAAACTCCAGCTCTACTCAGTTGCTTGCCGCCTACTCAGAGGCGATCTGTGCCTGACGTATAAAGCCATGTCCAACCCTGAATTAATGGACATGCTCCACCTCAGGAAATCCAAATCCCTTAGAGCTACACACTCCAGGGACCTAAACCTCAGCACAGAGATAAATAGGGCATGCTGGAGGGACAGATTCATATCCTACAGGCTCCCCTCACTCTGGAACAAAATCCCAATCCATGTTAGGCAGAGCCCCTCATTGACCCTCTTGAAGAGAAATCTTGACAAATGGATGGGAGATTGTAGGTTTACCCCTGGGATCTCTTCTGTGTCCCTACTAGACAGAGGCACAGTAAACTAAACTTAAAAGGGCTATTCTTCTGTGACCAACTATACAAAGGCACAGTCAACTAATCTAAAAGGGTGGCGAAAGCCAAACACACTCTGGCTAGGTTTATAAATGCCCTAGGGCAGATAGCCTAGTATCAACCTATGAACCTATATTGACAAGTAGATCTGTATCTGAAAAATACATTCCTTCCATCTGAAAAAAAATCCTTTATTATACCATTACATAAAGGCAGCACATCTACAGAGTTTAATAACTACAGACCTGTTGCAATTCTCTCCCCTATCAATATACTTGAAAATGTATTCATGCACAGTTTCTACATCGCCTAAATGCAAATAATCTGCTGTCTAAAACACAGCATTTTTTCAGACCCCACCACAACACAAACCAGCAACTCCTTCACTTCATCAACACTTTAAACCAGCACAGGAACTATAGCACTTATCAAAACTAAAGAAAAAATACAAAAACCTAATAATCCAACTTTAAACCAGCACAGGAGCTATAGTATTTATCAAAATTAAAGAAAAAACACAAAAACCTAATAATCCAACTTTAAACCAGCACAGGAGCTATAGTATTTATCAAAATTAAAGATAAACACAAAAACCTAATAAATCCAAAAGGCGTACACAGATTTGGAGTACCAAACTGCTTTAATCCTGATACCTCTGCATTTTGCCTTCAAGGGATATCAACATATCAAATTCTAAAGCTTCAATATACTAAACAATTAAACAATTGTTTCAAAAAATGTGTCTATACATCCCACTTTTAAAGTGAACACATAAACACATCCCTTAGTCATGAAAAACTATATTTCCCATAGAACTTTAGCAGGAGAAAAATTATAACAACAAAATTACAATGAATTCTGCAGCAACATCATCAAAAAATTTCAACCAAGTTTACATAAAAAATACATCTCATAATGTGTGTATGTACTCATATGAAAAACACACACACACACACACACACACACACACACATATATATATATATATATATATATATATATATATATATATATATATATATATATATACAAACATATATGGGCATATTATCAATGAAATTTCTTCAAAAATTTAACACCACCTCCTGATTTAATCCATGTGGGACCAAGGTTCCAAAATTAAAAATAAAAGTAGCCTCCAGCTGACTTAACTTATTAGCAAATAGAGTACCACTACCACAGTTGGTTGGGCTAATACATTAAAAAACAGGGAATCAAAATGTCCCGATTGGACTTCAAAAAATGTTCTACTACTGGACTGAAGCCTATATTACCCCTTCTAATATTTCCAAAATGTTCCAAAATTCTAATCAACTTTTCTTTTTGGTCTGACCTATATACCATCTAACCTCATCACACCCACAACCCAGAATGTATACAACACCACATGATTGACAATTAAACCTTACTTGAGAGACAAATCTGTGCCCATTGATCATAGTATTAGATACATTTCTGATTCTGTGGCACACACTGCATCTCCCTCAAGGAAAAGACCCTAATGAACTATTCTGGGTCTGACTGGAAATTGGGTAGTTCAACAATTCTTTTAGGTTTAAAAATCTACCAAAAGAAAAAGTCACATGTTGTGAAAATAAAGTGCTGAGTTTATCATTAGCTGTTTTAACTGGCCATAACATTGCAACCACCTGCCTAAGTGTGTCTGAAAAGGGACTAAATCTAGTAACATAAAATATTTGAAAAGTAGGAACTATACTATAGTAACCTAGTGTCACCTGTGTTCCTAGACTTACCCAAAGCGTTTGGCACTGTGTTCCACTAAGATTTACTCACTGAACTCTGTGCTACAGATCTTGCAGTCTTCCCTTACATGATTTCTTAATTATCCGTCTGGAAGGCAACAAGCAGTCGAATGGCAACAGGACCTCTCCTCCTCCCTCCCAGTTACCATAGGTGCCCTCAAGGTTCCATACTAAGCACCTTTCTCTTCAGAACAAACTTTACACTGCCACAGACAAAGCAAATACAGCACAATACACAGATGAGACGTCAATATGTGCAACCCCACACAATATCCAGACTCCAATAAATCACTCAAACTTCTTAATCTTCAATTGAAACCTGGCTGAAAAATTAACACCTGCTCCTCACTCCCAATAAAACAAAACTGATGCTCTTTTCCCCCAAATATTATCCCATTCAAAAAGAATCTTTCTTGGTTACAACTACAAATAATACCGAATGTAAGACAGTGCCACATACTAAATTACTAGGCACTGTAATACATGATGATTTTAAATTTAATCAGCATATTCTTCAAACTATTAAGACCCACCAGAAACTTTTGCAACCTTTACAGGGCAAAACAGGACCTTACAAGAACCGGCAAAAAAAAAAAAAAACATAACCTCATCCTATTTGCTTTCAACTCACTTATATGCCTCACCTACCCTTGCAAAACTAAGATCTAAACTAGTAGCTCCTGTTCCCATCCTACCTAATCTTTCCTATACCACTTCTTACTCTCCTAAAACTAAATATGCCATCACTGCCTCCTACAGTTCCAAATCACTAGTGAGCTATTTCACTAACTTCTTAGATGTTACCCTGAGCTGCTACTCTTGATAAAAAAATGTGTTTTATTGCTTTTTATTGCATTATACTGATGTATTCTCTATCATTGTTAAGTTTTCTTACCATATTTACTTTGTATTCCTATGATGTAATGTTTATGTGCAATTTGTACTATGTATTTGTATTTTTCTGGTGCTTTTCTTCCCAGGACTCCATTGAAAACTGGCTCATTGTGGCCTAGTGAACTATCCTGGCAAACAAACTGCAAATAAATAAATAATAAATAAAATCCAAACTTCACTCTTGTTATAACAAAGTAGCTAAATTTGCTACAAACACTGCAAATCTAGCTCACCACTGCAAAGCCTTAAAACAGCTAAACTGGCTAGAGCTTAGCGACTGCATAACATACTTTCAGCTAGTGTATACAGACTGATATATCATCCTGAAAAATGCCCTGCATTAAAACACATTCTCTTTCCCTACACCTCCCACAAGAGAGCTCTGTTCTGGTGATAAATTTTTACTAAGCACTAGTAAAGCAAATAATTTGTCAGATGATTCACTATATTGCTGTTACATCTTCAAACTTTGTTAATCATGTTTACTTGTGTCAGGATTGTGTTCCAAACTCCCAGGCAATAAAACAATCCTTTAGCCTATCCTGGTCATGCTCGTGTTCATCACCAGGTTGAGACCCCTACTGAAAGCACTAACTTCTTATTGTTTATTACTTTTTGCCCTCTTCTTCTTGAATCATTCCACCCTCAATAACTTTCGCTCCTGCATTTGAATCAATTCACTCCCTCCACTTCCCAATATACAACACTTCTCATCTTGCTCCTTTTCTAACTACCCCCATCCACCGCTCTACCCCTCGCATGCATCTCTGTATACCTCGATTATAAACCTTTCAGATGCACCAGACTGGAACAGGCAGCCTAGACAGAACTAACCTTGTACCCTGCTACTAATATCACCCCCGCCTACATAATTATACAACTTACTTCTGAACTACCCTCTTCATGATATCTTTTAAACTCTTTACAAATATTTTTTTACTGAAATTTAAGAACACTGAACTTCTTTATAACACTTTCCCTTCTACCATACAAGGCAATTTACTCCCTGCAGGACTTTAGAGCTACCAGAACTTTGCAGACTTGTGCATGTTGATGTAAATACTTCACTGTGTACAGCTGTTGTAATTATGTTTATTTTTTTCTGAGCAACAAAACTTTTTTTTTCTGAGAACTGTCTGAAATTCACTTCTTAATATAAATGTACTGTGATGGAACTTTTCTTCCAGGGGCACCGCTGAAAATGGCCTCTGCCCAGTCACCAAAGACAGACACATAAATAAATAAATAATAAAAAATGTAAGATACATACTCAAGTCCCACTCAGACAAATCTGTTTTGTCATGTTTTTAAATTTGTACAGAAGTTAAATCAACAAGTAGTTTGATGAAACACTATAATAAAACATTTGTGAAGTGTTCTTGATAAATTTAAAACAAACACAGCAGTTATTTATGAAACATTATGACAAGTTACAATCACTAACTTGCATGGATTCCGGCTAAAATACATTCTTAGACTGGGAGAAACTGGATTAGAAATGCAATGCACTGTAATCAGAAATTGGTTTACAAAAGACTTTACAGTGTACTCTCTGTTTACTATGACTGCATGTCTTTCGGCTTTTCCCGGTTAGGGGTTGCCACAGCAGAACTCCGGTCCACTAATGATTGGCAGTAGATTTTTACGTGCCAAGTTGCCAGCTCTGACGCAAACCTTCAACGAAGGTGCGCCCATTCACGCATGTCTCCACACAGAAGACGCTCTAGCTGAGAATCGAACAGGACAACGTCTTAGTGGAGTTAAAAAACATACTCCTTGTTTGGGAGGCAGGATAACATACTGTGATCACAAGACATTTTGCTAAACAGTGAAAAGTGTATGCTGGTTTCTAACCCTATATAATAAGCTTGATAGAAAAGAGACTAGACAGTTATAAGCCGAAAAGTTAGCTTATTATCATGTGGTAGAGATTTAAAAACATAATAAGTTTAATAAAAAGGGTTGTATTTGCAAATATTACAAAAAATTTGCCAAAATAAAAAGACAAACTTATTTTTAAAAGTTCACAGCAGTGCTGTTACAAAGAATGTTAAGTTGCTTTCAAAGTGTTACATAATGATACAACCTTAAAACTAATATGTTGTTTCTTAACCTTTAAGAGGAAATTACACACTCATGATACAACTCTTTGGTGAGATCAAAGTATGGTTGTTTCCTGAGACAGCTGTTTAAGTAGCATGCCAAAAGATAAAGCTGTTGAACTCTTATTTACAAGGTAACAAGTCAGGTTGTTGTACACGAAGCACATCATACTCTGTGTGGGCTGTCAGTAATCATTTAGGTACTAGTTTCAAGACATTCACTGCATCTACTACTTCTCCTGATCAGGACAGCAGAGAGGCATGTAATGAACTGCATTTTAGGCATAGCTCATAACCTTCCATCTCCAAAATGAGGAACACTAGCCTCATAATGTGGAACAAATGGGCAAAACGTGGAACACATGTTAATGGCTTACTAACAACTTCAATAGGAAGGCCATATGATGGTTAAAATATGATGGTTTTACTTATACAGAAGATCTTTTAATGAATTAATATAATTTGTTTCTATTTACCATGGATTTCACTTAAAAAATTCCTAACACTGAATGTTTGACAGAGTCTTTCAATGTGAAACACTGAGGAACCTTGAGGAACATGAACTTTTTAAGTCCCCAAATGAGGTACGTTCCTCATAATGAGGTACACTTGAGAGGTATGATTTCAGGTAACCGAGATGCCTACAAATTAAATCCTGAGACAATGCAATTTGCCCAAAAAGTGACTGCTAAAAGCTTCCTGGTGCAGCGACAACACCCACTGGAATGTAATGATGTCCTAGATGGAGGCTTGTGTGTGCGCTGAGAATACACAAGGTGGATGTGCTGATTTCAACTCTTCATCTCACAAATTAGTATAAAATTATTTTCTAATACTGTAATATATTCCAAGTAAATTTTACCACTGGTTATGTATTCAAGAAATCGCTGAGAACTAAAATATTTGCTTCAATGTTTGAAAGAATGAGAGAAAGTTGTTGGACATGTTTTCTTAACAGATGCTTTTATTTATTACAGAACTTAAAAACCACACCTGTAAACTGTTTAACTGACAACTGGATGCCATAAAACTTGAATACTCTTGTATTGTACTCCTTGACATGGGAGATGGATTTCTGACTATGACCCAAGATGACCTGAGTTGACTAGCAGCTTGGGTACTAGAGGAGTCAGGAGGGGAGATGGGAATGAATGAAAAGTGTTAGCACATCCATGTGTGTGTCTGTGTGTGTGGGGGGGGGGAGACTGGGGCACTTTCCAGTGAAGATCAGTAGGTGTTTTATTATTTATTTGCAGTTTCTTAACTTTGAGCAGCCCAAAGATCCTTTTCAGCAACATCCCAAATGTTATCCGATCATAAAATAAATTGCTGTTTCTCCAGTAGAGATTGGGTTGGGGACTGCAGTAGGTATGCTGCCACTCACGGTGATGCATGTGAACATCTCACATATGCTTCACCCTGACAAGAGTATTTCCCATCCCACACACCTAAATATCCCAATTCCTAGGTTGCAGTATATAGTGGCTGCATTCTGTCTCATTCTTCAATGCATATGACTGAGCTCACAAGAAAGACGCTACAAGGCACTCTGTCCCTGAAAGACAGAGCACCTGTTGTTAGGGATACAGTATGATTACAATCATCTGAAAGGGGGGGGTAAGAACAACCCAAAGGGTCAGAAGCAGAAGGGGGGTATGGATGTATTCAAAATGTTAAGTGCATGTACAGGTGATAAAGATAAGGCATAAAATGCAAAAGTGGTTAATGAAACTAAACACACATTCATTCGGACATCATTTACCTTCAACGCTGGCTGAAAATACAAACTAACTTCAGTCTAAAATAGCACAACTTAGTCATGCAGGCATCACAGAAGGTTTTGAACCTGAATTCTTATTTTGCTTTCATGGTGCCTCATACATTGTCCAACAAACCAGATGACTGGAAGTAACACACAGATTATATACTTCGTGCACATCATTCCATGTCATGTCACCTACCTGGGGTACTTGGCTTTGTGACACCACACAACCGCTCGTACAAATGCACTTCAGTCTGGAGGGAACATATGAGTTGCCTGTTTTCTGCCATCTGCTGCTGAAGTAGGCTGACTTCATGCTGCAACCTGAGGAGACAAAAGGAAAGTAAGAGGAGATGAACAGGAAGATGGATAAGATGGATGCAAGAGATGCAAGCTGTAAAGAAAGGTTAAAAACAGCAACAAACAAGAATGAACTGAATATTAAAAATCTACCACAGTAGGTGAATTTTCAGTTCAGAGGTCATTTATAATATTTTACAGTCATTAATTATAAAATTACAATTACAATTCATCAAGTAATTTCTAGCCTAACACATGCATCAAATACCATTTACTTTTTTCTTTACAAATGCACAAAAAGGGAAAAGAACATATTCGGACTGTCCAAGTCCTTGTTTTGGCTGTGAGAATCTCTGACATTCTGCCCTCTAGGTTACAAAATGGTAAAGTGTATACTATGTTAATTAAATTACTGACCTGTACTCCTCTATGACTAATATTAAGGATTTTCTTACTGAAGTTTTCACTTTTATGTAGCTACTATCTTCCACACTTGAGAATATTGCTCACTTTTACCATTTCCTGCATCTAGCCTTCTCCAACGAAGCTGGTTATCCCATCAATGACAACATAAAAATAAGTGCAAGAGGCATTAAAAACAACTAATAGGAAAACTAACAATGCCAGGAGTAGTCACCCAAAAGTGTCATAAAAATAACTGCAAGAGGCAGTAAAAACAACTAATAGGAAAACTAAAACAATGCCAGGAGAAGTCACCCGAAAGTGTCATAAAAATAACTGCAAGAGGCATTAAAAACAACTAATAGTAAAACTAACACAGCCAGGAGTAGTCACCCGAAAGTGTCATAAAAATAACTGCAAGAAGCATTAAAAACAACTAATAGGAAAACTAAAACAATGCCAGGAGTAGTCACCCAAAAGTGTCATAAAAATAACTGCAACAGGCATTAAAAACAAGTAAGAGTAAAATTAAAACAATGCCAGGAGTAGTCACCCGAAAGTGTCATAAAAATAACTGCAAGAGGCATTAAAAACAACTAATAGGAAAACTAAAACAATGCCAGGAGTAGTCACCTGAAAGTGTCATGCAAGAGGCATTAAAAACAACTAATAGGAAAACAAACAATGCCAGGAGTAGTCATCCGAAAGTGTCATAAAAATAACTCCAAGATGCATTAAAATCAACTAATAGGAAAACCAAAACACTGCCAGGAGTAGTCACCCAAAAGTGTCATAAAAATAACTGAAAGAGGCATTAAAAACAACTAATAGGAAAAAAAAAACAATGCCAGTAGTCGTCACCTGAAAGTGTCATAAAAATAACTGCAAGAGGCATTAAAAACAACTAACAGGAAAACTAACAATGCTAGGAGTAGTCACCTGGAAGTTTCATAAAAATAACTGCAAGGGGCATTAAAAACAACTACTAGGAAAACAAACAATGCCAGGAGTAGTCACCCGAAAGTGTCATAAAAATAAGTGCAACAGGCATTAAAAACAACTAATAGGAAAAGTAAAACAATGCCAGGAGTAGTCACCCGAAAGTGTCATAAAAATAACTGGAAGAGGCATTAAAAACAACTAATAGGAAAACTAAAACAATGCCAGGAGTAGTCACCCGAAAGTGTCATAAAAATAACTGCAAGAGGCATTAAAAACAACTAATAGGAAAACTAAAACAATGCCAGGAGTAGTCACCCGAAAGTGTCATGCAAGAGGCATTAAAAACAACTAATAGGAAAAAAAAACAATGCCAGGAGTAGTCACCCGAAAGTGTCATAAAAATAACTGCAAGAGGCATTAAAAACAACTAATAGGAAAACTAAAACAATGCCAGGAGTAGTCACCCGAAAGTGTCATAAAAATAACTGCAAGAGGCATTAAAAACAACTAATAGGAAAACTAAAACAATGCCAGGAGTAGTCACCCAAAAGTGTCATAAAAATAACTGCAAGAGGCATTAAAAACAACTAATAGGAAAACAAACAATGCCAGGAGTAGTCACCCCAAAGTGTCATAAAAATAACTGCAAGAGGCATTAAAACCAACTAATAGGAAAACTAAAACAATGCCAGGAGTAGTCACCCGAAAGTGTCATAAAAATAACTGCAAGAGGCATTAGAAACAACTAATAGGAAAACTAACAATGCCAGGAGTAGTCACCCGAAAGTGTCATAAAAATAACTGCAAGAGGCATTAAAAACTAATAGGAAAACAAACAATGCCAGGAGTAGTCACCCGAAAGTGTCATAAAAATAACTGCAAGAGGCATTAAAACAACTAATAGGAAAACTAAAACAATGCCAGGAGTAGTCACCCAGAAGTGTCATAAAAATAACTGCAAGAGGCATTTAAAACAACTAAAAGAAAAACTAAAACAATGCCAGGAGTAGTCACCCGAAAGTGTCATAAAAATAACTGCAAGAGGCATTAAAAACAACTAATAGGAAAACTAACAATGCCAGGAGTAGTCACCGAAAGTGTCATAAAAATAACTGCAGGAGGCATTAAAAACAACTAATAGGAAAACTAAAACAATGCCAGGAGTAGTCACCCGAAAGTGTCAAAAAATTACTGCAAGAGGCATTAAAAACAACTAATAGGAAGACTAAAACAATGCCAGGAGTAGTCACCCGAAAGTGTCATAAAAATAACTGCAAGAGGCATTAAAAACAACTAATAGGAAAACTAAAACAATGCCAGTAGTAGTCACCCGAAAGTGTCATAAAAATAACTGCAAGAGGCATTAAAAACAACTACTAGGAAAACAAACAATGCCAGGAGTAGTCACCCGAAAGTGTCATAAAAATAACTGCAAGAGGCATTAAAAACAACTAATAGGAAAACTAAATCAGTGCCAGTAGTCGTCACCTGAAAGTGTCATAAAAATAACTGCAAGAGGCATTAAAAACAACTAATAGGAAAACTAACAATGCTAGGAGTAGTCACCCGGAAGTTTCATAAAAATAACTGCAAGAGGCATTAAAAACAACTAATAGGAAAACAAACAATGCCAGGAGTAGTCACCCGAAAGTGTCATAAAAATAACTGCAAGAGGCATTAAAAACAACTAATAGGAAAACTAAAACAATGCCAGGAGTAGTCACCCGAAAGTGTCATAATAATAACTGCAAGAGGCATTAAAAACAACTAATAGGAAAACTAAAACAATGCCAGGAGTAGTCACCCGAAAGTGTCATAAAATAACTGCAAGAGGCATTAAAAACAACTAATAGGAAAACTAACAATGCCAGGAGTAGTCACCCGAAAGTGTCATAAAAATAACTGCAAGAGGCATTAAAAACAACTAATAGGAAAACTAAAACAATGCCAGGAGTAGTCACCCAAAAGTGTCATAAAAATAACTGCAAGAGGCATTAAGAAACAACTAATAGGAAAACAAACAATGCCAGGAGTAGTCACCCCAAAGTGTCATAAAAATAACTGCAAGAGGCATTAAAAACAACTAATAGGAAAACTAAAACAATGCCAGGAGTAGTCACCCGAAAGTGTCATAAAAATAACTGCAAGAGGCATTAAAAACAACTAATAGGAAAACTAACAATGCCAGGAGTAGTCACCCGAAAGTGTCATAAAAATAACTGCAAGAGGCATTAAAACAACTAATAGGAAAACTAACAATGCCAGGAGTAGTCACCCGAAAGTGTCATAAAAATACCTGCTAGAGGCATTAAAAACAACTAATAGGAAAACTAAAACAGTGCCAGGAGTAGTCACCCGAAAGTGTCATAAAAATAACTACAAGAGGCATTAAAAACAACTAATAGGAAAACTAAAACAATGCCAGGAGTAGTCTCCCGAAAGTGTCATAAAAATAACTGCAAGAGGCATTAAAAACAACTAATAGGAAAACTAAAACAATGCCAGGAGAAGTCACCCGAAAGTGTCATAAAAATAACTGCAAGAGGCATTAAAACCAACTAATAGGAAAACAAACAATGCCAGGAGTAGTCACCCGGAAGTGTCATAAAAATAACTGCAAGAGGCATTAAAAACAACTAATAGGAAAACTAACAATGCCAGGAGTAGTCACCCGAAAGTGTCATAAAAATAAATTACAGTTTTGTACCTACCATAAATGTAGATGTTCGAGTGTTCACCCTGCTGCAGTCATCACACTTGGGTTATCCTGTTGTCAGGTGGTCCCGCAGTCGGCCGGAATTCCAAAGTCTTGGTCCGGCGTCGGTTGCTGTCACCTCTTCCCTGACGCCAGTGTGCCAGGGGTATATATATTGCAACCGACGCCATTTTCTTCAGTTTTTTTTTGCCCCAGATGTCAGGTGCCCCCAAAAAGGTGGTCAGAAATGAATACCAAAAGGAGTAACCACAGCACAAACACAAAATCCCTTCAGCTATAAGCAAATACATCAGTAATGCATAGAAGAGATTTAGCCAGTAGATCAGAGGGGATGAAGGGGGGGTAACCTGGACTGCAGCAGCGTGAACACTCAAACATCTACATTTATGGTAGGTACAAAACTGTACTATGTTCATCGTGTTACCCTGCTACAGTCATCACACTTGGGTTGAATCCCAAAGCTAAGGTAGGGCAGAGGTATCATAGAGGGTTAGTGGAGGCTATAAGGCCCTGCAGAACTGCAGTGGTGAAGCCCGCCCTGGACTTTGAGTAAAGAGGTAAGTGATCGTGTTTGGTAAAGGTGTGTACTGAACTCCAAGTTGCAGCTTCTAAAATTTCCTTGGTTGGAACCCCCCTGAGAAAGGCTGTAGAGGTAGCTGTAGCCCTGGTAGAGTGGGATCTAATGGTAGCAGGAATTGGTTTCCCATGATGTGTATAGCAGAAACGTATGCAATGACCTATCCCATTTAGAAATGGTTTGCTTTGAAATAGCCTTCCCTTGAGAAGCTATAGCATAGAATACAAAGAGCTGGTCAGATTTTCTGAAAGCCTTAGTTTTGTCCAAATAGTAACAAAGCTGCCTGTGAATGTCCAAGGAATGCAGGAGTCTCTCACCTTTGTTCTGTGGATTGGGGAAGAAGGTGGGTAAGTGGATGGTTTGATTTAAAGCTACACTGGAAACCACCTTAGACATAAAGGAAGGATTAGTTCGTAGAGAAACTCTGTCTTGATGAAAAATGAGGAAAGGTTCCACTGCCATTAGTGCTTGTAGCTCTGAGACTCTTCTAGCTGAAGTTATTGCTAGGAGCAGGGCAGTCTTCCATGATAGGAACTGTAGATCTGCAGAGAAAGCTGGTTCAAAGGGAGGTAGCATTAGTTTTTCCAGAACAAAATTGAGGTCCCATGTTGGTGCAGGAGCTCTCCTAGGTGGTCTAATGTTTTTTGCTCCTCTGAGGAATTGCCTTAGAAGAGGATGTGAAAATAAAGGTGGATCCGTGTTGTAGTGAGCTGAAATAGCTGAAGCATGGATTTTAATTGAGGAAAAAGAAAGTCCTTTGTGCAACATCTCAGTTAAATACTGTAGAATGTGAGGCATGTGAGGCTGAATTGTGCCTTGGCCTTTAGCTTGGTTCCAGGCACAAAACCTTTTCCATTTGTCCGAATACGCCTTCCTGGTGCTTGGCCTCCTGGCTTCCAGAATAACATCCAGAACTGCTTGTGAAAGTGGTGCTTGTTGGATGCTTAGAGGATTTGCCATGCAGCCAGATTTAAAGTTTTGAGCTGGCTGTGAAGAATCTGATTGTTTTGTTGTGTGAGCAAATGGGGGATTTGAGGCAATATCCATGGTGGGCTGTGGGACATATTTTTCAATAGCGGATACCAGTGCTGGTGTGACCAGTCTGGGGCTATGAGAATCAGTCATAGTCTCTCCTTTCTGACTTTCAAAAGAACCTTTGTGAGGAGAGGCAATGGAGGGAAGGCATATACTGTCAGGTTTCTCCAACTGAAAGAGAGAGAGTCCACTTTCCAAGCTTGATGGTGAAATGTCCTTGTACAAAATTTTGTCAGTTGATAGTTTTGAGGACTGGTGAACAGGTCTATGTCTGGAAGGCCCCATTTTTGAGTTATCATTGCAAATATTTGTGGATCTAGTTTCCACTCGTGGGGATCCTTAATGTTTCTGCTGAGGTCGTCTGCCAATGTGTTCTTCTGTCCTGGCAGGAATTGAGCTTGTAACTGGACTTGGTAGGCCAGAGCTGTGTTCCATAAGGTCATTGCTTGCCTGCATAGTGGGTAATAATATTTACCCCCTTGTTTGTTTATGCACCACATTACTGTGGTGTTGTCCGTCTTTATTGCAAGTTGTCCTGGATGTAATAGATCCTTGAAGGCTGTCAGAGCTTTCTGTACAGCTAGCATCTCTTTTTGATTTATGTGCAGAATTCTTTGATCTGCAGTCCATAGGCCTTGAATGCATTGCCCTGCCATGTGTATCCCCCAGGCGTAGTCTGAAGCATCTGTTGTGATAGTTTGCCTGGCTGGGGGCAAGTTGAAAGGCTGACCCTTGTTGAGGTGACATGCCTGTGACCACCATAGAAATTCCTGTTGTAGGCAGGGAATGAGAGATATCATTGTGTCCAAGCTGTGGCTGTGTTGAGACCATACGCTTTTTAGGTACCACTGTAATTTCCTCATATGCAGCTTTGCAAATGGTATTATTAGTATGCAAGATGCCATGAAGCCCAAAGCCTGCAGAATTTTTCTTGCAGTTAATTGGGTCTTTGTTGCCATTGTCTTGAAATATTGAGTCAGTTGTAGTTGCTTGTCTGGCGTAAGATAAGCCTTCTGGGCCGTTGTATTCAAGCTGGCACCCAGGAATGTCATTTTTGTGAGGGTACTAGTTTTGACTTCTTTTCGTTTACTGTGTACCCCAGGCAGTTTAGTAGATGCTTTACAAAGGCCAGATGATGTAAGAGAATGTCTTTGCTTTCTGCTTGGATGAGGCAGTCGTTCAGGTATGGATATATTTGAATTCCTCTTTGTCTGCAGAATGCAATTACTGGTGCCAGGCATTTTGTGAAAACTCTGGGCGCAGTAGATAAGCCAAAGGGCAGTGCAGAGAATTGGAAAGGGTTGAACCTGCAATGAAACGGAGGTATCTTCTGCAACTTTGTCTGATAGGGACATGCAGGTATGCCTCCTTGAGGTCCAACGTTAGCCATGCTTCCTTGCCAAACATGGGAAGTAGCTGCTGTAGTGTTAAGCATCTTGAATTTGGGTACTTGTAAGTAAGTGTTTAGAATTGAAAGGTCCAGAATTGGTCTCCAGGCATTGTCCTTTCTGGGCACTTGAAAGAGTCTTGAATAAAATCCTTGGCCTTGCTCTCGAGTAGGTACCAGTTGAATGGCTCTCATGTCCATGAGAGCTGTAATTTGCTTTTGTGCCTCTGCCCATTGATTTTGTGGCAGGTTTGGCATTCCTCTTTTCATTGGCAAGGTGTGAAAGTGGAATCTGTATCCTCGTAAAATTATGTCTAGGACCCATTCGTCCTTTGTGACAATGTGCCAGTTGTCTGCAAAAAGTGTGAGTTTTCCCCCCAAGGGGGCTGCCAAGAGAGTAGTGCTCGGCCAGATGAGGTTAACAGTCCGTGCCGTTTTTATCAGTTTGTTTCCGCCTGGTAAAATTTGTATTTTAAGGTTAAGTCATTGAGTTTGCCTTCTGGTGGTTTGAGACCTGTCTTCTCCTCCCTTCTGTGTTGTAGAGCCCCATTGGCGAGGTTTATACTGGGCTTGTGGTTGTCCTCTGCCTCTTAGGCGTCTGTATTTACCCCTCTGTGGTCTGTCAGTGGCTGGAAAGGACCAATTTTTTGTTGGCCAGTTTCTGCTGAAGCGAGGGGGTTGTACTTGTAGGAAATCTTTGACTGTCTGCATAGATTTTGCCTTATCTTCCATTTTCTTTAAAACTTCTTCTGCTTTAACTCCAAAAAGAACATCTTGCTGTAAGGGAGCATCTAGTAGTTTTGCTTTAACATGATCAGGCAGAGTTTGTTCCTTTAACCAAGCATACCTATGTATAACAGACCCAGTGACAGCTGCTCTGCAGGAGGCCTCCAAAGAATCAAACCCACATTGTAAGGTATGTTTGTCCACCTGCTCAGTGGCATGCAACAGATCCTGTACTTCTTTCAATTCAGATTGTTGAGGGAGAGAGGTTATTCTTTGCTTTAACTGAGAGATTAGAAATTGCTGATACTTAAGCATGTGAAATTGACAATTCAGTGCTCTCATAGCTAGTGTGGCTGAGGTGTAAACCTTTTTCCCCCACCTGTCTAGTGCTCTGGAATCCCTCTCGGAAGGTACTGGGTTTTTAGCCATAGAAGCCTTAGCCCCCTTGGGACCCTGTGAGATAGTCTCTGGGTCAGCTACAGGGCTTTTGTAAAGAAATATGTGGGAATCAGGCACTCTATAGTATCTGCCTGGCTTAGCCGGAGCAGGAGGTAGAGAGTCTGGGTTGAAACTGGATTCTAAACAGACATCATCCACAATGTCCAAAACTGGTGGGATGACAAGTGGTCTGTGTTGGGGGAGTAAAAGAAATTCTCTGAGCCTTTTCTTTGAATCAGAGTAGTCCTGACCTTCCCAGTGAAAATGTTCCCTCATAGTGTGTAAAGTTTCCCCAAAGGAGTAGTCTTCAGGAGGAGAAGCTGAGGGAATGGAGTCCTCAGCATCAGAATCTTCATAAGGAGAGAAAGAGTAGTCTTGGTCCTCAGAGGAGTCTGAAGAAATGGACATCTGCTCAGAGGATGCATAATCTTCCTCTTGTCTAGGCCTTTTGTCAGGAGGGGGCTGGGAACCCCTGATTAAAGAAATCAAATCTTCAGCCATTTTGAGCATCTGTTTCTTAGGCATGGGGCCTTGAACAGGAGACTGAAGTGCAGTCCTTTTAGATTTAGAAGGAGTCTTAGACTTAGAAAACGTTTTAATGGTGAGAGTCGGTCTGAAAACGCCTTCAGAAACCGATGGCGTTTCTGTAGTACCGACATCTTTTGTAGCAAAGTCTTCGGAAGGGCCTGAAGTAAAAGGCTGCGTCGGCCTGGTACATTCCGTCAAAATTTCTGTAGCGGTCTTGCGTTCAAGATCTGCAGTAGTCAGGGGCTGCGTCGGAGCCTCACTGAGGACCAGAGACCGGATCGGCCGAGGCCTCGGAATCTGGCTTGGACCTGGGCTGTCTGTCCTTATCCCTGCATTTTTTGTGCACGCCGGTAGTCGGTTGCTCCAACGGCATGGTGTAGTTAAATTTCCTACCGTAGTGTCGTGCAAAATCAAAGCGTCTTTTAATAGTACGCTTATTAAACCTAGCACAAAACTGACAAGAAGTGACGTCGTGGTCTGGGCCTAGTTAAGGTATGCAATAAGAATGAAAATGCTTATGAGGTATTTGCTTCCCACAAGAAATACAATTGTTAACTTTTTCTGACATCGGTCTGAGGCAAGAAAAGTTTCCCCAACGGGGTACTTAGCTTTATAGAAGACTTCGGTCTGAAATTCGAAATAAAAAATCTCAGGAGTCGGCCGACCGGCACTTGCGAACTGCTTCTGCTTCGGGCACCGCGCGGCAAGAAAGACTGGAGAAAATGGTGCCGGTTGCAATATATATACCCCTGGTGCACTGATGTCAGGGAATAGGCGACAGCAACCGACGCCGGACCAAGACTTTGGAATTCCGGCCGACTGTGGGACCGCCTGACGACAGGATAACCCAAGTGTGATGACTGCAGCAGGGTAACACAATGAACATCTGCAACAGGCATTAAAAACAACTAATAGGAAAAGTAAAACAATGCCAGGAGTAGTGACCCGAAAGTGTCATAAAAATAACTGCAAGAGGCATTAAAAACAACTAATAGGAAAAGTACAACAATGCCAGGAGTAGTGACCCGAAAGTGTCATAAAATAACTGGAAGAGGCATTAAAAATAACTAATAGGAAAAGTAAAACAATGCCAGGAGTAGTCACCCGGAAGTGTCATAAAAATAACTGGAAGAGGCATTAAAAACAACTAATAGGAAAACTAAAACAATGCCAGGAGAAGTCACCCAAAAGTGTCATAAAAATAACTGCAAGAGGCATTAAAAACAACTAATAGGAAAACTAAAACAATGCCAGGAGTAGTCACCCGAAAGTGTCATAAAAATAACTGCAAGAGGCATTAAAAACAACTAATAGGAAAACTAAAACAATGCCAGTAGTCGTCATCCGAAAGTGTCATAAAAATAACTGCAAGAGGCATTAAAAACAACTAATAGGAAAACTAAAACAATGCCAGGAGTAGTCACCCGAAAGTGTCATAAAAATAACTGCAAGAGGCATTAAAATCAACTAATAGGAAAACTAAAACAATGCCAGGAGTAGTCACCCGAAAGTGTCATAAAAATAACTGCAAGAGGCATTAAAAACAACTAATAGGAAAACTAAAACAATGCCAGGAGTAGTCACCCGAAAGTGTCATAAAAATAACTGCAAGAGGCAGTAAAAACAACTAATAGGAAAACTAAAACAATGCCAGGAGTAGTCACCCGAAAGTGTCATAAAAATAACTGCAAGAGACATTGAAAACAACTAATAGGAAAACAAACAATGCCAGGAGTAGTCACCCGGAAGTGTCATAAAAATAACTGCAAGAGGCATTAAAAACAACTAATAGGAAAACAAACAATGCCAGGAGTAGTCACCCGGAAGTGTCATAAAAATAACTGCAAGAGGCATTAAAAACAACTAATAGGAAAACTAAAACAATGCCAGGAGTAGTCACCCGAAAGTGTCATAAAAATAACTGCAAGAGGCATTAAAAACAACTAATAGGAAAACTAAAACAATGCCAGGAGTAGTCACCCGAAAGTGTCATAAAAATAACTGCAAGAGGTATTAACAATGCCAGGAGTAGTCACCCGGAAGTGTCATAAAAATAACTGCAAGAGGTATTAAAAACAACTAATATGAAAACTAACAATGCCAGCAGTAGTCACCCAGAAGTGCTTTCTATTAGACTCCATCAATGACTTGCTTTCTCCAATGATCTGGTGTGCATGTGCACAAGTACATGTGAACGGGCACCCCAGATAAATGCGCACTACTCCCGTCATCATCCACTTGTTCATGCTGTCGTAACAGCAAAGCACTCCGTGCTAATTCCACATAGTGAAAGAACTGGCACATTAAAAGCATTAAATGTCAAGCCACATAAACAAACTGCTTAAGACACCAGTTCAGCTGGCTGCCCACTCCAAACTGGGTCACCACTGCTATCCCACAAGCATCTGTGCTAGGGCCACTTTTTGAAGTATATCTCTCAGATATTATACTATGAATGCACTATGAACAAACAGATGTACCGATGACTGCAGGCTGGGCAATGTAATGACATAAAAAATGTCAAAGTTCTTCGAGATGATCTGTAAGAAACACACAGTTGGTAAAGTAACAATGGCCTCACTTACTTTTAAAGAAAGTAAATGTAACACAGCAAAAGGATACAAGTAATAATTACAAAATAAAATGGTGAAATCATAAAAATGACCCATGATTAACGATCTAGGGACAATGGTACACAATTTTCTGTTGGGTATATCTGTCTATACCTATAAAAGAAAACATGCATTCTGTAGTCCATCTAATTCTAAAAGCACACCTACTTACACCAGAATGATCACTGTATCACTTTATACCTCACTGAACCAACCCATTACCGAATCTAGTGGTGTATCTTTTGCAGCATTCAAACAGTTGTACAAAAAGTTGCAAATTCTCAACATGTGAGCTAAAATATTTTGAAAATGTATAAAGGATTATAAAACTAACAAGGCAGAAACACACTTGACCACCACAGCACAACACTAATCACGAGACACAACTCTCTTAAACAGTGTGCCATTCAACCAAAGCCCCCGAGGCAAAATAGTATGCCCAACACACTAGTCATAGGTGACTCGATAGTGAGGCACATTGATGTCCCACTCACTAGGTTGAATAAGGAGAAAGTAACAGTCAGCTGCCTGTCAGGTGCCAGGATCCGCCACATAAATCACGCACTCAGGTCCCTCAACAACAGGTACAAATATGACTCTCATTGTACGTGTGGGTGTGAATGACCTGAGATGTACCTCCCTGGACTACATGAAAAAAGACATGGAAGAGCTCTCGGATTATGTAGCCCAGGTGGGTATGACCCTAGCCCTGAGCAGCATCCTACCATCACCCAGAATGATACCACAGTACAAGCAGAAAATGACTGATTTCAACAATTGGCTAAGTTTCTGGTGTCATTCTAAGGGGATCCAGTATCTGTCTGCCTGGGATGACATGATTGACAGACCTCGATGCTTTGCCAGAGATGGCCTGCATTTGTCACACCTGGGCTGCTGGATACTGGCCAAGGCTCTTGCCACCCCTATAGTGCCTTTTTTTAGGTGGTGTTCCAAAGACCAAATTACCACCGTAACAGCTAAAAACAAATGCAATTTGAGGGTCATGCTGCTCAATGGTAGAAGTCTAAATCTCAAAATGCACTCACTGGAAGTACTCCTTAAAATGAAGAACACTGACATTTGTGCTGTAACAGAGACCTGGTTAAGGCAGCAGAAATCACCCCTGCTCTACCAGGCTAGAACTCATTCCACACCTTTCAACCCCAAAACTTGGACCAAAGCTCCAAAGGCGGTGGTGTTTTCATATTCATAAAGGATGCGCACACCTCCAGACTGGTAGCCCAACATAATGCATCTGAGATACTTCAGGTGCAACTAACACTAGGTAAGACAGTGATTCAGGTCATAGCCTGCTATAGGTCCCCAACCATGTCCCAAGATTCACACTCCATATTCCTAAGCAACCTGGAGAATATTAGGGTCCAGCTTAACACACTCATACTGGGCGACTTCAACTACCCCTCCATTAACTGGGAAAACTATTCATGTACCAATACACTTGCCCAACACTTTCCGGAATTCATCAATTCCAGTGCCCTGGACCAGCTCATTCTTACCCCCACTAGAGGTAGCAACATCCTTGACCTGGTCATTCCTAATATGGGCAACCATTGTTCTACACCAATAGTCAACTCCTCCTTGGTTAGATCCGATCACAAGCTAATCACCTTGGAAATCCACATCCCTCCCTTCCCCCCAACAAAGGTAACCACCATGAAAAACTTCTCCAAAGCTAACTTTGGGTTCCTAAAAACAGAGGTGGCTAACTTAACGGCACCCATGCAAATGGAGAACAGTTGCATGACCGCCAAATCATACACCAATGCACTGTACGAACACGTACACAAATGCATGGATCTCGCCATACCCAACAGAACTAAGACGCTTTCCTCAAAAAAAAAAGGAAGCCAATGTGGTGGTCCCCTGCCATAAACAAACTCTACAATAGAAGCAGGATACTGATGCAGAATAAGGTGAAGGCCCAAGACTGGAAAAACTCCCTTATCAGCCTCAACAAAAGGTTGAGATCCCTCATCAAATCCTCTAAAGCTAGCTATGAAAACAGAATTGCAGCAGATAGTAAAGACAACCAAAAGGCCTTCTATAGTTATGTAAAGAATCTCCATGGCAATACCCAGATTTGCTCTGAGCTACTGCACAATGGTACCTCCTATACAGAGACAACAGATACTGCACATATACTGGCGGACAGATTCAGTGCTAACTTTACCCCCCAAGGACCAATCACAATACCAGTAGATTGCCAGGCACTCACTATTACTGCTACACAGGTTAAAACAGCACTGTCCAAGGCCAAGAATACAGCTTCTATACTACCTGACAGTATCCCTGGCTGTGGTCTATATGAACTACAGAGTGAACTGGCACCTCACCTGTGTGCCCTGTTCAATCACAGCCTCACCTCAGGCTTTGTCCCTACAGAATGTCCCACTGCTACAGTCATCCCTCTCCACAAAGGAGGAGCAACTACAGACCCCGGGAACTATTGCCCCATTATAGCTTGACCAGTCTGATATGCAAAGCTATGGAACACATCATCATGGACCTGATAAACAAGGATACAGGGAATCTCCAAACTCTGGATCCTACACAGTTTGACTTTGTGAAGGGTAGATCATGCCTGCTCAACTTGGTCGACTTCTTTGAGTCAGTCACCAGAGCTGTGGATGAAGGTAAGGTGGTTCATACAGCCTTCCTTAATCTGGCCAAGGCCTTTGATACCATTCCCCACAGAAGAATCATAGAAAAACTTACTACACTAGGCATCAAGCCCTATATCACTAGGTGAGTTGCAAACTGGCTCACAGATAGAACCCACAGTGTGAAAGTAGCTGACTCCAAGTCAGACTGCCAACCAGACACGAGTGGAGTCCCACAGGGTTCAGTCCTGGGTCCTCTCCTGTTTGGTATCTACTTCTCTGAAGTCCAGGCCAACATGAAGGGACTCTGTCTGACAAAGTTCGCAGATGATTGCAAGTTGGGAGCTATTATTAACTCCCCAAGTGATGTTGACATCCTGCAGAAAGGCCTCAATGAGACCAATGACTGGTGTCAGAACCATGGCCTAAGCTCAATGCCAAAAAAATGTGTCTTCACCCCTTTAGGAAAAACCTGGTTCCCTTGAATTACCACATCGATGGTAGTCCACTGAATACAGAAGGTGTTATAAGAGCACAGGTTGACAGCAACCTCTCTTTTGACCACCACCTTGCCACTGTGGTCAAAGTCCTTCTAAGTGGCACATCTCATTACAAAGGGTGTTGCATCCAGGAAGAAAGAGGTCATTGTCTTCCTTCCCTCATTAGGGCAATCATCGAGTATAATGCCCCATTTGGCATGTACCTCACTAGACACCTGCAACAACTGGACAGGCTGCAAAAGTACCTCACAAAGAGGATCCTAGGCCTTAAACACTTGTCCTATATGGACAGACTCAAAAAACTCCAGCTATTCTCTGTCTCATATCGCCTACTTAGAGGCGATCTCTGCCTGACTTACAAAGCCATGTCTGACCCAGCTCTGTTAGAAATGCTACATCTAAAGAAACCCCAATCGCTCTGCACCACACACTCCAGAGGCCTCAACCTCGTTACCACAATCAACAGAACATGCTGGAGAGACAGGTTCCTCACCCAGAGACTGCCCATGCTATGGAACAGACTTCCCATACACGTCAAGCAGAGCACCTCACTGGCCCTCTTCAAGAGAAATCTTGGTGAGTGGATGGGAAATAGAAAATTCACGCCGGGTATCACTCCAGTGGATCTACTTGACAAGAGGCACTAGGAACTAAGGTTGGGTGGCACGATGCCAGGGTAATCCTATGGGCTAGGCTTGTAAAGGCTCCAGGGCCATTAGCCTAGTACACACCTATGAACCTATGAACTATTCAGAAAGGCTTCAAGAATTTTCATTACCTTCTCTTTCTTACAGGTGACCTCTTCCTACTCCATAAGGTAATAACTGTTCTTATTCTATTTGAAGGCAATATCTAAGATACACTGCCAGGATGACAAGGACCAAATTGGGGAACTTAACAGTAAAACAAAAGTATATATCTGTCTGTCTTTCTGTCTATCTTTCATTCATTCTCCAATTACACATTTAACCCACTGCAAGGTCATAGGAAACTGGAGCCATTCCTGGCACTCAGTGGGTACAAGTCAAAGAAATTCAACCTGACCAGAGTGCCAACTCATTGCAGAATGTGCACAAGTGCAAGAAAACACACAGACACACACTTTTACAGAACATGCACACTTATAGTCAAATTTATAGGATCATCAGTCAACCTGGTCAACACAGCACCTGTGGGACATCTTTAAATATGGGAGGAAACCAGAGGACCCGAGAAAAACCTATGCAAACTCAGATGAGACATGAATGCTGAAAACAGAAGGCACCAGAACTAAGAACGAAGAACTATGAAGAAAGCAGAAAGTACAGTTGTGTACACTTACCATGAATGTAGATGTTCAAGTTTATTCACTGTTGCAGTCATTACATTAGGGTAATCTGCTGGCAGGTTGCCCTCAGTCGGCCTGAATTCCAAAGTCTTGGGTCCTGCGTTGGTTGCTGTCTCCTCTTTCATGACATCAGGTCGTCAGGGGTATAAAACAAGCAGCCAACACCATTTTCTTTAGTTTTTCTTGCCCCAGATGTCAGGTGCCCCCAAAAAGGTAGCAAAAATATCTATGTATAAAAACTACATATACATGCATCAATATAAACTTTACCTTCATCTACAAGCAAATACACCACATAGGTTGTAGAAGATACAGAAGGAAAGATAAACTCCAGAATGAAAGGGGGGATGGTGGGTGGGTAACCTGGACTACAACAGTGAATACACTCGAACATCTACATTTATGGTAAGTGTACACAACTGTACTATGTTCTTTGTGTTTCACTGTTGCAGTCATTACATTTGGATAGAATCCCAAAGCTATGGTTGGGAAGCTGGAGCTAAACAGCATTAGGTGCGGCTATAAGGCCCTGCAGAACTGCAGTGGCAAAGCCTGCCCTGGACCTACAGTAGAGAGGCAACTGATAATGCTTTGTAAAGGTGTGAACAGAACTCCAAGTAGCAGCCTCTAGAATGTCTTTGGTTGGTACTCCTCTGAGAAAGACTGCTGAAGTAGCTGCAGCTCTGGTGGAACGAGACCTAATGCCCTTGGGCACAGGTTTACCATGGTGTAAGTTGCAGAAACGAATACAGTGGCTTATCCACTTTGAAATAGTCTGCTTTGAAATAGCCTTTCCTTCTGATCCTGCAGCATATGTCACCAGCAATTGCTCAGTTTTTCTTAGAGCTTTAGTCCTGCTGAAGTAGAATCTTAGCTGTCTGTGTACGTCCAACGAATGCAGAATTCTCTTCCCCTTGTTCTGTGGATTTGGCTAGAAGGTTGGCAGATGAATAGTTTGGTTAAGAGCCACACTGGAGACCACCTTAGGCATAAATGTTGGATTTGTCCTCAGAGACACCCTGTCTGGATAAAATATGATAAAAAGCTCCACAGCCATGAGGGTCTGTAGCTCTTCTTGCTGAAGTAATTGCTAGTAGCAGAGCTGTTTTCCATGATAAGAACTTTATATCAGCAGAAGCCGCTGGTTCAAATAGAGGCAGGGTGAGCTTTTCCAACACATAATTGAGGTCCCATGCAGGCATTGGTGATCTTCTAGGAGGCCTTAAATTTTTGGCCCCTCTAAGGTACTGCTTTAGTAAAGGATGAGAAAAGATTGGTGGCTCTGTATTGTAATGAGCCGAAATGGCAGAGGCATGGATTTTAATTGATGAGAAAGATAGGCCTTTGTCAAGCATCTCAGTTAAGTATTGTAATATCTGAGGAATATTTGGTTCTGCTGTATTCGTTCCTTGTGCTTGATTCCAAGCACAGAATCTCTCCCATTTATCAGCATAAGATTTTCTAGTACTAGGCCTTCTGGCTTCCAAAATTACATCCATCACAGCTTTACTGAGAGGTGTTGTTTGTATAAGTTTATGATCAGCCATGCTGCCAGGTTCAGTGTCTGGAGTTGACTGTGCAGGATCTGATTGTTTTGCTGGGACAGTAGTTGTTGTCTTTGAGACAAGGTCCAAACTGGGTATTGAGACAAGTTCCTTAGGATTGGGTACCAGTATTGGCGGGGCCAGTCTGGGGTAATTAGGATCATCTTTGGTTTCTCTTGTCTGACTTTTAGGAGGACCTTGGGAAGAACAGGCAGAGGAGGAAAGGCATAAACTGATAGGTTTTTCCAACTGAAGGATAGGGTGTCCACTTTCCATGCTTGTCTGTGATAAGTCCTTGTGCAGAATCTTTTCAATTGGTAATTTTGAGGAGAGGCAAATAGATCTATGTTTGGGCTCCCCCATTTCTTTGTTATCATGCTGAAGACTTGTGGATCTAGTTTCCACTCGTGAGGATCCATAAGGTTTCTGCTTAAGTCGTCTGCCAGAGTAATTTGTTTTCCTGGCAGGAATTGAGCTTGATGATGTATTTGGTAAGTCAAAGCTGTGTCCCACAGTGCTATGCCCTGCTTGTTTATGTACCACATGACCGTGGTGTTGCCCATCTTTATCAGTAGTTGTCCTGGATGAAGTAAGTCCTTGAAGGCTGTTAGGGCATTTTGAACAGCTAGCATCTCTTTCTGGTTGATATGTAGATGCATTTGTTTGGGGTCCATATGCCCTGAATGCATCTTCCCACCATGTGGGCCCCCCATACATAACCTGATGCGTCTGTTGTTAAGGTTTGGCTGGCAGGGGGTAGAGTGAAGGGCCGTCCCATATTTTGGTGACATGCCTTTTCCCACCATAAAACTCCTGTTGTAAGCAGGGAATGAGAGGAATCATTGTTTCCAGACTGTGACAATGTTGACTCCATAAACTTTTTAGGTACCATTGAAGTTTCCTCATATGCAGTCATGCATATGGAATCAGTAGGATGCAGGATGCCATGAAACCCAAAGCCTGCAGAATTTGTCTTGCAGATAACTGGGTTTTTGTTGCCATCAGTTTGAAGTAAGTAGTCAGTTGCCTTTGCTTGTCTGGTGTGAGGTAAGCCATCTGGGCAGTTGTAGTCAAGCTTGCACCCAGGAATGTTATCTTTTGAGAGGGTACCAGTTGTGATTTCTTTTTGTTTATTGTGTACCCTAGGCATGTTAGAAGCCTTTTCATAAACGCCAGGTGTTGAAGAAAAATGTCCTTGTTCTCTGCTTGAATGAGACAGTCGTACAAGTAAGGATATATTTGTATATTTCTTTGTCTGCAAAATGCAATTACTGGTGCCAGGCACTTTGTAAAGACCATGGGCGCATTAGATAAGCCAAAGGGCAGTGCAGAGAATTGGTAATGCATTAAGCCAGCCTTGAATCTGAGGTATCTTCTGCACGATTGCCTTATTGGGACATGCAGGTAAGCCTCTTTTAGGTCTAATGTCACCAGCTAAGCATTCTTGCTCAGCATAGGCAGAAGCTGCTGCAAAGTCAGCATTTTGAATTTTGGAGTGTTCAGGTATGTGTTCAAAATCGATAAATCCAGTATTGGCCACCAGGCCTTGTCCTATCTGGGTACCAAGAACAGTCTTGAGTAAAAACCTTGTCCTTTTTCCTGTTCTGGTACTGCTGAATGGCCCCCATATCCATGAGAGACGTAACCTGTTTCTGTGCCTCTGCCCATTGATTTTTTGGCAGATCTGGACAACAGTTTGTCATTGGCAGAGTATGGAAATGGAATCTGTATCCCTGTGATACTATGTTTAGCACCCACTTGTCCTGGGTTAATAACTGCCAATTTTGAGAAAAAAGTGCTAATTTTCCCCCTAGGGGTGCTGCCAAAAGATAAGTGCTTGGTGAAGGCAAAGGAAAGTCATTGGGACTGTTTTCTGTAGGTTTGCACTTTATCTCCTCCAGCTTTGGAGGTAGAAGTGCCCCATTGCTTTGACCTGTATGAATCTTGCACCTGGTATCTGGAACCCTTAAGGGCATCTGGATTTGCCCCTTTGAGCTCTGTCTGACACAGGAAAGGACCAATTTTTTGTCGGCCAGTGTCTACTGAATCTTGGTGGCTGCACTTGTTTGCATAGACTTAGCTTTGTCTTCCATTTTCTTTAAAACCTCTTCTGCCTAAATACCAAACAGAGTACCATGCTGTAAAGGTGCATTTAGTAATTTAGCTTTAACATGATCAGGCAAATTTTGTTCCTTTAACCAGGCATGCCTCCTAATCACAGATCCAGTAACTGCGGCCCTGCAGGAGGCCTCTAAGGAATCAAAACCACATTGCAAAGTATGCTTTTCAACCTGTTCAGCTGCATGCAATAATTCCTGTAATTCTTTATTTTCTGCACATTCAGAAATCAATATCATTTTCTGTTTCAGCAATCCCATAACATGTTGTTGATACTTGAGCATATGAAACTGGCAGTTTAAGGCCCTAATTGCCAAGGTTGCAGATGTATAAACCTTTTTCCCCATCTGTCCAGTGCCCTTGAATCTCTGTCAGAGGGGGGTAGGATTTTTTGCTGTTGAGGCTTTAACTCCCTTTGGACCCTGTGAAATAGTTTCAAGATCAGCAGCAGGGTTTCTAAATAAAAATTTGTGTGAGTCAGGGACCCTGTAATATCTGTCAGGCTTGCAAGGAGCCGGAGGTAAGGAATAAGGGGTCAAACTTGACTCTGAAAACACATCATCCAGAATGTCTAAAACAGGGGGTATGGCTAAAGGCCTGTGCTGAGGGAGAAGAAGGAAATCCCGGAGCCTCTTTTTTGATTCTGAGAAATCTTGACTCTCCCAGTGACAATGCTCCCTCAAAGTAGGCAAGGTTTCCCCAAATCAATAATCCTCAGGAGGTGATGCAGATGGTATAGACTCCTCTGCATCAGAATCCTCATAGGGAAGTAAAGATAATTCCTGATCAGAAGAGGAATTAGAAGAAATAGAAACCTGATCTGAAGATTCATAACCAGTGTCTTGCCTAGGCCTCTTATCTGGAGGGGGATGGGAACCCCTGATCAAGGTAATAAGGTATTCAGCTATTTTGATCATCTGTTTTTTAGGCATAGAGGCCTGTGCATGTGGCTCATGCGTCATTTTTTTTAGCTTTAGAAGTTGCTTTTGTCTTTGGTTTTGCAGCTGTCGTTGGTTTGATGTAAAAATGTTGAGGCCTGAAAACACCCTCAGAAGCCGGTGCCTGCTCAGCAGCTCTGGACCCATCCGAGGGAGATACATCCATGGGTCCAATACTTTGAGTATCTCACGGCATGCTGGACTCCACATGGGTGTCGGTAGGGGCCTGAGACTCGAAAGTAGTGGGTATCAGGGGCTGCAAAAGTGCCTCACTGAGAACCAGCGAACCAGCGACTGGCTTAGGAGAAGCTTCGTCGTCAGTTTTGGACCTCGACTGTCTCTCTCTGTCCTTTTCTTTGTGCTTTTTATGTACTCTGGTAGTTGGATTACTATCTGACGACATTTCTGGGTAGTTAAATCTGTTTCCAAAATATTTTGAGGCAAAAATATACCGACGCTTAATAGTGCGTTGGTTAAATCTAGCACAAAACCGACAGCCAGGCACATTGTGATCAGGGCCTAGGCAAGGAATACAGTATAAATGGAAATCCTTATGAGGTATTTGCTTCCCACAAGTAATACAATTATTAACTTTTTCTGACATCGGTATGGAGTACTTAGCTTTAGTGAAGACTTCGGTTCTGAAACTCAAACTTGAATATTTCAGGAGTCAGCCGACTGGCACTTGCGAAATGCTTCTGCTTCGGGCACCACGCAGCAAGAAAGACTGGGAAAATGGCATTGGCTGCTTGTTTTATACCCCTGAAGACCTGATGTCATGGAAGAGGAGACAGCAACTGACGCAGGACCCAAGACTTTGGAAATCAGGCAGACTGAGGGCAACCTGCCAGTAGATTACCCTAATGTAATGACTGCAACAGTGAAACACGAAGAACATCTAATCAATATTCCATTACGCCTATCAACAGTAACAAAAAAATGTTACAGAAAAAAATTAACAGTACTTTTAAGACTATAGAGCAAGTTTTCTCTAAAAATTAGAAACACTCATTAGCTTTCTACAAAAACAGTCATGGAACGAATATAAATACAGTGTTATGGCAGTCAAGATTTTTGAAGGTCAATAGGTCATAAGCTTGAGAGTTAAACTTATGAACTCATGGATGCTCAGGTAATCATATCAAAGACAGAACCTTACCTAATAAAGCCACAGCAGTTGGGACAGACAGCAGATGCAAAGGCTACTTTCTATAGGAAAGTAGTTTACTTGGTGTGTGTAAATGGTGGGGATAACGGTCCACATTACACAGAAATAATCATTCAGTATTACTGAGTACACAACTGGCTTTGGGGAGGAGATAGATAGTAACTTATCAAATGCTGCGTTCACTAAAAGCATTATATTTGTTTTTTTAATTTCTCCAAGTCTTTTGGGTTTTTAATATCATGAAGGGAATGGACCCCATTCCTAAGTCAAAGTATGATTAAAGTTCATGAAATTAGTTTTGTTTCAATCTCTGATGTCAGCCAGAAGTGCTCTTTACAGCACCAGCAATGTGCCCAGTAATGACTCCTCCTGCAATTCGTATGGAGTTACATGGATTGGTAGCATATCTAAATATGATCACACATTCTTTTTTATAAGATCCATTGCTCCTACTACTATTGGAACTGTCTGGGTATCTTTTTTCTGCACTACCCTCTTTCCTGCCTGAAAATTCTGGTATTTTATAATTTTGTCTCTCTCTATATAAGTCACTGTAATCACTGGGTGGAGCAGTTTCAATGATCAATGCTACTTCTGTCTTCTTTTCCTGGACTACTATATCTGTTTTTTCTTTTATATATTATTTATTTATTTAATATTCATTTTCTCGCATCTGTATTTTTAACTGTTGGTAATGGGTGATCCCATGTTCATAGGTTGGTACTAGGCTATTGGCCCTAGGACCTATACAAGCCTAGCCATAACAATTCCCTGGCTATTTCTTCCCACAATATTTACTTCCCTGGACCCCTGTCTAGCAGGGTGACTGACATGATCCCCGGGGTAAATTTCCTATCTCCCATCCAGTCATCAAGGTTCTTTTTAAAGATGGCCATGGAGACACTCTGCTTGACATGTATGGGTAGTCTATTCCAGAGTCTGGGGAGTCTCTGGGTCAGACACCTATCCTTCCAGCATGTTTTGTTCATTGTGATGACAAGGTTTAAGTTCCTGGAGCATGTGGCTCTGATGGATTGGGATTTCTTTAAGTGTAGCATGTCCAACAGCTCTGGGTTTGACATGGCCTTGTAAGTTAAGCAGAGATCGCCTCTGAGTAGATGATATGCCACAGAGTATAGCTGGAGTTTTTTTAGTTGGTCAGCATAGGGAATCTGCCTTAGGCCTGTGATTCTTTTAGTGAGGTGTTTCTGCTGCCTTTCCAGTCGTTGCAGATGTCTTGTGAGGTACATACCAAACAGGGTGTTGTACTCTATGATGGGACTAATGAGGGATGAGTATAGTGGGACAATGATTTCCTTTTTTCTGGATAAAAAGCCCTTAGTAATGAGGTGTGCCACATAGAAGGATTTCCTGACTGTTGTGGTGATGTGGTTATCGAAGGTGACACCACTGTCCACCTGTGTTCCTAAGTCTCTTATCACACATTCGGTGTTTAGTGTACTGCCACCTATGTGGTAATTCATGGGTACATGGTTTTTCCCAAAGGGGATAACTATACACTTCTTGGCATTGAGCTTGAGCCCATGGCTCTGGCACCAAGCATCTGCTTCTGTAAGGCCCTTTTGTAGAATATCTACACCATTTGGGGATTCAATAATGGCTCCCAGTTTGCAGTCATCTGCGAACTTTGTTAGCCAGAGTCCCTTAGTGTTGGTCTGTACTTCAGAGAAGTAGATGCCAAACAAGAGTGGTCCTAAGACTGAACCCTGAGGTAGTCCACTTGTCACTTGTCTGGAGATGGATTTGGAGTTGGCTACTTTTACGGTGTGGGTTCTGTCACTAAGCTGGTTGGCAACCCATCGTGTGACATAGGGATTTATGCCCAGCTTAGTAAGTTTATCTATGATTCCAGAGTGGGAGATGGTGTTAAAGGCCTTGGCAAGGTCCACTGTGTGGACTGCTTACCTTTGTCCACGGCTCTGGAGATTGATTCAAAGAAGTCAGTCAGGTTCAGGAGACACGATAGGTCCTTCACAAACCCAAACTGGGTGGGGTCCAGTGTTTGAAGGTTGCCAATGTCTTTGTTTATAAGTTCCATGATAATATGTTCCATGGCCTTGCAGATCAGGCTCGTCAGACTGATGGGACAGTAGTTCCCAGGATCCAAGGTGAAACCCCCTTGTGGAGTGGGATAACTGTCGCTGTGCGCCACTCAGCGGGCACGAAGTCTGAGGAGAGGCTATGATTAAACATGACTCTTAGGTGAGGTGCCAGTACATTTTGTAGTTCATATAGTACACAGCCTGGGATGCTGTCTGGTCCCATGAATGCTGTATTCTTAGCTTTGGAGAGTGCGTTTTTTACCTGTGTGGCCGTGATTAGTGGAATTTGGCAATCTTTTGGTATTGAGATGGGCCATTTAGGGGGTGAGACAGGGGTGAAGTTGGCAGTGAATCGATCTGCCGGGAAATTGGCAATGTCCTTGGGATCAGTATATTTAATGCCATTCTGTTGTAGCTAAGAGCAGATCTGAGCATTGCCATTTAGATATGTGATATAAACCATCATTTTCTATAATGCTTTGTGGCTCATGTTGCCAGTGTTTTTCAGCTGCTTCAATATTATAATCTTTGCACAATCCCCAGTGCAACAGTCTTGTCACATTATTATGCCTTTCAGTATACAGTCCCTTCTGCCATTAGTATGTCACAACCAGCAATAAGATGTGTGACTGTTTTCAATTCTGTTTTACAAAACCTACAAGTGTCTGTTTCACTCACATGTTCAATGGACTTTGTAAACAAATGTATTAGTCCACTGTCTTGGGCCTACAATAATAACCTTTCACCTTTTGTTTTAAATTCACCTCTCCTTAACCATTCCTGCATTTGATCCTAATCAACATGAGATTGTTCCAAGAGTTCTCTACTCGCAACTATATTATGCATTTGTCACATTTCTTGCATTCTCATCTGATCCTTCACCTTATATTCTTTCTTTTGTTTTTTTTGGCAGATCCAGTTGCTGCCTAATTTTTATCTATTTACTTTCACTGTGTTTGGGACTTGTGAGGTCAGCAGATATGTATGCAATCCCACGACTGCAGCTCTATACATGTAATCAATTTCGAGGAGGCCCATACTTCCTTCACAACTGGGAATATATAATTTTGGTATGCACTGATTTTTAATAAATCATTTGGTGAGCAAGAAGCATCCTCCTTGTTTTCCTGTTTAATCTATCCAACACATTTTGGGGCCAGTCAGTCACTCCAAAACTGTAAGTTAGGGCAGGAAGAGCAAATTGGTATATAGCTTGAACTTTGTTCTTAGATGTCAGTGCTGTTTTCAGGATTAATTTAAGTCTTCTAAAGTATTTCTTACAAAGTTTTATTCTTATTTGTTCATGTTTTATTGTTGATCCTTCATCAACTCCCAAATATTTACACACTCCCACTTGCTCAAATTCTTTTATATCATATTCCTGTCCCAGCAGTGGTGACAAAGGTACATTCCTAAGTAGGAACACTGTTTTTCCTGTTGTTAACCAGGCTGCTGCCTGTCTGGGGTGTGCATATAAATACTTATTTCTCACGGCTAAATCTTCACGTAAAGATGTTAATACTTTTAACCAGAAGTAAGACACTGCATCGTGGCCTGGGGTTTACCACTTAGGAGCTATTCTTAACTTTGTTTCACTCTCTCTGGCTGTTACTTCATCCCATTTCATATTCTGTACATTTGAACTTCTTATTCTTTCTTTTACTTCTTCTATTAGCATCTTTATGTTCCACAGGATATTCATAGATATTTCTCCAATATGTATCTATTTCTTTTTTTGGTGTTTCAATTTGTTTTGCCATGTTTCCCAGTTCTCTATCCTTTGTGTGATGGACAATGGGACAGTAGCCACCAAGACATAAGAACACAGATGGCTACCTCTCAGCATACGTATATATATGAATAATATATATATATATATATATATATATATATATATATATATATATATATATAAGGAATCAAGGAATTATTTACTTTAACTGAATGTATCGCTGATAAAACAGCTAATCAACACTTGTGCGACATTGCTACAAAACAGGAATAAGCCCTTTCCCTGATGTGTGATCTCGGAACTGGAATATATAATTTGCAGGACGTGGAGGGGCGGGTACAGTGAGGCTTGCCCTCCCATGTAAACAAAAACATTTTGTAGTAGCATGCTTTGAGGTTATGTCTCAGGGGTGTGCAGTTCCATGCTGATTTATTTACTTTGATTATTCTGTAACAAGGTTAAGGATATAGACATTTGGACATTTACACATTTTTAAACGCACCAATAGATAGGTAGACACACACGCAGACATATATATATATATATATATATATATATATATATATATATAGATATATATAGATATAGATATATATATATATATAGATATATATATATAGATATATATATATATACATACACACACACACACATATATGTATGCATGTATATCGGCTCCTATCAAGTGCTAGAACTATCAAGAATTTGAGTTTGAAATACTTAAAAAATAGTTTGAAAATTCACTTTTCAAACTTTGCCAGTATTTGGTTATGTGACTTGATGTACCACATTACTGTGGTGTTGTCTGTTTTGATAAGGAGAACTCCTGTCTTGAGATGGGGATGGAAGGATGTCAGAGTCTTCTTAACTGCAATAATTTCCTTCTGGTTGATATGCAAGGGAGGTGGTGGGCATCCCAAAGACCTTGGTTGTACCTGCCTCCTAGGTGGGCACCGCAAGTGATGTCTGAGACATCAGTGGTGATGGGCTGGCCGGTGGGGTGGTGGATGAAGGGGAGACCCGGGTTCCTGTCACATGCCCTTGCCCACCAGAGCAATTCTGCCCTTATACAGGGGATCACAGGGAGAGAGGTCTTTAGAGATTGTGAGTGTTGGCACCAAAGGTTCCTTAAATACCACTGAAGTTTCCTTATGTGTAGCCTGGCCAGAGGAATCAGAAGGATGCAGGAAGCCATGTACCCCAAAGCTTGCAGGAACTTCCTTGCTGTGAGGTGACTTTTGGACGCCAGCTGGGTAAAGTAGAGAGGCAGGGAGCTCTCCTTTTCTGGGGGTAGGAAGGTCATTTGGAATGCTGTGCTGAGCAGAGCTCCCAGGAAAATGATTCTCCTGGAGCGAGTCTGTTTTGATTTCTTCTCATTGAAGGTAAACCTCAAGGAAGTTAGGAGGGTTTTGACAAAGTGTAGGTCCTGGAGCAGCTTTTCCTTGCTCTCTGTCTGGATGAGGCAGTCGTCCATATAAGGATAAATCTGTATATTTTTTCTGTCTGCAAAATGCTATGGCTGAGGCCAAACATTTGGTGAAAACTTTGGGAGCAGTAGATAAGCCAAAGGGAAGAGCAGAGAACTGAAAGTGCTGTGAGCCTGCTCCGAAATGCAGGAATTTCCTGCAGGAATCCCTTATGGGGATATGGAGGTATGCATCTTTTAGGTCCAGGTTCACTAACCGGGCATTTTTTCTCAGCATTGGCAGTAGATGCTGCAAGGTTAGCATCTTGAATTTGGGGATCACCAGGGATATGTTCAGCATGGACAGATCCAGGATGGGGCGCCAACTGCCCTCCTTTCTGGGAAAGAGGAAAAGCCTGGAATAAACACCTTTGCCTGCTTGATCTGCGGGGACAGGTTCTACTGCCCCCTGGGCTATGAGAATTTGGACTTGCATTAATGCCTTTGCCCATTGGGAGGCAAGTCCAGATACCCTCTGGGAATTGGGAGTTCACTGAAAGTGAATTTGCATCCTTGGAAAATTATCTTTAAGACCCATTGGTCCTTGGTTACAGGCAGCCAATTTTCTTCGTAGAAGGGCAGCCTTCCTCCTAGCTTTTGGGTGAAAGGAGGGCAAGTTAGGGTAGGGAGTCACTGGGAGTTTTTGCCATAGAGGGAGGGCTTAGAACTCCCTGCCCTAGGGACGGATGTGGTCCACTGCTTGGTTCTCTGTTGTCCCTGTTGTAGGGACCTGGGTGGCCTGTCCATGCGGGGCTTAGCTTGCCCCTGTCTGCTGGGAGCAGGAAAGGACCAGTGCTTAGAGGGAAAGTTCCTTCTGAATCTAGGAAGTTGAACCTGAAAGAAATATTTTACTGTTTGCATAGATTTTGCTATGTTTGCCATTTTTTAATCACCTCTTCTGCTTTTTCTCACAAGTGGTCTTTATCCAAAGGTGCATCGATTAATTTAGACTTGACATGATCAGGTAGAGGTTGTTCCTTCAACCATGCATGTCTCTTAATGACAGATCAAGACACTGCTGCCCTGCTAGAGGCTTCTAGTGCATCATATCCACAGTGTAAAGAGTGCCTTGCCACTTAACAAGTAGAGTGCAGTAAATCTGCTAACTCCTTAGAATTGGCACAGTCAGGAAAGTAGAAATCTTTTGCTTTAATAGTTCCAAAGTGTGATGTTGATATTTTAACACATGGAACTGACAGTTGAGAGCTCTGATGACTAAAGTTGCAGAGACGTAAACTTTTTTACCCCACCTATCCAGAGCTCTGGCCTCTTTATCAGAGGGAGTAGGGATCTTTGCAGAACTAGCCCTGGCTACCTTGGGGCCCTGTGTAATGACTTCCAGGTCTGCAGCAGGATTTCTGTACAGGTATTTTTGAGTGCCTGGTACTCTGTGATAAATGTCTGGCTTACTGCGCACAGGAGGAAGGGCATCTGGGGCTAAACTGGATTCAAGGAAAAATCATCCACCACTTCTAAAACTGGGGGAATGGCAAGGGGTCTGTGCTGAGGAAGGTCTAGAAATTCTCTTAGTCTTTTCTTAGACTGGGGGAAATCCTGAGATTCCCATGGAAAATGTTCCCGTAGGGTGTAGAGGGTTTCCCCAAAAGAGAAATCTTCTGGTGGGGAGGCAGAAGGGATAGAGTTCTCTGCATTTGAATCCTCATAAGCAGTGAGAGGTTCTTGATCCTCTTCCGAGTTTGAATGATCTGATTCCTCAGAATCTTGCTCTGTCAATAGTTCAGGAAAACGGTGTCTTTTTTATTTTAGAAGTTGAGTTTTGACTGCCCCTGATAAGAGAAATAAGATCCTCCACCATCTTAGGCATTTGGGCCTTTGGTATAGGAGCGTTAGTAAAATGGTGGCTAGAGGTAGATTTCCTAGGGGTGGCCTGGCTTCTAAGCCTAAAAGAAGTCATCGGTCTGAGAGTAGCGGTAGTCAGGAGATAAGATCTCAGTTTCTGACTGGAATCAGAAGAGCAAAAGACTTCTTCGGAAGCCGGTGCCTGCTTAGCATCTCCAGACCCAACCGAGGCAGAGACAGCCAAAGGCTCTGAAGACAAAGAAGATTTCTGTGGCATACCGGACACCATAAGGGTATTGGTATAGGCCTGCATAGTAATCGCATCGGGCATCAGTGGTTGCGAAAGCACCTCACTGAATTCCTGAGTACTGATGACCTTCTTAGCGGAAGACTTGTTGGAAGGCTTGGCCTTGTGAGGTCTGTCTCTATCTTTATCCCTACACTTTTTTGGAGGTTCTGCGGATTGTTGGCTGACCGATGCCATATGAGACAATGGAGGATGAAAATAGCTGTCTACAAAAAGAGCTCTCCGATGAATGGTTCTCGTGTTAAACAGGGCACAGAACTAGCAATGGGCAACATCGTGGTCTGGGCCTAAACAAGTGATGCCGTATGAATGGAAGTCTCGGTGTGGGATTTGCTTTCCACAGGTGAGACAATTGTTAATTTTTTCAGACATTGGTTAGTGCAAAAAAGAGAGATCCCCAACGGGGTACTTAGCTTTAGACGTTTTTAGCTGTGATCCGAACTCTGGTAGTGACCGACCGGCAAACTTGCAAACTGCTTCTGCTATGGGCTCCATGGCAAGAAAGACTGGTGTAATGGCATCATCTGCCTTGCTTTATAGCACTGATAACCTGACATCAGTCTACAGGTGACAGCAGCTGACGCAGAAACACATTGACTCTGGTATTCGGGTCGGCCGAGGGCTACCACAGCAGGGATAACTCACAGGTGATGGCTGCAACAGTGAAACATGAAGAACATCATTAATTTGTACTTTTTTGCTCTTTAGTATTTTGTAGATGTTCAAAGTTCTGTAGTCCTTTTTGCCTTTTATTACTATGAAGTTTCAGCATTCCAGTCTCGATCTTTTGATGTTCGTTCTTCTGTGCTTATGGACTAGATATATATACATACGCACACACACACACACACACACATATATATATATATATATATATATATATATATATATATGTATGTATGTATGTATATATATATATATATATATATATATATATATATATATAGTGAGAGCGAGATAAATGGGGCAACAAAAAAAAATTAGAATGCTTTCCATCTTCAGTGACAAACATACATATGTCTACTGGTTAAACAAAGACATTTAAAGTTTAGTGTTGGGAGGGTCAATACATCTTTGTAGTAACAGAGTGATACAGTCTCCCAGGAAACAAAAGGTTACAGGTTTCACAGTAAGCAGAAAGAGAGGGAAACCAAGATTGCATAGACTGTTAAAAAATGAGAGGTACCTTTACAGAAAATGACACCAATACCTCTGGTAAAAGAAGAATTTTATCTTCAGCTAAAAACTTTGAAATACATACTTTATGAGAGATATTAATGATTTTTCTGATTCTGGCTCACTATATTTTACACATTTTTCTAATAGGCATAGCACATATTCCAGAACTGATAGAGTATTTGTGTCAAATGAGTTGATTAATAGTTTAAATAAATCTAAAGTAATCTCGTGTCCTCTTACTGACCACAACGTTATACCCTTTGAATTAATAATAAATACAAACTACTGTGTACAGATTAAAAGAATTCTGGCCTGTATAATGACGTTAAAAGACATTAAAGATTTCTTCACTGATGAAATTCAAAGCTTCCTTGATATTATTAATAGTACCAAGGATACATCTGAAATATATGATTGGAATGCTCTAAAAGCCTTTTTATGTGTCAGAATTAATAACTGGAATTATAAGAAGAGAAAACAATGAGATAAAGATTTATGTGAATTACAAGTGAAACTTGATAATATAAAAATACAAATTCAAGTAGATAACAAATGTGAAAATAAAAGTTGTATTTGTATCTTTTCAGGCGTCTGTGGAGTGTGGTTTCTGAGGCCTTCTAAACTGCTTAGAGTTTATTCTAATACAAAAAGGAATACAAGAAGAAACTAACAAGTTAAATAACTATTTGGAAATATTAAATCACAAAACAAAGATAAACCTATAAAAATTTAAGTTTATAAATTACTCTATAAATCCTAAATTTTTAACTAATTTAGCAAATAAGACCAAGAGACTCAATAAACTTAATCATATCAAAGAATTTTTCCCTTCAAAAAAAGAAAAATGTTACAGATTTACCTTAAGTATTGAGGGAATTTAGGGAATACTTTAATATTATTAATAAAATATATATTAGACTCTAAGGAAGAAATGAGAGCAATTATTAAAAAATATACTAAACATAATTTATCAAAATTACAAATTGAATCCTTAGATAAACCCATTTCATTTTCTGAAATTCGATCTCAAATAAATTAAAATAAAATAAAGCTCCTGGTAATGATGGAATTATCCCTGAAATATACAAAATAATGCCCAAAGAACCATTACATTTACTACACAAAGTTTTTAATATCTCCCAAGATCTAGCCCAAATTCTGCCTTCCTGGAAATATAGTCTCATTTCTTCCATAAAGACCCTACCAGATGTTCCTCCTATCGAGCTATCTCTCTTAAATGTTGATTACAAAATATTTATGGACATCTATGCTGACAGAGTAAAGAATTATCTCCCAAACTTGGTCTATGAAGACCAGGCAGGTTTCATCTTAAATAGGAACACATATGACAATGTCAATAATCCTCATTTAATGATACACCGGAAAGTATTAGGGTGCAACCCAACACCCTAATAATGGGCAATTTCAACTACCCCACCATTAACTGGGAAAACTACTCATGTACCAACTCTTTTGCTCAACTTTTTCTAGAATTCATAAATTCCAACGCCTTGGATCAACTTATTCACACCCCCACCTGGTCATTACCAACATGGGAAACCGGTGTTCCACACCAGAGGTCAATTCCTCGTTGGTCAGATCCGACCACAAGCAAATCAGCCTAGACATCCACATCCCACCCCCAGCCCCAATTAGGGAAACCATCGTAAAAAACTTCTTAAAAGCCAACTTCACACTTCTTAAGACAGAAGTGGCAAACTTCATGACATCCATGCAGATGGACAATAGAGGTATGACTGCCGAATCCTACACAAATGCACTTTCTAAGCACTTACACGAGTGCATGGATCATGCTATCCCTAATAGAACCAAGATGTTGTCCTCCAAAAAAAGGAAGCCAATCTGGTGGTCCTCTGCCATAAACAAACTCTACAACAGAAGAAAGAAACTGTTGCAAAAAAGAGTAAAATCCCATGACTGGAGGAACTCCCTGGTCAACCTCAGTAAGAAGCTGAGATCCCTCATAAAATCCTCCAAAGCTAGTTACAAAAACAAAATTGCCATTGACTCTAAAGACAACCACAAAGCATTCTATAGCTATGTCAAGAATCTAAATGGGAACACTCAGATCTGCTCTGAGTTGCAGCATAATGGCACTAACTATACAGAACCAACTGATATTGCCAACATCCTAGCAGATAGGTTCAGTGCTAACTTTACCCCCCTCTCACCCCCTAGAGGGCCCATCTCTATACTGGAAGAATGCAAAGTTCCTATAATCACGGCTGTGCAGGTAAAAAACACACTCTCCAAAGCCAAGAACACAGCATCCATGGGACCTGACAATATCCCAGGCTGCGTTCTACATGAACTACAGAATGAACTGGCACCCTACCTAAGTACCATGTTCAATCATAACCTCACCTCAGGCTTTGTACCAACTGAATGGCGCACCGCAACAGTTATCCCACTCCACAAAGGGTCTGCAAGGCCATGGAACGTATCGTCGTGGAACTCAATCAAAGACATTGGTAATCTCCAAACTCTGGACCCTACTCAGTTTGGATTTGTAAAAGGCAGATCATGTCTCCTAAACCTGATTGACTAATTTGAAGCAGTCACCAAAGCCATAGATGAGGGTAAAATGGTTCACACAGCTTATCTAGATCTCGCCAAGGCTTTCGACACCATCCCCCACTCTGGAATTATAGATAAGCTCACTAAACTAGGTATAAATCCCTATGTCACAAGATGGGTTGCCAACTGGCTCACGGACAGAGCCCACACTGTGAAAGTAGTGGATTCCATATCCGACATCAGACCAGTGACAAGTGGAGTACCACAGGGTTCAGTCCTGGGTCCTCTCCTGTCTGGTACATACTTCTCTGAAGTGCAGGCCAACACAGAAGGTCTTTGGCTAACAAAGTTTGCCGATGACTGCAAACTAGGAGCCATAATCGAAACTCCTAACGATGTGGACAAACTACAAAAGGGCCTCACTGAGACAGATACCTGGTGTCAAAGCCATGGCCTGAAGCTCAATGCCAAAACGTGTACTGTCATCCCCTTTGGTAAAAACTCTGTACCCATGAACTACCACATAGCTGGTAGTCTACTTAATGCCGAAAATGTGATAAGAGACCTTGGGACACAGGTGGACAGTAGTCTCTCCTTTGATAATCACATCACCACAGTGGTCAGGAAATCCTTCTACGTGGCTCATCTCATCACAAAAGGATTCACATCCAGAAAAAAAGAGGTCATTGTTCCCCTCTACTCATCAATCATTAGACCCATTATAGAGTACAACGCCCCTTTGGTATGTACCTCACAAGACATCTACAACAACTGGAAAGACCACAGAAATACCTCACAAAGAAGATTACTGGCCTCAAACAGATGCCCTATGCAGACCGTCTCAAAAAACTACAGCTTTACTCCATCGCATATCGCCTACTCAGGGGCAATCTCTGCCTAACATACAAAGCTATGTCAAACCCAGAGCTGTTGGACATGTTCCACTTAAAGAAATCCCAATCCCTCTGAGCTACACGCTCTAAGGACCTTAACCTTGTCACCACAATAAATAGAACATGCTGGAGGGATAGATTCCTGTCCCAGAGACTTCCCATACTCTGGAACAGACTACCTATCTATGTCAAACAGAGCTCCTCATTAGCACTCTTCAAGAAAAATCTTTATGATTGGATGGGAAATGGGAAATTCACCCCGGGATCACTTCTGTGGCTCTGCTCGACAGGGGCACAGGAAAATAATTTTCTTGGGTGGCGAAAGCCAGGGTACATTTTTTGGCTAGGCTTGTATGGGTCCTAGTGCCGATAGCCTAGTACCTACCTATGAACCTATGTTAAAAGAATTTTAACCATAACTGATTCTGCTAGAAATTTAAAAGAAAATTTAACTATAATTAGTCTAGATATAAATTGTACTTTTGATTCTGTTAATTGGGAATATCTCATTCTTATTTTAGAAGAATTAAAAATTTCTAATAGTTTTGTTCAACTTGTTTCCATTCTTTATAGAGGATCTCAAGCCTACATTAAAATAGGTACTTATACTTCTCAGAATATACAAATATTTAAGGGAACTAAGTAAGGTTGCCCTCTATCTCCCTTACTTTTCACTCTGCTAATGGAACCATTGGCTAATCTAATAAGATGGAATTCTGATGTTGGGGGTTTTAATTTAAGTCTTAAGGTAAAATCCAATTGTTCATGGATGATATTCTTCTTACCATAAATGGAAACAATACTTTTATTGCTGCAGTTTTTAAAATTATGGTAGATTTTCAAAAAAATCTGGTTTATATTTTAATGATAATAAAACTGAAATACTTCCTATTTATTCTAATAATAATAGCTTAGATCAGATGTTTAATAAATATTTAACACAATCAGACAAACTCATATTTAGGAATAGTACTAACTAAAAATAATTGAGGCTATTCTGGATCTTAACTATAATAAAACCTTAGATGCTACACCTAATCAAATTAATAAATGAAATAAGCTTCCTTTCACATTCTATGAGAGGCTATTATTAAAATTATAATATTACCAAAGATTTTATACATTATACAATCATTATCACTTCCACCCTCTAAAATAATAAATACTAAAAAAATCATCTCAACTCTTCCTATGTTCCTGTTCTATAACCTAACCTCTTCACTCTCCTTATATGATTACTAAACTCCTATGTCTTTTGCTACTAGTGACTGATGATACTTTCTCCATATTTATTTTTTATTTTTATCTCCACTTGTTGATACTGGTACAATAATACTGATTACTATATCTCTGTTTATACTTCTCTGATTTAATTAGTTGAATTCTGCTTTAATGTATATTTTTTATACAAATTACAGTAATCAAACAAACTAGACTCCTGCTTTTATGTATATATTCTGTATATGTTACTGTATTTACTATCTGTAACACTGTTTCTACTGCTGCACCAATTAATGTTTATATTTTTTCTGTATCTATGTTCTTGTTGGAGCTTTTCTCCCTGGGCCTCCACTGAAAATGGGCTCTTTTAAGCCTAGTGGACTTTCCCAGTAAACAAATGCAATAAATAAATAAAAGTATATAAATTTTAATTCAGTGATTTCAAAGTTTTTATTTTTCCCAAATAAACCTATATTGGCTTTAGCTCATCATTTAAGAGATTGGTCCAGGGGTGGAATTGGTTTACCAGATTTAGAACTATAGTCAGTATCATCAGTGATTAAAACTACTTCTCTATTAATAGATAAACATTATACTGCTAAATGGAAGGAATTTTTAGATATTTTGTGTTTTAATTATTGTGAAGTATCTAATTCTTATAAATTATTAATACTGGATAATCCGTTTATTTGGTTGCTAAAAGACTATCTTGTTACATATAATTCCCAAGCATATACTTGTCATTATATGTTACTTATATTGAAGAATTTCAGAAACTTTATCTACAAAAATCCAGTCTATAAAGTCTGGAGTTTCATCCGTTTCCCTACTGCTTTTTCACAAGGGAACATTACCTCTTCTAATACTGCAAAGAAGATGGTATTCAAGGAAAATAATTTAATTTATTGGTTTCAGTTGATGACAAATGATAGGTTGAATTCTGCAGACTTTTTAATGGCTAAATATGACTTAACCAATGATTCATGGTTGGACATACAAGCCTATACTCATAAATTATACTCAGTAAAATAGATCTAATGTCAACAAATATAAATATTTCTGTTCTTAAACTTTTCAACCTTTTAACTTTGTTTATACAATGTAAATAACAGCAGGCTCTCTCAAATATACAAACAAATATTTGAAACAAAAATTATTTGTAGAGCTATTGGAATTATTTCTTATTAATCAATAATAATCCACCCAATGATGATAAGAAGATAAACTTAGAATCCTCTAAATTAACCACCTCCTCACTTAAATGGCAACTGCTTGGAGATTTATTCATAGATCTTTTTTGACACTTCTCATCATGGGCAAAATCAATAAAAATGACACTTTATGCTGGAGGTGTAAAATAGAAACAAAGGCTGACTGGTCTCATATGTTTTTTTGATTGTATAATTCTTGGATCATACTGGGATACAATTAACAAATTTCTACAGGCTTTGTTTTTAGATAAATTTGTCCTATCTAAATCTCTGATTTTATTTAACACACCAGTTCCTACTTGTGTGAAAGGGATTGAATATCCTTTGGTTAGGTCTATTTTAACTGCCACTGGAAAGATTACTACTAGAAACTGGAGGTCAGAAATGTCACCCTCTTTCTCCGAATTCAGGAGTATTATAATTGAAAATTGTATTTTGGAACTGTGGACCATTAAATCCTGATCCATCAGAATGAATTCATCATTTAATATATGGAATAAGTTAAAAGTCTTATTAGATAAATAGTCATTGAATCTTTGAAATCATTTTTGTCTCTTATACAGTATACACCATTGTAAATAATTTAGTTGTTTTATGCTTTTGGTTTTATGTTTTGAATTATTGTTAATGTTTCTATTTTCATGATATGTAACTGATTATTCATATATCAAAATCAATAAAATCTTTAAAAAAATTAGAGGTATGAGCTTTAGGAAAGTGAGTATGAAAGAACCTAAGATCAATACAGTTATTACATGCAAGGTTGGAGGAAAGGGCAAGGGATGGACAGAAACACAAAGTAGTGACCTGGAATTTAAAAAAGGCATAATGTACGCAGAAACCTTACAAAGTAGAAACAGACATTAAACTAGTACAAATGTACTGATATAAAGATAGTAAAGTATAGGTATAATGTGGAAGTAGTCTGAAACCAACAAGAGTATTATAGAAGGCACGGAAGATGAAAATGTACAGTTTTGTACCTACCATAAATGTAGATGTCCGATAGATATGCAACTTCAGTCATAACATATGGGTTGTCCTGCCTCAGGCAGCCCTCGGTCGGCCGGATTCCAAAGTCTGGGTCCGACGTCGGCTGATGTCGCATTTCTCTCTGACGTCAGAGCGGCTGGAGTACATAAGCATCAGCCGACGCCATCTTCTTCAGTGTTTCTTGCCCCAGATGCCAGGTGCCCTCCAAGGAAGGCTGTAATCAAATTGGAAGACAAAAGCAGGTTTCCAGACAAATAAATAAGCAATAAACAGATACACTATAACAGATATCCCCAGCTAAGGATAACAGGGAGAGGAGTGGACCCAAGGCATAGAGGGGAAGGAGGTAGGGAAAACCCGACTGCAGTTGCATATCTATCGGACATCTACATTTATGGTAGGTACAAAACTGTACTATGTCCTTCAAGAATGCAACTGCAGTCATAACATATGGGTTGAATACCATAGCTTAGCTGGGGGAGGTGGAATGCTCTAAGGAAAGGATGGTGTAGCTATCAATCCCTGAAGAACTGCCGAAGCAAAGCCTGCTCTGGATCTGGAATATAAAGGGAGGTTGTAGTGTTTGCAGAATGTATGCACGGAGCTCCATGTAGCAGCTTCTAGAATGTCTTTTGTAGGCACCCCTCTTAAGAATGCTGTAGAGGTGGCTGTAGCTCTGGTGGAGTGTGGTCTGACATTGGCTGGTACACTCTTTCCATGGAAGGAATAACAGAATCTGATGCAATGTCCAATCCATTTTGAAATAGTCTGTGTGGAAATTGCTTTTCCTTGTACTCCAGGGGCGTAAGCTACAAAAAGCTGATCAGACTTCTTACTGGTCTTGGTTCTGTCCAGGTAGTAGCGAAGTTGTCTGTGAATGTCCAAGGTATGCAACAGTTTTTCCCCTTTGTTCTCAGGATTGGGAAAGAAAGTAGGCAGGTGAATTGCTTGATTTAAAGAAACCCTAGATACCACTTTTGGCAGAAAGGAAGGGTCGGTTTGTAAGGAGACCCTGTCTCTGTGAAAGGTTATGAACGGTGGTATTGCCATTAGGGCCTGTAATTCCGAAACCCTTCTTGCTGAGGTAATTGCCAACAGGAAAGCTGTCTTCCATGAGAGAAATTGTAAGTCCACAGAAGCTGCTGGATTAAAAGGGGGTAGAGTCAGTTTTTCTAGGACAAAGTTGAGGTCCCAAGCTGGTACTGGAGCCTTTCTTGGTGGCTTTATATTCTTGATTCCCCTAAGGAATTGCCTTAACAAAGGATGTGAAAACACAGGTGGATCAGTGTTGTATCTAGCTGAAATAGCTGAAGCATGTATTTTTATGGAAGAATATGAGAGTCCATTCTGTAGCATATCTGCCAAATATTCCAGAATGAGTGGGATGTTCAATAATGATGCATCATGACCCTTGCTGGTATTCCAAATGCTGAATCTCTTCCATTTTGCTGAGTAAACCTTTCTGGTGGATGGTCTTCGGGCTTCTGTTAGTATCCGCTGAACTTCCTTGGAGAGAGATAGATTGAGGTTATTCATGGGATCTCCCAAGCTGTTAGCTGCAGCGTCTGAATGTTGGGATGTACTGTCTTGAAGTTGTGTTGAGTCAAATGTTGGGGCCATTGGGGAAGGGCCCACTTTTTGTTGTGACATATGCTCCGTAGTAGTGAGTACCAGTGTTGTCTTGGCCAGTCTGGAGCTATTAGGATCCCCTTGGGCTTCTCTGCTTTGATCTTTAGCAATACTGTGGTCATCAGTGACAGAGGTGGGAATGCATAGATTTTTAGGAAGTTCCATTTGAATGAGAGAGCATCTATTTTCCATGCTTGTGGATGATATGTCCTTGAACAGAACTTTTGTAGATGATGATTGAGGTGGGAGGCAAATAGGTCTACTTCTGGCCTGCCCCACGTCGAGGTGAGTCGTATCAAGATTTCTGGATGCAACCTCCACTCGTGGGGGTCTAGGAAATTCCTGCTTAGGCTGTCCGCCAGCACATTGTCTTTGCCTGGAACAAACTGGGATTGCAACTGTATGTTTAGGCTCAGTGATTTTTCCCAAAGATTCATTGTCAGTCTGCAAAGGGGGTAAGAATGGGTGCCCCCCTGCTTGTTTATGTACCACATCACAGTGGTGTTGTCTGTCCGTATTAGCAGGTGGCCTTGCTGAAGTTGTTGTCGAAAGGCCTTGATGGCATGCATTACTGCCAGCATTTCTTTTTGGTTGATATGCAGATGTGTTTCCTTTGGAGACCATTGTCCTTGAATACATCTGCCCTCCATGTGCGCCCCCCATCCAAGGTCTGAGGCATCTGTGGTCATGGTCTGTGTTATCTGAGGTTTTTTGAACGACATACCTGTGTTTGCCTGGCTTACCGAGGCCCACCATAGAAATTCCTTTTGTAGGCATGGAATGAGCGGTATGGTTGTCTCTAGGTTGTTGCTGTGTTGAGACCATAAGCTTTTTAGGTACCATTGAAGCTTTCTCATGTGTAGTCTTGCTAATGGAACCAGGAGAATGCAGGATGCCATGTAACCCAGGGCCTGTAGGAATCTCCTTGCAGTCATCTGGGTGAGCGTTGCCAAACCTTTGAAATAATGAGTTAACTTCTTTTGCTTGTCTTCTGTCAGGTAAGCCATTTGAGAGGCTGTGTCTAGTTTGGCTCCTAAGAAGGTTATTTGCTGGGATGGCTGAAGTCTTGACTTTTGGAAGTTGACTGTGTATCCCAGTGCCTGTAGCAATTGTATGACATAATTCAAGTTTTTTGTCAAAATCAGTTTGTCGTCCGCTTGTATGAGGCAGTCGTCCAGGTACGGGTAAATTTGGATCCCCTGGAGCCTGCAATGAGCAATTACTGAAGCCAGGCATTTCGTGAATACTCTGGGAGCAGTAGATAAGCCAAATGGCAATGCTGAGAATTGATAATGCTCTGGCCCTGCAAGAAATCTGAGGTATCTTCTGCAGCTGTGTCTGATAGGGACACGCAGGTATGCCTCCTTGAGGTCCAGAGTAATCAGCCAAGGCCCCTTGCCCAGCATGGGAAGGAGTTGCTGTAGAGTCAGCATTTTGAACTTTGGTACTATGAGAAAAGTGTTTAATGTGGACAAATCCAGTATTGGTCCCCATTGAGTTTCTTTTCTTGGAACAAGGAACAGTCTTGAATAAAACCCCTGGCCTTGTTCTTGTTGTGGAACTTTTTCTATTGCTTTGATCTGAGCAAGCAGAGAAATTTGCTTGATAGTCTCTGCCCTCTGGTTTTGTGGTAGGTTTGGCATGCCTTGTTTTCTTGGCAAGGTATGAAAGTGGAACCTGTAACCTTGGTCTATAATGTCCAAAATCCATTTGTCCTTTGTCAATCTGTGCCAATTGTCTGAAAACAGAGATAATTTTCCGCCCAAAGGAGCTTCTGTTTGCTCCTTGGTTAGCGGAACTAGAGGAAAGTCATTGAGATTGTCCCTGTGGGGCAGGAGAAACCCCTGTGTCACTTCTTTGGTTTGCTGGTTGCCATTGTTGTCCCCTGTAGGAACCTCTGTATTTTCCTCTTCCTAGGCCACGCCTATTTTTGCCCCTTTGAAATCTTTCAGGATTAGGAAAGGACCAGTTTTTAGAAGGCCAATTCCTGCTGAATCTGGGTGGCTGAACCTGGAGGAAATCTTGGACTGTCTGAACTGACTTGGCTTTTTCCTCAATGGACTTTAACACATCTTTAGCATTAGCACCAAAAAGCTTGTTCTTTTCCAAGGGTGCATCAAGAAGTTTTGCCTTAACATGATCTGGTAGAGGTTGTTCTTTTAACCATGCATGTCTACGAATGACTGCCCCTGTCATAGCTGCCCTACATGAAGCTTCCAATGCATCATATCCACACTGAAGAAAGTGATTGCTAACTTGCTGAGAATTATGTACAGCCTCCTGCAAAGACTTCCTATCTAAAGGTTCAGGAGAGGCCAATGTTTTCTGTAAATCATCTAACAGGTAATCCTGATACTGAAACATATGAAAGAGACAATTAAGAGCTCTCATAGATAAAGTAGTGGAGGTGTAAACCTTCTTCCCCCATCTCTCTAATGACCTAGCTTCTCTGTTGGAAGGCAAAGGATTTTTGGAGGTGGTTGCTGAAACCCCTTTCGGTCCCTGTGAAATTGTTTCTAAATCAACAACATGGGCCCTAAAGAAATGAGAATGTGTTTCTGGGACCCTATAGTATCTGTCAGGCTTGGCAGGAGCAGGAGGAAGAGTATCAGGGGTAACACTGGAGTCAGAGTATAAATCATCCAAAACATCAAGCACAGGAGGTATAGCTAAGGGCCTGTGTTGGGGTTTTTTAAGGAAGGTTTGAAGGCGCTTTCTGGAATCAGAATATTCCTGGCCTTGCTACTTAAAATGTTCCCTCATGGAATGCAGAACTTCCCCAAAAGAAATATCCTCAGGAGGGGAGGCCAAGGGGATGGAGTCCTCTGCATCTGAGTCCTCATAGGTCTGGAAGGGCTCTTCCTGGCTATCGGAGTGAACAGAGTCCTCAGAATCTTCATCTGAAGGGAGAGGGTCAGAGGGTTCAACTCTGGGCCTCTTATCAGGAGGAGCCTGGGATCCTCTCTCAGGAAGGGCCTGGGAACCTCTGATCATGGAAATTAAGTCTGCGGCCATAGTCATGATTTGTGTTTCAGGAGTAGGCTGAGGTAAGGCTTTAGCAGTAAGGTGCTTGGTCTTGCTGGCTGCCTTAGCACGTGTAGGCCTTGATAGACATGGACATGGGAGGCCTAGCAGCTCCACGTGCAGGAGTGACCTTATCCACAGCAATGGTCTCGGGCATTTCCTCGATTTCAGTATCCGGAGGAAAATCAATAACTGGCGTCGGAGTGGTCTCCGGTATCGGAGGTATTGGTAATGCGGTGTCTTCGGTTCAGAGTGGTGAAATAACCGCCTCAGAGGGAACCGGGGCACTCGCGGTTGGTTTTGGCGTGGTGTCGGTGGAAGACGCGGGCCGAGGATGTTGGTCCCGGTCTTTTCGTTTCTTAGGAGTCTGCGATGTCGGTAGTTCCGACGGCATTGTATAATCGAATTTTTTGCCGAAAAAGTCTTCAGCGAACTCCGCCCGGCGCCTGAGAGTGCGCTTATTGAAGCGAGCACAGGTGGCACAGGCCGAGACGTCGTGGTCTGGGCCAAGGCAAGGAAGGCAGTAAGAGTGGAAATCCTTATGAGGTATTTGTTTACCACAAGACAAACAATTATTTACTTTTTCAGTCATTTCTGACATCGGCTGAGGCAAGAAAAGGTCCCCAACGGGGTACTTAGCTTTTTTGATGACTTCGGATTCGAAGAATACAGGAGCTGACCGACCGGCACTTGCAAACTGCTTCTGCTTCGGGCACCGCACGGCAAGAAAGACTGAAGAAGATGGCGTCGGCTGATGCTTATGTACTCCAGCCGCTCTGACGTAGGAGAGAAATGCGACATCAGCCGACGTCGGACCCAGACTTTGGAATCCGGCCGACCGAGGGTTGCCTGAGGCAGGACAACCCATATGTTATGACTGCAGTTGCATTCTTGAAGGACATCAGAGGAAAACAAATCTGAATGTAGGATAAGAAAAAAAATGAAAGTAATGTTAGTAGTTGTTAAAGAAATCAGTAATGAGAAGAGACTGATACAAAATGAAAGTAATGTTAGTAGTTGTTAAAGAAATCAGTAATGAGAAGAGACTGATAAAAAATGAAAGTAATGTTAGTAGTTGTTAAAGAAATCAGTAATGAGAAGAGACTGATAAAAAATGAAAGTAACGTTAGTAGTTGTTAAAGAAATCAGCAATGAGAAGAGACTGATAAAAAATGAAAGTAATGTTAGTAGTTGTTAAAGAAATCAGTAATGAGAAGAGACCGATAAAAAATGAAAGTAATGTTAGTAGTTGTTAAAGAAATCAGTAATGAGAAGAGAGTGATAAAAAATGAAAGTAATGTTAGTAGTTGTTAAATAAATCAGAAATGAGAAGAGACTGATAAAAAATGAAAGTAATGTTAGTAGTTGTTAAAGAAATCAGAAATGAGAAGAGAGTGATAAAAATGAAAGTAACGTTAGTAGTTGTTAAAGAAATCAGTAATGAGAAGAGAGTGATAAAAAAATGAAAGTAATGTTAGTAGTTGTTAAATAAATCAGAAATGAGAAGAGACTGATAAAAAATGAAAGTAATGTTAGTAGTTGTTAAAGAAATCAGTAATGAGAAGAGAGTGATAAAAAATGAAAGTAATGTTAGTAGTTGTTAAAGAACTCAGCAATGAGAAGAGAGTGATAAAAAATGAAAGTAATGTTAGTAGTTGTTAAAGAAATCAGAAATGAGTACAGAGTGATAAAAAATGAAAGTAACGTTAGTAGTTGTTAAAGAAATCAGTAATGAGAAGAGACTGATACAAAATGAAAGTAACGTTAGTAGTTGTTAAAGAAATCAGTAATGAGAAGAGACTGATAAAAAATGAAAGCAATGTTAGTAGTTGTTAAAGAAATCAGAAATGAGACGAGACTGATAAAAAATGAAAGTGATGTTAGTAGTTGTTAAAGAAATCAGCAATGAGAAGAGAGTGATAAAAATGAAAGTAACATTAGTAGTTGTTAAAGAAATCAGTAATGAGAGGAGAGTGATAAAAAATGAAAGTAACATTAGTAGTTGTTAAAGAAATCAGTAATGAGAGGAGACTGATAAAAAATGAAAGTAACATTAGTAGTTGTTAAAGAAATCAGTTATGAGAAGAGACCGATAAAAAATGAAAGTAACGTTAGTAGTTGTTAAAGAAATCAGTAATGAGAAGAGACTGATAAAAAATGAAAGTAACGTTAGTAGTTGTTAAAGAAATCAGAAATGAGTACAGAGTGATAAAAAATGAAAGTAATGTTAGTAGTTGTTAAAGAAATCAGTTATGAGAAGAGAGTGATAAAAAATGAAAGTAACGTTAGTAGTTGTTAAAGAAATCAGAAATGAGAAGAGACTGATAAAAAATGAAAGTAATGTTAGTAGTTGTTAAAGAAATCAGCAATGAGAAGAGAGTGATAAAAAATGAAAATAATGTTAGTAGTTGTTAAAGAAATCAGTAATGAGAAGAGAGTGATAAAAAATGAAAGTAATGTTAGTAGTTAAAGAAATCAGCAATGAGAAGAGAGTGATAAAAAATGAAAGTAATGTTAGCAGTTGTTAAAGAAATCAGTAATGAGAAAAGACTGATAAAAAATGAAAGTAACGTTAGTTGTTAAAGAAATCAGAAATGAGAAGGGAGTGATAAAAAATGAAAGTAATGTTAGTAGTTGTTAAAGAAATCAGTAATGAAAAGAGAGTGATAAAAAATGAAAGCAATGTTAGTAGTTAAAGAAATCAGCAATGAGAAGAGAGTGATAAAAAATGAAAGTAATGTTAGTAGTTGTTAAAGAAATCAGTAATGAGAAAAGAATGATAAAAAATGAAAGTAACGTTAGTTGTTAAAGAAATCAGAAATGAGAAGGGAGTGATAAAAAATGAAAGTAATGTTAGTAGTTGTTAAAGAAATCAGCAATGAGAAGAGACTGATAAAAACTGAAAGTAATGTTAGTAGTTGTTAAAGAAATCAGTAATGAGAAGAGAGTGATAAAAAATGAAAGTAACATTAGTAGTTGTTAAAGAAATCAGCAATGAGAAGAGACTGATAAAAAATGAAAGTAACGTTAGTAGTTGTTAAAGAAATCAGTAATGAGAAGAGACTGATAAAAAATGAAAGTAACGTTAGTAGTTGTTAAAGAAATCAGAAATGAGTACAGAGTGATAAAAAATGAAAGTAATGTTAGTAGTTGTTAAAGAAATCAGTTATGAGAAGAGAGTGATAAAAAATGAAAGTAACGTTAGTAGTTGTTAAAGAAATCAGAAATGAGAAGAGACTGATAAAAAATGAAAGTAATATTAGTAGTTGTTAAAGAAATCAGCAATGAGAAGAGAGTGATAAAAAATGAAAGTAATGTTAGTAGTTGTTAAAGAAATCAGTAATGAGAAGAGACTGATAAAAAATGAAAGTAACGTTAGTAGTTGTTAAAGAAATCAGAAATGAGAAGGGAGTGATAAAAAATGAAAGTAATGTTAGTAGTTGTTAAAGAAATCAGTAATGAAAAGAGACTGATAAAAAATGAAAGCAATGTTAGTAGTTGTTAAAGAAATCAGAAATGAGAAGAGAGTGATAAAAAATGAAAGTAATGTTAGTTGTTAAAGAAATCAGGAATGAGAAGAGACTGATAAAAAATGAAAGTAATGTTAATAGTTGTTAAATAAATCAGGAATGAGAAGAGACGGATAAAAAATGAAAGTAATGTTAGTAGTTGTTAAATAAATCAGGAATGAGAAGAGACTGATAAAAAATGAAAGTAATGTTAGTAGTTGTTAAAGAAATCAGAAATGAGAAGAGACTGATAAAAAATGAAAGTAATGTTAGTAGTTGTTAAAGAAATCAGCAATGAGAAGAGAGTGATAAAAAATGAAAGTAATGTTAGTAGTTGTTAAAGAAATCAGCAATGAGAAGAGAGTGATAAAAATGAAAGTAATGTTAGTAGTTGTTAAATAAATCAGTAATGAGAAGAGAGTGATAAAAAATGAAAGTAACGTTAGTAGTTGTTAAAGAAATCAGAAATGAGAAGAGACTGATAAAAAATGAAAGTAACGTTAGTAGTTGTTAAAGAAATCAGAAATGAGAAGAGAATGATAAAAAATGAAAGTAATGTTAGTAGTTGTTAAAGAAATCAGCAATGAGAAGAGAGTGATAAAAAATGAAAGTAATGTTAGTAGTTGTTAAAGAAATCAGCAATGAGAAGAGAGTGATAAAAATGAAAGTAACGTTAGTAGTTGTTAAAGAAATCAGAAATGAGAAGAGACTGATAAAAAATGAAAGTAACGTTAGTAGTTGTTAAAGAAATCAGAAATGAGAAGAGAGTGATAAAAAAATGAAAGTAACGTTAGTAGTTGTTAAAGAAATCAGCAATGAGAAGAGAGTGATAAAAAATGAAAGTAATGTTAGTAGTTGTTAAAGAAATCAGCAATGAGAAGAGAGTGATAAAAATGAAAGTAACGTTAGTAGTTGTTAAGGAAATCAGAAATGAGAAGAGACTGATAAAAAATGAAAGTAACGTTAGTAGTTGTTAAAGAAATCAGAAATGAGAAGAGACTGATAAAAAATGAAAGTAATGTTAGTAGTTGTTAAAGAAATCAGAAATGAGTACAGAGTGATAAAAAATGAAAGTAACGTTAGTAGTTATTAAAGAAATCAGTAATGAGAAGAGACTGATAAGATAATGAGTGCCACTGAAGACTGCTTCACTGTCACTCATACAATGTCTGCGGAACTGAAAAACATTTTTGTTGACCACTGATTCTGAAATTACAGCTTTCACTTTCCTCTGTAAGCACTGACCTTGAACTTAGACTGGGAGGGGTTCTTTGGAGGTTGCCCCTTAGAATAACTCTTCTTTGTCCCAGGGGTTCCACCTGTGTCGATCATTGGCAGGGACGACAGGTGCAGACTGAGGTTTGTTTTTGGGCATAAACTCTTGGCTAGGCTTGTAAGGCCCCCAGGGCTATTAGCCTAGTAACCTTTTGTGATCCTATGAATAACCACAACTCAACAAAAAACAATTCTTTGTCTGCTCGACAGTCAAATGGCTATAGGGAAGAGCTCATATGACAAAGATATCTACTACAACTGGAATGGAGGTGCTGCAATCCTGAGCGTGCCACACTTCAGTTGAGATGATAAACATAGGCTCCATTGGCTTCAGTTGGTTGTACCTCTGGTGGATATAAAAGATCCCATGGCGCCTATCGAAAGGGTTGTTGTCTTTAATTGAAATACATCATAGAGAACAAGCACACAAGAACTTTAGGAAACAAATCCAAGAGTTAGTTGATGGTATACTGTCTGGATAATAACACTGAATAACACCTCTTTCTACTGGGATATGGCCAACAGGACTTAGAGAAATGAAAATCTTATAGGACTAATAATGATGGCTGGGAAGAAAGCAATAACAAAAAATTGAAATAGCAGGAACCCCTAGAAATAGGGAAAGTAACCTGGATGATGAATTGGACAGCAGACAATAACAGAGAAATACACGGGGGGAGGAGTAGAGGATATAATACTGAATAGGGCCCTTGGGTCCACCAGGATAATGAAGATGAGGAAGGAGAGGAAAAAAAAGAGATAACAGCTGAGAGGAACAAGAGCTAGTAGTGAATTTATTCCTTGAGGGGTACTTAAAATAAACTGGGAGATGAAAAAAATCAGAAAGGCAACTAGGAAAGAACAAGACATGAGACACTGTCTAGACTAAACAAAGTTGTACTGGCGTAATAGAAATGCAAATAGTTTCAAAGGGGATGAGGTTATAAAAAGGGATGAATGGGAGAACACTAAATATTCAAATGACTTAACACGTACATGAAAGACATCAGGTGGTAGAATCTAGAAGTTCATGATGAACAACGATAATAAAAGAAAGACATGAGTGTGTTTATTGAAAATTTAATATGAGGAAGTAGAATTGGATGTACTCTTAAGAAATAGTATGAATTAAAATTATAGTTGAAATATCATTGCTGTTTTGAATGCCAGAAATAATTTTTGCATAATTCACCTTCAATGCAGGGGTGGAATTTGTTGTAAGGAATATTTTTTTTTATTTTGTTTTGTTTTTATAAAAAAAAATGCTTGAACTGTAAGAACATATAATGCATGTCCTGCAAGAACAATTACTGTACGTCCTACAAGAATAAAATAAAATGCATGTACTACAAGAATCAATAATGCATAGACATGGGCAAGAAAGTACAGTTGTGTACACTTACCATAAATGTAGATGTTCGAGTGTATTCACTGTTGCAGTCATTACATTTAGGGTAATCTGCTGGCAGGTTGCCCTCAGACGGTCTGAATTCCAAAGTCTTGGGACCTGCATCGGTTGCTGTCTCCTCTTTCATGATGTCAGGTCGTCAGGGGTTTAAAACAAGCAGCTGATGCCATTTTCTTTAGTTTTTCTTGCCCCAGATGTCAGGTGAACCCAAAAAGGTAGCAAAAAAAAAAAAAATATATATATATATATATATATATATATATATATATATATATATATATATATATATATATATATATATACAGCTTTGTTGCCATTTTTGTACCTCGACGGTCTGTCTCTGTCCCTTTCCTTGCGTTTTTTGTGTACGCCGGTAGTCGGATTGCTATCTGACATTTCAGGATAGTTAAATCTGTTTCCAAAATATTTTGAGGCAAAAATATACCGACACTTAATAGTGCGTTGGTTAAATCTAGCACAAAACCGACAGCCAAGCACATTGTGATCAGGGCCTAGGCAAGGAATACAGTATAAATGAAAATCATTGTGAGGTATTTGCTTTCCACAAGTAATACAATTATTAACTTTTTCTGACATCGGTATGGAGCAAGAAAAAAGTTTCCCCAACGGGGTACTTAGCTTTAGTGAAGACTTCGGTTCTGAAATTTGAACTCGAAAATTTCAGGAGTTAGCCGACCGGCACTTGCGAACTGCTTCTGCTTCGGGCACCGCGCGGGAAGAAAGACTAAAAAAATGGCGTCGGCTGCTACGCCCTCATGACCAAACCACACCAACCATGGGTAAATCCAGCATTACCCACACCCAGGCATGGGTTATTGCTATATTCCTAGACAATACCAAAAAGAACACCACCAACTAAAAGAACTAATATTCCAATACTTCAGAACAACACCAACTAAAAGACTAATAATTCAAATACTCAGAACAACACCAACTAAAACTAATATTCCATAATTTCTTTCAGCACTGCTGCACTTCATTAATGAAACAATTTGTCATGCATTACTAGCCTCAACTACTGGAGCCAATGACTTTATCACGTTCTAAACTTGCAGGCCTCTACATGGCAGTTACTGCATCTTATTAGCCTTTTTAAAGTTACAACAGTCATCAACATCCATCATAGTCTTGCCTTAGTAAAATCCATGCAACTTCCTCTCTTCCCCTGCAATTTAGAATTATATCTTCTCAGATTAGAAAATCTTTCTTCAAGTGCAAAATTACCCAAACAATTCTTTCATTTCACAAATCTAGCAACATAATCCAAATATAATTTCCTTGACATAATTCCAGCAACACCATATTAACATGATAGCCATCTGTAATTTTAAATTATGTATCCCTAATCCTGCCAAAGAGATATGGTAAAATAAATTATAATATATTTTCTCTAACTAATTTCATCATAAACTGTTCAAAGTATGAGTATATATTTTTTTGGTTATAGAGTTTGTTAATTGTTGCTTAGATCTCTGTTGCAACTGTTGTCTCACTGTTCTGAGAGACTGATCGGCAAATATACAGAGCTGAGTATAGTTTTTTGCTTTTAAAGTTTGTACTGTTAGTTGTTGCTTAGATCTCTGTTGAAACTGCACACTCCCTCCCTATTTTTGGTTTGTAGTTTAAATTTGGTGGCTTTTGCAGTTGCCCGCCCCACTGTAGATTTGATCTGGGACAATGCCCCAGTCCCATCTCTTTACCACATTCTACCTAATAAACTCTTTCTGCACTTGCTTTTAGTCCTTTTTAATTTATTTGCATTTTTTAAACTGTGTTTGATCTAATATTGCTGCATACTCAAGTGTGCTAGCTTGCACTGCATGTGATTTGTTTTTACTACTGTTGTTGCTACTTTTCTGTAAAAAAAAAAAAAAAAAAACCTGTAAGCCTGTTTTTTACCTTTCCTGTAACTAGTGCTCCAGATACAGATTTGCTGTATCCAGGACTGTATGTAAGCTTCTGAGCCCCCCCCAAGCCTTTCTGTGTTGGAGGGAAGCCTTCTACCTTATCAGTGGGAGTGGTAAGCACTAGGTAACCTGTATATCACATAAGGAGTGATTCTGACCCAGAAATTGTAGTTATTGGCCATTTGGGCAATCTTTCATCTCTCTCAACTTTCTGATTTGAAAGCCTGCATTTACACTTGTTTCTGGCCTGTAACTCATCTAGTGCAGATACAGATTCTTAGTTTTAGCACTTAAATTTGCTTGTTCATGCTCAGCACTTGTTCAGAACTTGTAAGCACTAAATAAGCTATTAATTACTATAGGACTCAATCTTCCTCATTACCTAGAGGAAAACAGTTTTTGTACTCACTTTCCTCACTTATCTAGAGGAAAACAGTTTTTTATTTAGGCATGTCCAAGGGTCAGCTCCCAGTGTTCTCTCCTGTCTATCTGATGAATCTGGGCATCTTGAGACAATGTAGAAATTGCCTCATGTACACAGACAAAACCTCTCCTCTTACCACCCAACACTACAACCTGTGAGAGATGCACTTATCTAGCCAAACTGGAAGTAAAGCTCTCTCCAACCAAGACTGAACTTGACAGTCATGAGGAGAAGGTAAACATTTGCACCACACCACACTCATCACATAGTCTCACTAAATATACATCACCAAAATACACACACAGTAACACAAAAAGATTCGCAGAGACTCTCAATAATAATCTGTCTAGCAACAGAAACCTCCAAAGCAGAAACGCAAGCAGCGTCCATCCCCCAGCACAACGCAAATTACACATAGCCCACAGACTGTGTGCCACTCAACCACAGCCAATAAGGCAAAACAACATACCCAACACACTAGTTATAGGTGACTCTATAGTCAGAACACTGATGTCCCACTCACCAGGCTAAACAAGGAGAAGGTTACAGTCAGCTGCCTGTCGGGTGCTAGGATCCGCCACATAACCCACGCACTCAGGTCACTCCACAACAAGTACAAATATGACTCTGTCATTGTCCATGTTGGTGTGAATGACTTGAGATGTACCTCCCTGGACTACATGAAAAGAGACATGGAAGAGCTCTCCGATCTTGTAGCCCAGGCAGGTATGACCCTAGCCCTGAGTAGCATTGTACCATCACCCAGAATGATACCGCAGTACAAGGACAAGGAGTGTCCCTGGCTTCTTCTTTTTATCAGCATATACATCTGTCCTTGTAAATAACCAAACCCCAAAAAGCATAAAACATGTTAATCACCAACAGTTTAAATATGAATCCATCAGTCCGTCCAGCCATCCACCCACAGCCTCTTTTTATACATGGGCTCAGGGTGTCAGACATCTGTGACTGTAATCTAGAATATCACACTTTAAATTAGTGTACATATAAAGCATGTCATGCTAGACAGATAGAGCCTATTATAGAAGAAAATTCCAATAATCCAATTTTAGTAGAACTATAACCAAGATTACAGGAACTATAGCATTCTAAGCAGTCTTAATATGGTTATATGGACTTACTTGTAACAGCAAGTATCAACAATACAATTTAAACACTTAATACATGGAAAGGAATTAAATCCATACTGCATAATGAACAGGAATTTATGATCATAATGAATAATGAAATGAGAAGTGTATATATTAATATCTGTCTTATGCGCACCGAGTACATCTGTCATCTATTAAGGCCTTTAAAACTTTTGTATTCACAGAATCCCCTCTGCTCTATGCACACACATACTTTCTTGGTATAATTACAACTTTATGAATAATTCAACATTCATTATTAGGTACACGTTATCTCCTTTAAAACTCTTCAGACATATTTAACTTTGTACATGGATGTTGCATTTTAAACACTTTACATCTATAAAGAGTTACAACAAACGAATAAGAAAAAAAAATAGATATTTCTAGTCCCAATGAAATGTTCAGAGATGAAATTGAAACACCATAATAACAGCAATATCAAAAATACCGCTAAGCATCTGTCCCACTTAAAGCAATCTAAGATGTGCACCCAACAGATTCTGTCATCTTTAAGGGCAACTTATTCTAAGGCAGTTGCCATGTGCTGGCACTATAATCTCAATGTCACTTGTTCACTGAGATCATTTGTTATTACAAAGACTGAGCATTTAATTCATGGTTGTCTACATTTTAAACGTTAATGTCCAGAATGGGATACTAGTGAAATATTACACAGAACAGACTTGATAACAGTGCATAACACCTGGTTACTTTTTCTTTTCAAAATGACTTTATAGGGGGAGCGGGCACACCTCTCAAGTGTACTTTCTTGCGGGGGACGTTCCACATTGAAAAGGTTTGCCAAGCATTGTGATTATTACATGCTATCCGCGATAAAGGATCTATACCACTTTGTCGAAACGGCAGAACTTTGAACACCATATGTTCAAACTTTTAACTTCGAAGTGCAAAACCATCGAAGGTTTAGAACAGCGATTTTTTTCCCAGGGAAAAAAATCACTGTTCCAAGAAACACACACACAACACAAGCACACGAAAAAAACAGCAATCCACACACATACACTTAAAATCCTACAGCTAACCCTACACCAAACTGTACATACACTAATATCTATCCACTTACCTTAACCCAAACCCTAACCCTAATGTCCGTCACTATCGCACACTCACCTGACCTGCGCCCTAACCCTAACTCACCTATCCCGCCCTAACCCTAAAGTCTGTCACTATCGTACACCCACCTCACCTGCACCCTAACCCTAATGTCCACACAATCGCACACTTACCTGAACCCAACCCATAACTTTCTACCACAGTGCTGAAAATTGAGACGCCACAGAAACGGCCCACCAAATTATTTCCCGGGGAAGGAATTTGGTGTTCCGTGGTTTCGCAATAATCAGTTTTCAAACTTCACAGTTCAAACATATGGTGTTCGAATTGCTGAAGTTTCAGCGAACTGATAGGAACCCCGTGATAAATAATATTGCATTAGTAACGCATGAAAAGAATGTAAAGCGTGTGTCATTATTTACTCTCAGTAATTGGTCAGAAAACCACACATTTTATGAGCAGCAGACCAAAAATATGCGGTAAGAAATTGCAACATTTTACGAAATTGTAGACAATTGAGAGTTATGAGTGTCCATGACCCTATACAGCTGGTGGCGATTGTAACACCCATCGATCACTTCAAGTCTAGCAGCTAAAGAAACCAAACTTTCAGCCAACTGGTGGTATTTATGAGAGGAATTAGAACGGAGTTCTGGAGCTAAGTCCAGATTTACAAGTTAGTCGCAGAACATGTTTTGAACTGGTGCATTTGTTTTATTTAAAACCAATGACAGGAGTTACTTTCATTTCTTGCAGTGCTAGCTAGTCAAGCCCTGGGAAGGAAAAAAATGATAGCTTACCAGAAGGAAAAAAGGCAGTTATTACTCCAAGCTGAACGGGAACTCCTTGCATGCAAATGCTACACCGGCATGCCTCTCAGCCGTAGTTTTATATATATTTTTATATATTACAATCTCTGGTGATCTGTGCAACCTCAAATAAAATAGAGGGATCCAGTAGCAGGTAAAATCGCCAAGTATTAGCAAAAAAAAAGGAAATACCTGCTGCTGGACTCTCTATTTATTTGGAGACAAAAGAAAATTACGTTGGGGTGGAGGTGGTATGCAAGTGGTGCCTTGGATTGCAAGAATCCGATTGGTTGCCACCACTTGTTTTGCCAACAACTTTTTAAGAGACCTTAATGCAAAAACACACTGAATCGTAACTATATAAGGTACATTACAAGTTCAGTTACAATTTCAGCATGTTTTACATTAAGATGTCTACACCACACTTTCGCTCGCTTGTGGAAGGCACTCGGGGGTGGGGGGGTAACAGCTTCCAGTACATATCTTCTCATGGCATGCTCAGATGTAAGCACAGAGGTGCCATGAGAAGGTACTCAGGGTTAATGAGTTAAATCCTATGGTATTCTGCATCCAGTAGAAGTAACGCACTTAGATCAGCAACTTTTACGGGATTTGAAAGGACACAATCCATTTTCATTTCTTAAGCTGGTAATTAAACTGGCGTGCAGACCCTTTTCAGCCATGACCCAGAGCAAAAGTAAATGAAATTATGTATGGAGTTTTGTGCGTGTTTTTAGGATGCACACACATGGAAAGAATGTGGAAACTCTACAAAGAAAATGTTAATGCAAAACACAGACAACCAGCAAGTTGGTACTAGATAAAGCAGCTACTGCTCTGACTGCATTTTATCGCATAGCTGGTACTAGTACTTCATACTTATAGTATTAAGTATTTAATACTTAAGTATTATTTTTAATTAATACTTAAGTATTAAGTACTGATAGTACTTCATTATGCATAGTCTATGAATCCCAGCCATAATTACTTCAAAAGACATAACTGCATTCAAAAATGAGATAATGTTAATATGCACACACATATGCAGCAAGAATACGTTGTTCAATTACAAGTTATGCCAGCATCAGTGCTACTAATTTACTTGAAGGTTACCATACATGTGTCAAAAACAGGTAACAGAGCCAAAAGGTTTTAAAGTCAGATATTTCCAGCTAAATAGCACATTATTTGAAAGAACTTGTAACATGGAATGTAAAAATACCTTTCTCTATACGCAGTTAATGTACATTTTACTTGAAATTTTGTCTCAGTCAATATTCATACTATTTTATTTTTAGACACAACACTGTTCGCACTGCTAAGTGCAGTTTTCATTTTTCCCACCTATTATGAAACTATTGAATTTCTACATTTAAGTCATTGGTTGTGGGGAGGGACTTCTCTTTTGTATTAACATTTGTTTAAGCGTTTATGTGTGTTTCTACAAGTTTTGTGTGTGTTTTTGTAAGTATGCTGCTGAAAAAATAAGTATATTATTTTTTTTACTGAACTAAAAAGTTAGCAAAACACTGATTTCTGAATTCTTTTAAGTCTGATTCTATGAATTATATGTGAATAATAAAAGCATGTGAAGAATGGAGATATAGGATCCAAACCTTTATTAAAACAAGCAGACCATGTCACCAATATGTGCTTTTATCGCTGATAATGAGGCTATCAGATTGCTGGCTTAGCAAATCATGACAGGTTAAATGATTAAAACAGGTTATAAAATTTGATCATGTGACCATAAAATCACCATAAAAAGTGTTAATGCCTAAGTGCCTATTCAAAACCACATTAAAATTAAAGTGTTCACAAAGAGCAGGATGAATTAAACATTAAGTAAAAATTTCCAGTAATAATATTTTTCATCAGTTACATCATGCATATCACCTAATATAATGTCCCCTTCTATAACATCTATAAAATAGAATGAGAATTGTTTAAAATGACTACATTTAAAGGGATGCTTATATAAAGCTTGTCATTTCTGGTCCTAGTGGCATAACAATATTTATAACTTCTCTTTTACAAGCTGCTGCAAGCCCAGTGTAAAGGGCTTCATATGTGGCTTAGGATGCAGCATATATTAAGTCTCTCGATTTAACAGTTAAAGTGTCCTGGGACTTCATGAGCCCTATGAGAATGTGTTGAAAAACGATGGACGATTGCCAATACATCTACACTGTCAACATGTATTACTTTACTTTTAGAAGCATCTTGTTGTTTTTTAATTCTTTAAATTAGATTTTTTTGATAGCAAGATAGGATTATCATCCAATACTTTATACAATTCTGTCTTTTTGATTGAAACTTTCCAAATATTAGCAACAACATCTTGTATATTGGAGTATGAAAATGATATGTTAAAATGAAATCTAAGGGTCATTGACACATCCAACTTCATTATTAATGCTGTCATCCAACAACAGTGTTTTATAATTATCATTTCTTCCAAGTATTTATGTATGTATTTATTGGCATTTGTTTACCAGGAAAGTCCAGTGGGCCAAGCAGAGCCCAGTTTCAGTGGAGGTCCAGGGAGAAAAGCACCACAAAAACACATTTAGAGTATACAAAGCACAGGGTGACAAATTATTACAAAGTAGCGCATTCTGAATATATAAAGCACACGATAAACTTAATTACAATACAGTACAACTACTACTGACATTGTAGTATGGTTAAGTATCAAGTGCTTAGCAATTGTATTATAAATGAGGTTCGAAGCTTGAAAATACATTACGAGACTGTTACCAGCCAAGTAAAGAAGTTGTAGTATAGAAGAGGAAAAGTGGGAAAGGTACAGGAAAGCATTGTAAGAAACGACAGTGACTACAGTAAAGGTGAAGGGGTGAAAATAATAAAGAACTAGAGAGAGAGAGGACAGGAGAAAGTTGCTAACAGTAAAGGGTAAAGAGAGAGAGAGTGTGTAGTAAGGTGGTGTATTTGAGATGGACAGAGAGAAGAATGTGAGTTGAAATAGGAGATTATGGGAATAATAGGAGGGCATTAAGAACTAGGATATGGAAGGAGGAGACTTGCTGCATGTATGTACGTATCATTTCCAGTTCACATTCCTCTATTAGTTAATCAGGAAATAGTACAGTTGTGTACAATTGCCATAAATGTAGATACTGAAGTGTATTCACTGTTGCAGTCATTACATTTGGGTTATCTGCTTGCAGGTCGGCCTGATTAACAAAGTCTTGGGTCCTGTGTTAGTTGCTGTCCCTTCTTCCATGTCGTCTTCCATGACGTCAGAGGTATAAAACATGCAGCCAACGCCATCACATCAGTTTTTCTTGCCCCAGATGTCAAGTGCCCCCCTAATGGGTAGCAATTAAATATAAAAGTACAATGAAATACCTCCAACAAACAAGCAAATACACAAAAAAGGCTTTTAAGCATAGTAAAGGAAAGTAGAGGTATAGCCAAAAGAAGTTTGGGGGCTGGAGGGAGGGTAACCAGGACTGCAACAGTGAATACACACTAACATCTACATTTATGGTAAGTGTACACAACTGTACTATGTTCTTCGTGTTTCACTGTTGCAGTCATTACATCTGGGTAGATTCCCAAAGCTGAGTTTGAGAGGAGGAATTCAGATAGCATTAGGACCAGCTATAAGGCCCTGCAAGACTGCAGTGGCAAAGTCAGCTCTGGATTTAGAGAAAATTGTCAAAGGGTAATGCTTGGTGAAAGTATGTACAGAATTCCAGGTAGCAGCTTCTAGGATGTCCCTGGTAGGGACGCCTCTGAGAAAGGCTTTAGAGGTAGATGCAGCCTTGGTGGAGAGAGGTCTGGTCCCCTGGGGGATAGGTTTTCCATGGTGCTTACAGCAGAAATGAATGCAATGGCCTATCCATTTAGAAATGGTTTACTTTGAAATAGCCTTCCCCTCTGCCCCTGCAGCAAATGCTACCAGCAGTTGTTCAGATTTCCTTTGAGGTTTAGTCCTGTCCAAGTAGAATCTGAGTTGTCTGTGCACATCTAAGGAATGCAATATCCATTCTCCATTGTTCTGTGGATTGGAGAAAAAGGTTGGCAAATGAATGGACTGATTAACAGCCACACTGGATACCGCCTTGGGCATGAAGGATGGATTGGTTCTGATGGACACCCTGTCCACATGAAAGATGATGAAAGGCTCCACTGCCATAAGGGCCTGTAATTCAAATACCCTTCTAGCTGAAGTGATTGCTAAAAGGAAAGCTGTTTTCCAAGAAAGAAATTTTAGGTCTGCAGTAGCAGCTGGTTCTAAAGTAGGTAGAGTAAGTTTCTCCAAAACAAAGTTAAGGTCCCAGGCTGGGGATGGAGCTCTCCTGGGTGGTCTTAAATTTTTGGCCCTTCTGAGGAACTGCTTGAGCAGTGGATGAGAGAAGAGGGGGGGTTCTGTGTTATAATGAGCTGAAATGGCTGAGGCATCGATTTTAATGGAGGAGAAAGACAGGCCCTTGTGAAGCATCTCAGTTGTATTGTAAAATCTTCGGTAAATTGGGCTCTGCTGTGCTCATCCCTTGAGATTGTTTCCAGGCGCAGAATCTTTTCCATTTTTCAGCATAGGATTTTCTAGTGCTAGGCCTCCTTGCCTCTAAAATGATATCAATCACAGGTTTACTGAGGGATGGTAAAGGAGAGATTATGTAATTAGCCAGGCTGCAAGGTTCAGTGTTAGAAGCTGAGGGTGCAGAATCTGGTTCTCCTGCTGAGACAACAGGGAAGGAGTCTGAGGCAGGTGCCATGGGGATAACCATGACACACTGCGCAGGAGGGGGTACCAGTGTTGGTGTGGCCAGTTTGGAGCAATCAAAATCATCCTTGGTTTGTCTTGTTTGATTTTTAGTAGTACTTTGGAGAGCAGAGGCAGAGGAGGGAAGGCATAGACTGATAGGTTTTTCCAGCTGAAGGACAGAGCATCCACTTTCCAGGCTTGTTTGTGGGGAGTCCTTGTGCAAAATGTGTCCAATTGGTAGTTCTGGGGAGAGGCAAACAGGTCTATAGCTGGGCTCCCCCATTTGCTTGTCAACATGTTGAAAATCCTTGGTTCCAGTTTCCACTCGTGTGGGTCCATAAGGTTTCTGCTTAGTCCGTCTGCCAGTGTATTTAACTTTCCTGGCAGGAATTGAGCTTGTAGATGCACTTGGTAGCTCAAGGCTGTGTTCCACAATGCCATGGCTAGTCTACAGAGGGGGTAAGAATGTGTACCTCCCTGCTTGCTTATGTAACCACATAACAGTGGTGTTGTCCGTCTTTACCATTAGTTGTCCTGGAAGAGTGTGGTCCTTGAAGGATGTCAGAGCATTCTGTACAGCCAACATTTCTTTTTGATTGATATGCAGGTGCATTTGACTTGGGTACCATTTGCCCTGAATGCACTTCCCTGCCAGGTGAGCCCCCCTCATGCATAGTCTGATGTGTATGTTGTTAGGATTTGCGTGGCAGGGGGTGGTGTGAAAGGTAGTCCCTTGTTTTGGTGGTAGGCCTCTGCCCACCAAAGGAACTCTTGGCATAGGCAAGGTATGATCGGAATCATTACTTCTTGATCCTGAGAATGTTGACACCATAGGCTTTTTAGATACCACTGTAGTTTCCTCATATGCAGTCTTGCATATGGAATTAGAAGAATGCAGGAGGCCATGAACCCCAAAGCTTGCAGTATTTGTCTTGCAGATAGCAGGGTCTTTGTGGCCACTTGTTTGAAGTAGGTTGTCAAATTAATTTGTTTCTCTGGCATGAGGTAGGCCATCTGGGAAGTTGTATTCAAGCTTGCTCCCAGGAATATAATTTGTTGGCAGGGTACCAGGTGTGATTTCTTTTTCGTTTATGGTTCATTGGTGTACCCCAAACAAGTTTGAACCCTTTATACAAATGCCAGATGATTCAAAAGTATCTCCTGGCTTTCTGCATGAATAGACAATCATCCAGGTATGGGTATATTTGAATATTTCTTTGCCTGCAAAATGCAATAACTGCAGCTAGGCACTTTGTGAATACCCTGGGCGCAGTAGATGAGCCAAAGGGCAGTGCAGAGAAAGTACAGTTTTGTACCTACCATAAATGTAAATGTTCGAGTGTTCACCCTGCTGCAGTCATCACACTTGGGTTATCCTGCCATCCGGTGGTCCCGTTAGTCGTCCCGAGTTCCAAAGTCTTGGTCAGGTGTCAGTTGCTGTCGCTTCTTCCCTGACGTCACTGCGCCAGGGTAAGAGGCATCCGACACCATTTTCTTCAGTTTTTCTTGCCCGAGATGTCAGGTGCCCCCCATAGGTAGGCAATATATATAAATAAAAAAGTACATATAAAAATAAAACAATACCTTCAGGCACAAGCAAATACACCACAGAGGTTGTATAGGATAGAGTGGTATAGATAAGTTCAGCTAGTTCAGAGGGGATGGAGGGAGGGTAACCTGGACTGCAGCAGGGTGAACACTCGAACATCTACATTTATGGTAGGTACAAAACTGTACTATGTTCATCGTGTAACCCTGCTGCAGTCATCACACTTGGGTTGAATCCCAAAGCTAAGGATGGGTGGTGGAGTTAAACAGAGTTAGAAGAAGCTAGTAGGCCCTACAAAACTGCAGTGGCAAAACCAGCTCTAGTCTTAGAATATAGAGGTAAGTGATAGTGTTTGGTGAAGGTGTGCACTGAACTCCAAGTTGCAGCTTCCAGAATATCCTTGGTTGGCACCCCCCTGAGAAAGGCTGCAGATGTAGCTGTAGCCCTGGTGGAGTGGGACCTAATGTTAGCAGGTACCGGTTTCCCATGATGCGTGTAGCAGAAACATATGCAATGTCCTATCCATTTTGCAATGGTCTGTTTTGAGATAGCTTTTCCTTGTGATCCTGTAGCATAGGCTACAAAGAGCTGGTCAGATTTTCTGAAAGCCTTAGTTTTATCCAAGTAGTAATGTAATTGCCTGTGAATGTCCAAAGAGTGCAGGAGTCTTTCTCCTTTGTTCTGGGGATTTGGGAAAAAGGTGGGCAAATGAATGGTTTGGTTTAGGGCCACACTGGATACCACCTTTGGCATAAAGGAAGGGTTAGTTTGTAGAGAGACTCTGTCCTGATGAAAAATGAGGAAAGGCTCCACTGCCATTAGTGCCTGTAGCTCTGAGACTCTTCTAGCTGAAGTTATTGCTAGTAGCAGGGCAGTTTTCCATGAAAGAAATTTTAAATCAGCTGAAAAAGCTGGTTCAAAGGGCGGCAGTGTAAGCTTTTCCAGAACAAAGTTGAGATCCCAAGTAGGTGTTGGTGCTCTCCTGGGTGGTCTTATGTTCTTAGCCCCTCTGAGGAACTGTCTAAGGAGTGGATGTGAAAATAAAGGAGGATCCGTGTTGTAATGAGCTGAAATTGCTGAGGCGTGGATCTTAATAGATGAAAAGGAATGTCCTTTGTGCAACATCTCAGTTAAATATTGTAGAATCTGAGGAATGTTTGGATCAAGGGGATTTTGGCCTTTAGTCTGGTTCCAGGCACAAAATCTTTTCCATTTGTCTGAACAGGTTTTCCTGGTGCTGGGTCTTCTGGCCTCCAGAATGACATCCATAACAGCTTTGGATAGAGGTGTGGGCTGGTTGTTTAGGTAATTTGCCATGCAGCCAGGTTTAAAGTCTTGAGCTGGCAGTGTAGAATCTGATTGTCTCGCTGGGTGAGTAGGTGAGGAATTTGTGGTAAAATCCATGATGGGCCGTGGGCCATGTTCCTTAGAATTGGATACCAGTGCTGGCGTGGCCAGTCTGGTGCAATGAGTATCATTTGTGGCCTCTCTAATCTGACTTTCAGCAGTACCTTTGCTAGAAGAGGCAGTGGGGGAAAGGCATACACTGTTAATGTTTTCCAACTGAATGAGAGGGCGTCCACTATCCAAGCTTGTGGATGGAATGTCCTTGTGCAAAATTTTTGAAGTTGGTAGTTTTGGGGGTTGGCAAACAGATCTATGTCTGGGCATCCCCATCTTTGAGTTATCATTGCAAATACTTGTGGATCTAGTTTCCACTCATGGGGATCCATGATGTTTCTGCTTAGGTCGTCTGCCAATGTGTTTTTCTTTCCTGGCAGGAATTGTGCTTGTAATTGAACCTGGTAAGACCATGCTGTGTTCCACAAGGTCATTGCTTGCCTGCATAGAGGGTAGGAATGTGTGTCCCCTTGCTTGTTGATGTACCACATTACTGTGGTGTTGTCCGTCTTTATTATTAGTTGTCCTGGTTGTAAGAGGTCCTTGAAAGCTGTTAGGGCATTCTGTACTGCTAGCATTTCTTTTTGATTGATATGCAGATGCCTTTGATCTGTAGTCCATTTGCCCTGAATGCACTGTCCTGCCATGTGTGCTCCCCAGGCATAGTCCGATGCATCTGTTGTGATAGTTTGCCTGGCTGTGGGTAAGGTGAAAGGCTGACCCTTGTTGAGGTGACATGCCTGAGCCCACCATAGAAACTCCTGTTGAAGGCAGGGAATGAGTGGTATCATTGTTTCCAAGCTGTGGCTGTGCTGAGTCCATATGCTTTTCAGGTACCATTGTAATTTCCTCATATGCAGTTTTGCAAATGGTATTAGTAGTATGCAAGATGCCATGAATCCCAAGGCCTGCAGAATTGTTCTTGCAAGGGAGTTGGGTCTTTGTTGCCATTATTTTGAAGTATTGAGTGAGCTGTTGTTGCTTGTCTGGCGTGAGATAAGCCATTTGGGCCGATGTATTCAAGCTGACACCCAGGAAAATTATGTTTTGGGAGGGCACTAGTTTTGATTTCTTTTCATTTACTGTGTACCCTAGGCAACTTAGAAGGTGTTTGACAAATGCCAGATACTTTAAAAGAATGTCCTTGCTTTCTGCTTGAATAAGGCAGTCATCCAGGTATGGGTATATTTGAATTCCTCTTTGTCTGCAGTATGCAATTACTGGTGCCAGGCATTTTGTGAAGACCCTGGGCACAGTAAATAAGCCAAAGGGCGGTGCAGAGAATTGATAATGGGTTGAACTTGCAATGAAGCGGAGGTATCTTCTGCAATTTTGCCTGATAGGGACATGCAGGTATGCCTCCTTGAGGTCCAACATTACTAGCCAAGCATTCTTGCCCAGCATGGGAAGAAGCTGCTGTAGTGTTAGCGTCTTGAATTTTGGTACTTGCAGATAGGTGTTCAGAACTGAAAGATCCAGAATGGGTCTCCATGCTTTGTCTTTTCTGGGACTAGAAAGAGTATGGAGTAAAATCCTTGCCCTTGCTCCTGTGTAGGAACCTGTTGAATGGCTCTCATGTCCATGAGAGCTGTAATTTGTTTTTGTGCCTCTGCCCATTGATTTGGTGGCAGGTTTGGCATTCCTTTTATCCTTGGCAAGGTATGAAAGTGGAATCTGTATCCTTGTGAGACAATGTTTAGGACCCATTTGTCTTTGGTGATGATGTGCCAGTTGTCTGCAAAAAGTGCTAATTTTCCTCCCAAGGGAGCTGCCAAGAGAGATTTGCTTGGTAGTTTGAGGATTGAGTCATTGTGTTTGTCTTCTGCTAGCTTGGGGCTTGTCTTCTCCTTTCTGTGTAGCAGTACCCCATTGGCGAGGTTTGTAAGGGCATTGTGACTGACCTCTGCCCCTTGGGCGTCTGTATTTGCCCCTCTGTGATCTGTCAGAAGCTGGAAAGGACCTGTTTTTTGTTGGCCAATTTCTGCTGAAACGAGGGGGTTGTACCTGTAAAAAGTCATTGACCGTCTGCAAAGACTTTGCCTTATCCTCCATTTTCTTTAAAACCTCTTCTGCTTTGACACCAAATAATACATCCTGCTGTAAAGGTGCATCCAATAATTTTGCTTTAACATGATCCGGTAGGGTTTGTTCTTTTAACCAAGATGTCTATGTATGACAGACCCAGTAACAGCTGCTCTACAGGAAGCTTCCAATGAATCAAATCCACATTGTAAAGTATGTTTGCCCACCTGTTCAGCTGCATGCAACAGATCCTGCATTTCCCTGAATTCAGACTGTTCAGAATGAGTGCTCATTTTTTGTTTTAATTGAGACATTAGGAATTGCTGATATTTCAGCATGTGAAACTGACAATTTAATGCTCTCATAGCCAGAGTAGCTGAGGTGTTTATCTTCTTACCCCATCTATCTAGGGCTCTGGAATCCCTTTCAGAGGGCACAGGATTTTTAGCCATAGAAGCTTTAGCCCCTTTGGGACCCTGGGAAATTGTTTCTGGGTCAGCCACAGGGCTTTTATAAAGGAATTTGTGGGAGTCAGGTATTCTGTAGTATCTGTCTGGTTTGGCTGGAGCAGGAGGTAGAAAGTCTGGATTTAGACTAGACTCCAAGTAAACATCATCCACAATGTCTAAAACTGGAGGGATAACAAGTGGTCTGTGCTGGGGTAGTAAAAGGAACTCTCTGAGTCTTTTCTTAGAATCAGAGTAGTCCTGGCCTTCCCAGTGCAAATGTTCCCTCATGGTATGTAAAGTTTCCCCAAAGGAGTAGTCTTCAGGGGGAGATGCTGAGGGAATAGAGTCTTCAGCATCAGAGTCTTCATAAGGGGGAAAAGTGTAATCCTGTTCCTCAGAAGAATATGAGGAAATAGAAACCTGGTCAGAGGAAGCATAATCCTCCTCTTGTCTTGGTCTTTTATCTGGAGGGGGATGGGAACCCCCTGATTATAGTAATCAAATCTTCAGCCATCTTAAGCATCTGTTTCTTAGGCATGGGGCCTTGAACTGTAGACTGATGTACAGTCATTTTTGGTTTTAATGGAGTTTTAAGCTTAAAATAAGATTTAATGGTGAGTGTAGTCGGTCTGAAGACACCTTCTGCAACCGAAGGTGTTTTTACTGCACCGGGATCTCCTTCTGTTCCGGTGTCGGAAGGGCCTAATGAAGATGGCTGCGACGGCCTAGTACACTCTGCTTGAGAATCTGCAGCTGTCTGGGGTTCCAATTCTGCAGTCGGCAGGGGCTGCGTAGGCACCTCACTGAAAACCGGAGAGCCGGCGACAGGCCCAGCAGAGGCCTCAGAGTCTGGCTTGTTCCTAGGCTGCCTGTCCTTATCCTTGTGTTTTTTATGCATGCCGGTCGTCAGTTGCTCCAACAGCATGATATAATTAAATTTCCTACCAAACTAATGTCGTGCGAAGTCAAAACGGCGTTTGATAGTTCGTTTATTAAACCTAGCACAAAACCGACAACCTGTGACATCGTGGTCTGGGCCTAGGCAAGGAATACAATAAGAATAAGAATGGAAGTTCTTATGAGGTATTTGCTTCCCACAAGAAATGCAATTGTTAACTTTTTCTGACATCAGACTGAGGCAAGTAAAGGTTCCTCAATGGGGTACTTAGCTTTATTGAAGACTTCGGACTGAAATTCGATTTGAAAATCTCAGGTGTCGGCCGACCGGACTTGCGAACTGCTTCTGCTTCGGGCACTGCGCGGCAAGAAAGACTAAAGAAAATGGCATCAGATGCCTCTTATATACCCCTGGCGCACTGATGTCAGGGAAGAAACGACAGCAACCGACGCCAGACCAAGACTTTGGAACTCGGGCCGACTGCGGGACCGCCTGACGGCAGGATAACCCAAGTGTGATGACTGCAGCAGGGTAACATGATGAATATCTGATAGTGCGGGTAGCCTGCTTTGAAGCGTAGGTATCTTCTGCAAGATTCCCTGATTGGGATGTGCAGGTAGGCTTCCTTTAAATCCAGTGTTGCCAACCAGGCATCTTTGCCTAGCATAGGAAGTAATTGTTGAAGAGTCAGCATCTTGAATTCTGGAACCTCTAAAAAGGTGTTTAGAGTAGACAGGTCCAGGATAGGATGCCAAGAATTGTCTTTTCTGGGTACCAGGAAAAGTCTCGAATAAAAGCCTTGTCCCTTTTCCTCTTCTGGCACCAGTTGAATATCCCCCATGCTTAAGAGAGAAAGTACTTGTTTTTGGGCCTCTGCCCACTGATTTGGGGATAGGTCCAGCCACCCGCTTGGTGTTGGCAACATATGGAAGTGAAATCTGTATCCCTGGGACACTATATTTAAAACCCATTTGTCCTGAGTAATGAGTTCCCAGTTCTTTGCATGAAGAGCAATCTTTCCCCCCAAAGGGCCAGCCAGTTGATAAGTGCTTGGAAATTTTAAAAGGAAGTCATTGGGACAGTTTACCATGGGGTGAGTCTTATTACTCCCAGATTTGGAAGTGGAGGCTCCCCACTGCTTAGTCCTGTGTGTCCCCTGGGACTGAAACCTGGGGTTTTTGCTGTGTTTGGGTTTGGCTTAAGAAGACCTGGAAGGGGCTGGAAAGGACCAATTCTTAGAAGGCCAGTGCCTACTAAATCTAGGAGGCTGAACTTGTAAGAAATCTTTAATAGTTTGCATAGATTTAGCTTTATCTTCCATCTTTTAAAGAACTTCCTCAGCCTTGTTGCCAAACAGGCGGTCCTGATTTCAGGGAGCATCCAACAATTTAGCTTTAACATGATCAGGCAAAGATTGCTCCTTAAGCCAAGCATGCCTTCTGAGCAAAGACCCAGTAACAGCGGCACTGCAAGAGGCCTCTAATGAATCAAAACCACATTGCAAAATACGTTTTCCAACCTGTTCAGCAGAATGCATTAAATAATGTAATTCTTTACTTTCCACACAGTCAGGAATCAACATCATTTTCTGTTTAAGCAATCCAATAACATGTTGCTGATACTTTAACATATGAAACTGGCAGTTTAAAGCCCTAATGGCCAAGGTCGCCCTGGAGTCTGTATCAGAAGGGGTAGGATTTTTAGCAGTAGAAGCCTTAATGCTCTTAGGCCCCTGTGAAATAGTCTCTGGATCCGCAATATGATTTTTAAAAAGAAACTTTTGTGACTCAGGAACACTGTAGTGTCTGTCTGGTTTTCTGGGAGCAGGAGGCAAGGGATCGGGGCCAAACTAGATTCCGAAAAAGCATCATTAACAATGTCTAGTACAGGAGGAATAGCTAAAAGCCTATGCTGAAGTAGGAGTAAGACATCCCTAAGCCTCTTTTTTGAATCAGAAAAATCCTGGCTTTCCCAGTGGAAATGCTCCCTTAGAGTATGTAAGGTTTCCCCAACAGAAAAATCCTCTGGAGGGGAAGCAGAGGGAATGGAGTCCTCTGCATCAGAAACCTCATACGTAGATAAGGGCAAATCCAGATCATCAGAAGAATCAGAAAAAACAGAGTCCTGGTCAGAAGATTCATAAATCACTTCAGTCCTAGACCTCTTAGAAAGGGGGGGTTTGGCTACCCCTGATTAGAGTTATTAGAGCTTCAGCCATTCTAATTTGTTTTTTAGGCATAGAGGCCTGAGCACATGGCCTGGCTGTCGTTTTTTTAGGCATGGTTCGAGATTTAGGCCTAAGAGAAGAAGGAGGCGTTGGTTTAATATGTAAATCCGTAGGCCTGAATACACCCTCAGAAGCCAGTGCCTGCACTGCGGCTCCAGCCCCATCCAAGGTAGAGACATCCGCGGGTTCCATAGTTGAAGTATCTTGCGGCATACCTGACTCCGAATAGGTCTCAGTAGAGGCCTACGAATCAGAAGTAGCAGGTATCAAGGGCTGCGAAAGCACCTCACTGAGTACTGGTGACTGGCATAGGAGAAGCGTCGCCGGCAGTTTTGGACCTCGGCGGCCTGTCTCTGTCTTTATCTTTGTGTTTTTTTGGAATTCCAGTATAGTCGGATAGCTAACTGATGACATTTCTGGATAATTAAACCGATAACCAAAATATTTAGAGGCGAAAATATACAGACGACAGATAGTACGCTGATTAAATAAAGCACAAAACCGACAGCAAGGTATGTCATGGTCAGGGTCTAAGCAAGGAATACAGTATGAATGAAAATCTTTATGAGGTATTTGCTTTCTACAAGCAATGCAATTATAACTTTTATGGACATCGGTAAGGAGCAAGAAAAAGTTTCCCCAACGGGGTACTTAGCTTTAGTTCAAGACTTCGGTTCTGAAACTTGAAAATGAAAATTTCAGGAGTCGGCCAACCAGCACTTGCAAACTGCTTCTGCTTCGGGCACTGCACGGCAAGAAAGACTGATGTAATGGTATCGGCTACATGTTTTATACCCCTGATGACCTGACATCACGGAAGAAGGGACACCAACTGATGCAGGACCCAAGACTTTGTTAAACAGGCCGACTGAGGGCTACCTGTAAGCAGAAAACCCAAATGTAATGACTGCAACTGTGAAACACGAAGAACATCCCTTGTTTCTAAATTTCCTTTTTAAAGTCTGAATTTTTTTCATTAAATCTTCATTGTCTAGAGTTAACCTACTAGTATACACCATCTGCAATTTAACAACACGTTTTTAATAGAGGAAGGGTGCCTAACTTGATATTCAGGGTAGGAATTGCAAGCAACCTTTTCACAATGAATGCATGTCTTAAAACATTTGCCACTATCAACCTTCAATGTTAAATCCACAACAAAGTCATGGAATTAGAAATATAAGAAAAATGCAAATTTAAAGATTCAGTAGTGATATTTAAAAAGTCACAAACTACAGACCAAGCTGCTACTCACTTAAGGCTGAGCAAAAAATATAGTACTATATGGGACTTTTCTCACCACTACATAATTTTATATATATATATATAAATATATATATATATATATATATATATATATATATATATATATATATATAAAATATAGAGAGAGATTTTTTGATGTGTATATTTATAAAACATTAAAACTAAAATTGTGGGCGAAGCATCCAGGCAAAGTCTCGATGTATATAAAATCAATAAAATTTATTGTTGCACAAATGATAAGCGCTTTCGCTAAAAAGCTTCTTCAGATCAAAAACAGTTTTATGCTAATAAGTTTCCTTTATATATAGGAATTCAAACGAATTTCAACCAATAACAATCGTTGCATCACTTCGTTCTTAAAGTTATATTGTTATGAAGGAGCTTTTTGATTATTTTCAACATATTTGTATCACAATTAAAACATTATTGTCACTTTTTACTTATAGCTCAACCTTATGGGAGACAAATTAGATCGCCTTAACCTTCACATCTATAATGCATGCTTATAGAAATATTTATGAAATAACTTAAAACAAAAAAATATTTATATATTAAGGGATGCCATAGAAGCTATTCACATTTTTTCTATAACTCAACCTTATGGAAAAAATGAATATCGCTAGCCTTCGTGTATGTAGATATATCACATACTTATGAAAATACGTACAAGGTGACTTGAGACAAAAATACTTGTATATATTTTTGTCTCAAGTATTACCAACAAATTGCAGTAGTAGTGATGGGCAGTCTTTGCCAATACAGTTTTGTGGTGGTGGGAAAAAGTCCTACATTATCCAAGGTTATTATTCGTCTAAAATTGCTTTATATACAAGACAGCCTGATGACATCTTTATACTTTGGTTAAGTATCAGGAATGAATATGACAAGCTTTTATGATTTAAAAAATTCTACTGGTGAATTTCTTAAGTTTGTAACAACTATTCATGATAGATGTATTGATTTTTTTTTAGAAGTACATATTTATAAAAACATTGTTTCTGGTAGACATGAGTTAATTATTAAAAAATACATTTTGTAATAGTTTATTTACATTTTACCAGTAAACACCATATGTGGCAGAAAAGAGGTTTGATCAAAGGACAAGTTATGAGACGTTCATGGATTGTGTCTGAAGGCGGCCAGTTTGTGAATGAATGTCAAAAACTGAGAAGAATGTTCACAGAAAGGGGATACCCAGATTTTATGGTGAATAAGGCAATTCAACAGCTGATTTCTAGAGGGAAGACTGATTTTCAACCCATTTTAAGGTCCACAGATTTGATGAGTGCAAGGATTTTTTTTTAAGCTATGGCTTTACCTACCTTTTGGTCAAGGGGCTAATGAAATTAAAAAAAAGCAGTAACAAAAAATGGAAACTTGTATTAGGGTCTGCCCCTGTTGCAAACAGGCTAAGAACTGAACCCAAGTTTCTGTACAAGCATGGTAGGAATACGAGAGGATTTCTGGAGAATTTTTCTAATGCTAATGTTTTGGATAGTAAAAGTGCAGAAGAGTATGAAAAAATGTGGAATACGCTTCCAATGTAGATTTATTTTGGACAGCACCAGTGTGATAGATGTATCTTATTCCAGGGTTATACCCTACTGGGGAAAATATAGTTGTGGGAGTAAAGGAGTTGTTTACTTAGCAACATGTCCCACTTGTACCTGTTTCTACATTGGTAAAACTGATTGTGCTCTTAGACAACATATCTATTAGCACAGCTATGCAATTAAGAAAAATGACATGTCAAATGCCTTGGGTAAACTTTCACACAGACTCACTTGCAGTACTTGACAGCTACAGTAAACACCTCACGGAGGCTGGCAACACATCCATAGCAGCTACATTGTTTGCAGCATCCCAGTGATTATTATAAATGTTACAGTTCTTAGATTTCACATTCTGGAGAAGTAACTGATTAAAAAAATGTAACATTGTTATACCTGTTGTTGTTCTCCTGACAATGCTGACGTTCTTCTCGCAGTTGGACAACTTCCTGCTGCTTCTCTCTCATATCAGCCTGCACTCTCCTATTCTCTTCCTGGCACTTTTCCAGCTCTACCTCTAAATTCTTCATCTTCGATCGAGCAGACATCAGGCTCTCTCTCAGCTGCTCCAGCTCTGCAGAATGACCTGGGTGTGAGGAATAGAATGTTCACAAACATGGGCAACAATAGGAGGAGCTATGAGAATGTTCACAAACATCAACAGTAGGAAGAGCTATGCAAATGTTCACAAAGATGGTCAACATAAGAGGACCTATAAAACTATAAAACAGAGAAATAGCAAGGTGCACCAAGTATTTCCTGCTACACTCCTTTACCCTTAACTAAAGTAAGGGCCAACTCTGTTCATGCATTACAGAACGTTATTACCATTTCTCAAACTACAGACCCTTATAAAGCAAAACAACACAAAAAATGCAAACACTTGCAGCAGAACAGAGCAAAAAAATATAAAATTCTGAATGTTCAGAACACAAAAATGACATACTACCCATTTCAGTCATATGATGAATATATGTGTTACTGGTCAGTTTTAATTAGGAATGTTTACAAAAGCAAATAGCATCTGATGACTATTTAGACAGCCAAGAGTACACCTTCTCCAGCCAATAAGGAAAGAGATCCTCATAAAATCAACTACACTTCAGACAGCAGACAGAGTTAATAGTTTTAGCTGATGAAGCTCCTGTTATATCACTCTTGTTAAGCACCTCCCCTATAGCCTGTTCAGTGATTGTATCGAGAAATTTCTCCCGTTTTTCCTCACATTCCATCTGCACTTGTGTCACATCCTTGTTACTCTCTCTTTCCCTGCGTATCTACCTCTCCTGTTCACACTTGTGTGTCACATCTTGTCTGTTTCCCTTTCATGATCATCTGCTTCTCCTTACTCTGCTACACTTGTGTCACATCCTTGTTGCCTCTCTTTCCCTGTGTATCTACTCCTCTCTCTGTCTGCCACACTTGTGTCACATCCTTGTTGCCTCTCTTTCCCTCGTGATCTACTCCTCTCTGTCTGCCACACTTGTGTCACATCCTTGTTGCCTCTCTTTCCCTCATGATCTACTCCTCTCTCTGTCTGCCACACTTGTGTCACATCCTTGTTGCCTCTCTTTCCCTGCGTATCTACTCCTCTCTCTGTCTGCCACACTTGTGTCACATCCTTGTTGCCTCTCTTTCCCTGCGTATCTACTCCTCTCTCTGTCTGCCACACTTGTGTCACATCCTTGTTGCCTCTCTTTCCCTGCATATCTACTCCTCTCTGTCTGCCACACTTGTGTCACATCCTTGTTGCCTCTCTTTCCCTGCGATCTACTCCTCTCTCTGCCACACTTGTGTCACATCCTTGTTGCCTCTTCCCCGTGCAGGTACTCTACTCTGACTCCCCTCTCTGCCTGCCACACTTGTGTCACATCCTTGTTGCCTCTCTTTCCTGCATATCTACTCCTCTCTGCCTTTCTGCCAACTTGTGTCACATCCTTGTTGCCTCTCTTTCCATCTACTCCTCTCTCTGTCTGCCACACTTGTGTCACATCCTTGTTACCTCTTTCCCTGCATATCTACTCCTCTCTGTCTGCCACTTGTGTCACATCCTTGTTGCCTCTCTTTCCCGCATATCTACTCCTTTCTCTGTCTACCACACTTGTGTCACATCCTTGTTGCCTCTATCTACTCCTTTCTCTGTCTACCACACTTGTGTCACATCCTTGTTGCCTCTCTTTCCCTGCGTATCTACTCCTCTCTCTGTCTGCCAGACTTGTGTCACATCCTTGTTACTCTCTCTTTCCCTGCGTATCTACTCCTCTCTGTGTCTGCCACACTTGTGTCACATTCTTGTTGCCTCTCTTTCCCTGCGTATCTACTCCTCTCTCTGTCTGCCACACTTGTGTCACATCCTTGTTACTCTCTCTTTCCCTGCGTATCTACTCCTCTCTCTGTCTGCCACACTTGTTTCACATCCTTGTTGCCTCTCTTTCCCTGTGAATTTACTCCTCTGTCTGCCACACTTGTGTCACATCCTTGTTGCCTCTCTTTCCCTGCGTATCTACTCCTCTCTCTGTCTGCCACACTTGTGTCACATCCTTGTTGCCCTCTCTTTCAAGTGATTCTGCGTATCACTCTCTCTGTCTGCCACACTTGTGTCACATCCTTGTTGCCTCTCTTTCCCTGTGTATCTACTTCTCTCTCTGTCTGCCACACTTGTGTCACATCCTTGTTGCCTCTCTTTCCCTGTGTACATACTCCTCTCTCTGCCTACCACACTTGTGTGACATCCTTGTTGCCTCTCTTTCCCTGCGTATCTACTCCTCTCTCTGTCTGCCACACTTGTGTCACATCCTTGTTGCCTCTCTTTCCCTCGATCTACTCCTCTCTCTGTCTGCCACACTTGTGTCACATCCTTGTTGCCTCTCTTCCCATTCACTCCTCTCTGTCTGCCACACTTGTGTCACATCCATTGTTGCCTCTTCTCTCTGTCTGCCACACTTGTGTCACATCCTTGTTGCCCTCTTTCCTGTGTATCTACTCCTCTCTCTGGCTACCACACTTGTGTCACATCCTTGTTGCCTCTCTTTCCCTGCATATCTACTCCTCTCTCTGCCTACCACACTTGTGTCAAATCCTTGTTGCCTCTCTTTCCCTGTGTATCTACTCCTCTCTCTGCCTACCACACTTGTGTCACATCCTTGCTGCCTCTCTTCCTGCATATCTACTCCTCTCTGCCTATCCTGCCTACCACACTTGTGTCACATCCTTGTTGCCTCTCTTTCCCTGCATATCTACTCCTCTCTCTGTCTGCCACACTTGTGTCACATCCTTGTTGCCTCTCTTTCCATGCGAATTTACTCCTCTCTCTGTCTGCCACACTTGTGTCACATCCTTGTTGCCTCTCTTTCCCTGCGTATCTACTCCTCTCTCTGTCTACCACACTTGTGTCACATCCTTGTTGCCTCTCTTTCCCTGCGTATCTACTCCTCTCTCTGCCTACCACACTTGTGTCACATCCTTGTTGCCTCTCTTCCTCAAGTTCTACTCCTCTCTGCCTACCACACTTGTGTCACATCCTTGTTGCCCTCTATTTCCCTGCGTATCTACTCCTTTCTCTGTCTACCACACTTGTGTCACATCCTTGTTGCCTCTCTTTCCCTGCGTATCTACTCCTCTCTCTGTCTGCCAGACTTGTGTCACATCCTTGTTACTCTCTCTTTCCCTGCGTATCTACTCCTCTCTGTGTCTGCCACACTTGTGTCACATTCTTGTTGCCTCTCTTTCCCTGCGCGTTCTCCTCTCTCTGTCTGTCACACTTGTGTCACATCCTTGTTACTCTCTCTTTCCCTGCGTATCTACTCCTCTCTCTGTCTGCCACACTTGTGTCACATCCTTGTTGCCTCTCTTTCCCTGTGAATTTACTCCTCTCTGCCTACCACACTTGTGTCACATCCTTGTTGCCCTCTGTTTCCCTGTGTATCTACTCCTCTCTCTGTCTGCCACACTTGTGTCACATCCTTGTTGCCTCTCTTTCCCTGCGTATCTACTCCTCTCTCTGTCTGCCACACTTGTGTCACATCCTTGTTGCCTCTCTTTCTCTACTCTCTCTGTCTGCCACACTTGTGTCACATCCTTGTTGCCTCTCTTTTCCCTCTCTCTCTGTCTGCCACACTTGTGTCACATCCTTGTTGCCTCTCTTCCCCGCGCATCTTCTCTCTGTCTGCCACACTTGTGTCACATCCTTGTTGCCTCTTTCCTGTGTCACTCCTCTGCCTACCACACTTGTGTGACATCCTTGTTGCCTCTCTTTCCCTGACTCTCCTCTCTCTGTCTGCCACACTTGTGTCACATCCTTGTTGCTCTCTTCCATCTACTCCTCTCTGTCTGCCACACTTGTGTCACATCCTTGTTGCCTTTCTTCCCCTCTGATATCCTTTCTCTGTCTGCCACACTTGTGTCACATCCATTGTTGCCTCTCTTTCCCTCCTCCTCTCTGTCTGCCACACTTGTGTCACATCCTTGTTGCCTCTCTTTCCCTGCATATCTACTCTTCTCTCTGTCTGCCACACTTGTGTCACATCCTTGTTGCCTCTCTTTTACTCCTCTCTGTGTCTGCCACACTTGTGTCACATCCTTGTTGCCTCTTTCCCTCTTATACTGTCACTCTCTCTGCCTACCACACTTGTGTCACATCCTTGTTGCCTCTTTCCTGTGTATCTACTCCTCTCTGCCTACCACACTTGTGTCACATCCTTGTTGCCTCTCTTTCCACCTGCGTATCTACTCTGCCTACCACTTGTGTCACATCCTTGTTGCCTCTCTTTCCCTGCGATCTTCCTCTCTGTCTGCCACACTTGTGTCACATCCTTGTTGCCTGTCTTCCCTCTCTCTGTCTGCCACACTTGTGTCACATCCTTGTTGCCTCTCTGTGTCACATCCTTGTTGCCTCTCTTTCCTGTGTATCTTCTCTGCCTACCACACTTGTGTCACATCCTTGTTGCCTCTTTCCCTGCATATCCACTCCTCTACTCCCCTCTCTGCCTACCACACTTGTGTCACATCCTTGTTGCCTCTCTTCCTGCGATCTACTCCTCTCTGTCTGCCACACTTGTGTCACATCCGTGTTGCCTGTCTTTCCCTCGTATCCTGCTCCTCTCTCTGCCTACCACACTTGTGTCACATCCTTGTTGCCTCTCTTTCCTGTGTATCTACTCCTCTCTGCCTACCACACTTGTGTCACATCCTTGTTGCCTCTCTTTCCTGCATATCTACTCCTCTCTGCCTACCACACTTGTGTCACATCCTTGTTGCCTCTTTCCCTGAATTCACTCTCTCTCTGTCTGCCACACTTGTGTCACATCCTTGTTGCCTCTCTTTCCCTGCATATATCTACTCCTCTCTCTGTGCCACACTTGTGTCACATCCTTGTTGCCTCTCTTTTCCTCATGACTTACTCCTCTCTGTGTCTTGGTGTCACATCCTTGTTGCCTCTCTTTCCCTGATCTACTCCTACCCTCTCTGCCTGCTCACACTTGTGTCACATCCTTGCCTCTCTTCCCCGCATTCTCCCTGTGCCTCACACCACCCTTGTGTCACATCCGCCTCTCTTTCCTGCTCTCTGCCTACCACACTTGTGTCACATCCTTGTTGCCTCTTTCCCTGTGTATCTACTCCTCTCTGCCTACCACACTTGTGTCACATCCTGTTGCCTCTCTTTCCCTGCATATCTACTCCTCTCTGCCACCTTGTGTCACATCCTTGTCCCTCTGTCTGCCACACTTGTGTCACATCCTTGTTGCCTCTCTTTCCCTGCGCACCTCTCTCTGCCTACCACACTTGTGTCACATCCTTGTTGCCTCTCTTTCCCTGTGTGTCTACTCCTCTCTCTGCCTACCACACTTGTGTCACATCCTTGTTGCCTCTCTTTCCCTGCATATCTACTCCTCTCTCTGCCTACCACACTTGTGTCACACCCTTGTTGCCCCACCTCTCTCTGTCTGCCACACTTGTGTCACATCCTTGTTGCCTCTCTTTCCCTGCGTATCTACTCCTTTCTCTGTCTACCACACTTGTGTCACATCCTTGTTGCCCTCTATTTCCCTGCGTATCTACTCCTTTCTCTGTCTACCACACTTGTGTCACATCCTTGTTGCCTCTTTCCCTACTCCTCTCTGTCTGCCAGACTTGTGTCACATCCTTGTTACTCTCTTTCCCTCTTGCATTTTACTCCTCTCTGTGTCTGCCACACTTGTGTCACATTCTTGTTGCCTCTTCCCAAGGATCTACTCCTCTCTCTGTCTGCCACACTTGTGTCACATCCTTGTTACTCTCTCTTTCCCTGCGTATCTACTCCTCTCTCTGTCTGCCACACTTGTGTCACATCCTTGTTGCCTCTCTTTCCCTGTGTATCTACTCCTCTCTCTGTCTGCCACACTTGTGTCACATCCTTGTTGCCTCTCTTTCCCCTCTGTCTGCCACACTTGTGTCACATCCTTGTTGCCTCTCTTTCCCTCTTGATTCACTCCTCTCTCTGTCTGCCACACTTGTGTCACATCCTTGTTGCCTCTCTTTCTCTCATCTCTCTCTGTCTGCCACACTTGTGTCACATCCTTGTTGCCTCTCTTTCCCCTTCTCTCTCTGTCTGCCACACTTGTGTCACATCCTTGTTGCCTCTCTTTCCCTGTGTATCTACTCCTCTCTCTGCCTACCCACACTTGTGTGACATCCTTGTTGCCTCTCTTTCCCTGCATCTACTCCTCTCTCTGTCTGCCACACTTGTGTCGCATCCTTGTTGCCTCTCTTTCTCTGCGTATCTACTCCTCTCTCTGTCTGCCACACTTGTGTCACATCCTTGTTGCCTCTCTTTCCCTGGATATCTACTCCTCTCTCTGTCTGCCACACTTGTGTCACAATCTTGTTGCCTCTCTTTCCCTGCATATCTACTCCTCTCTGTCTGCCACACTTGTGTCACATCCATTGTTGCCTCTCTTTTCCTGCGTATCTACTCCTCTCTCTGTCTGCCACACTTGTGTCACATCCTTGTTGCCTCTCTTTCCCTGCATATCTACTCCTCTCTCTGTCTGCCACACTTGTGTCACATCCTTGTTGCCTCTCTTTCCCTGCGTATCTACTCCTCTCTCTGTCTGCCACACTTGTGTCACATCCTTGTTGCCTCTCTTTCCCTGCGTATCTACTCCTCTCTCTGCCTACCACACTTGTGTCACATCCTTGTTGCCTCTCTTTCCCTGTGTATCTACTCCTCTCTCTGCCTACCACACTTGTGTCACATCCTTGTTGCCTCTCTTTCCCTGCATATCTACTCCTCTCTCTGCCTACCACACTTGTGTCACATCCTTGTTGCCTCTCTTTCCCTGCGTATCTACTCCTCTCTCTGTCTGCCACACTTGTGTCACATCCTTGTTGCCTGTCTTTCCCTGCGTATCTACTTCTCTCTCTGTCTGCCACACTTGTGTCACATCCTTGTTGCCTCTCTTTCCCTGCATATCTACTCCTCTCTCTGCCTACCACACTTGTGTCACATCCTTGTTGCCTCTCTTTCCCTGTGTATCTACTCCTCTCTCTGCCTACCACACTTGTGTCACATCCTTGTTGCCTCTCTTTCCCTGTGTATCTACTCCTCTCTCTGCCTACCACACTTGTGTCACATCCTTGTTGCCTCTCTTTCCCTGCGTATCTACTCCTCTCTCTGTCTGCCACACTTGTGTCACATCCTTGTTGCCTCTCTTTCCCTGCGTATCTACTCCTCTCTCTGTCTGCCACACGTGTGACATCCTTGTTGCCTCTCTTTCCCTGCATATCTACTCCTCTTTCAGTCTGCCACACTTGTGTCACATCCTTGTTGCCCCTCTTTCCCTGTGTATCTACTCCTCTCTCTGTCTGCCGCTGCTCTCCAGTCCTCCTGCCTTAAAGCTCTTATTTTCTTATCAGTCCTCCCTTGGTGATACTTTTCAGTTCCTTCCCTGCTCACTTTCTCTTGTTCCCCCCATTCTCTCTCATTTTTCATTCATTCTCTCACCCCTCTGCCATCCGTCCTCCTCCAATATTCACATAGGTCCTCACTTGTGTACTTGCATAAATGTGGTCTCCCTACTGACCTTGGGTATTACATGCTTATTAGTGTCTGTCTAGTATTACTTACAAGGCTAAGGAAAAGGCAGATCATGTCTAGTCAGCTTGCTTGAGTTCTTTGAAAGGGTTACCACAGTCATACAGTCCACACTGCCTACCAGGAGATGGCCAAGGCCTTTGATACTGTCTCCCTTCCTGGGATTATTAACAAATTCTCCCATCTCAACATTAATATGTGCATAGATTGCCGGATAGCCAACTCGCTATCTGCTAGAACCCATACTGTTAAAGTGAAGCTATTTGCCCTAAATAGAATAACATCACCAGTGATGTCCCACAGGGCTTTGTCCTGGGCCCTCTCCTCTTTGGCCTATATACTTCTCTGATGTAAAATCTGATACCAACAGATGTCTGATGATGATTACAAACTGGGATGCTTATCAAATCCCATTCTGAAACTTAGACTCTCCAGCAAGGGCTTGATCACACAAATGCTTAGTGTGTTAATCACAGGTTTACTCTTAAAATATCACCACCACACACCACATAGGTAACCTTCCAATTAAAATTTGTCCTTGTCGTCAGATATGTGTGTACCTAGGTTAAGGTCTTCTTTACCTCTATCTCTGTCATTAGCAAATCATTCCGTGTCACACAACTTATGCTTTCTGATGTATATTCTATGACTAGAAATTCTATAGCCCCATCTTCCTCCCTTATTATCCCCATCTTTGAATATAATGCCTCCTTTGGCAAGTACCTTAAATAAGCACCTATACCAATGCAACAGACCCCAAAATGTCCTCACTGAGAAGATCTCAGGCCTTAGTACCCTCACCTATTATATCAGACTAAAGCCTTGATCCATGTACTGAATTTCATCAAGGTGCCTAAGGCTTAATATCAGTTTAGCCTACCATGCTACAAATGACCCCAACCGTGAACTCCTTCACCTAACTAGAACTGCTGATAAAGCAAGGCTCCCCTCTGGAAATCCAAACCTACAATGCCCGTGCCAACTTGCTCAGCGTACACCTAACTCAGCATATCCTCCTTTTTTTGAATAGGCTCGCCTTGCATTCGGGTCAGTTCTGAAATTTGTCAGTTCTGAGCAGTGCTCTCTCCTAGTTAATAAGCGTAAATAAATAAATACTTTCTTATTCCCCTCTACACATACACCGCCCCCATATTTCATTTACTTTCTGATACTCCCTCCCTTTTCCTCTCTGCTTTTGACTTTTTACCCCTTCCACGTACATACTTCATATAAGACACAAATCCTGACTGTTCAACACTGTATATCAGATGACCATGTTTACATGAAGTTATGCTCTTTATTTTTGTCTCATAGTCAGTTTAGGATTGTAGAAAACATCTAGTCTCTATACCTGACATGAATATGTAAGATGTGACGCCATGTGATACAAATCTTAGAATCTGTTAAACTTTGCACCTCCAGATGTTCACAAGAACTGTCTGTAAATAGGCTGTACTCAGTTTAAACTAGACTGAGTGGTCATGGCTTCTGTTTCATGGTCATGGCTTCTGTTTCCACAACCACCACTTGGCGTACTATATACACCTAACCGACTTCATTAACTGCACAGCATTCTTGGTCTTTTCTTAAAAGCAACAATTCAATACCTCCAATGGAACTTTTTTCCTTGAGCTTCTGCTGAAAATGGGCTCTTGTGACCCTGTCAGACTTTCCCAATAAACAAATGTCAATAAATAAATATCTACACAGGAGATCCCATACAGTTACTAAAATCCTAATCGCTACCTAACGGAATCATCTAACTTAACAGTAAGGAATCTGTAAAAAAAAAGCTGTGCTTAATACAGTCCTAAAGATAGTCTTGACATGTCCTTAAAGTGATTACAAGGGGGGGTTTACGCATTTAATCAAAATGGCATTAAGTAGTGATAACCTACCAAAGTCAGGATTAATCAGAAAATTAAATACTCTAACAGAGAAGTCCTGACTTTGAACCCAAAACTTTAATGATAGTACCAGTCGGACTGGAGTCACATGCATTTTATATAAACAGCTCTGCTGAAGAAGCACCTTGAAAAAAATCATATATGTGTGTGTGGGGGGGGGGGGGAGTTTGACATGCTATTATTTAGGTATGAGGTCAAAGATGACCTTGTAATATGCTTTGATTTCATGTAATTGGGATTTTGAAAGATTGCATCATTATGGGCTCAAGACATTCACACTGAAATTTCGGAGAGGACTATCTGGTAAACTCTTACCTCTTGATAGCTGACTGAGTTGTGTTTGAAGGTTCATCTTCTCCTCCAGAAGAACACGGTTCTCATTAGACAGCTGGGACACGGACTCTAATCCTTGGATGTAAATGTTGGTGGGAGGGCCTGTAGCAAGAAAATCAGAATAAAATAATTAGTAAGAGCTGGATGCAGTGTGTACTGCTGAACACATGCATAGTTTTATCTTCTGCTTAGCTTCCCATTAACTTCATAACCATTTAGTTCTACCCCCCACTGCTCATTTGTTACTCTCTTCTCCTGGCATCAGGAGCAGCAGACACCCGAGATTAGTGGTTGTCATCTTGTGGGATGTCACTCAAGCTTTTGTCATAATACTCCTGTGCACATCTCTAACTGCTTGCCAGCCGCAATAGTAAAATTACTTCTCCTTAAAGAGATTTTCTAATGTTTGTTTACACATCACAGCATTTTACAGAAGTGCCACAAAGAGTTCTATCTTTGTCTTTCCTTTATTTCTGCCATTTTTTTAACAAAAAGTTTTGCAAACTTTTTTATTAAACCACAACCTAAAAAAATGAGTGCTTCTCTACTGATGACCTCAGGGATAGAATAGTTGTGTAAAATCTTACCATAACCGTAGATATCCTTATCTTCAATATGTTGCAATATTCATAACATGAGGGAGTCTGCCACAGGCTGTCTCAGATGTCTGGCCAGTATGCAAAAGTCTAAAACTACTGTTAGGTATGTGTGACATCACACATAGGACCCTGTCCAACGTTGGCTATAAAGTCACATTGGGTACAAAACAGACCTCAGCATGTACATACCTCTCAACCATACAGAATCTCTCAGTTTTTACCAGTTTTTGAGGTCCAAATAATTAGGTGCCATGATTCCCAAGTGGCACCCCTTAATTTCCAAATTTCCCGGCTTTTTGTTTTTTAAAAAAGTTTTTCAGGCTTTTTTCAGACTGACATCATCACGCAGGGGTGTGCGGAGTGACATCAGTGCATGAGCAGCTAGTCAGAATTTGGCTGAAGGCTTGCTCTAGGCCGGAGACTGTGTGAGTGAGTTTACGTTTACAAGTTGTGGCCCCGGGACAGAAGAGAAGTCTGAACACTGAGAATTAGATTTACTTCCAGCCAGGTAAAGCACTTTAGTTGCTTTGTGTTGGGATTTTCACTGCATTAATACCCATTACTGAGATAAGTGAGATGTGCTGCAGAATGCATGCAATTTGAAATTGCGTTCACTAAATTATTTGACTCGTTAAATTATTTGACTCGGCTGTTGTTTATACATTTATTGGAGGTGTCCTTGCTGGCTGCTGTTTATTTATTCATTGAAGTCCATGCTGGCTGGTTTTTATTTACCCATTGAAGTCTGTTGTGTGTGTGTGTGTGTGTGTGTGTGTGTGTGTGTGTGTGTGTGTGTGTGTGAGTGACTCGGTGCTGGAATAAGAATGACCCCGCCATCCTTGGGTGAAAGGTGGTTGGAATTTTCACTTGTTCTGGAGACATTTAGTTTTCTGGCAACAAGACTATTGATTATTCAGCATAGAGAGAAGTCAGAGTTTGGTAAAATATGGTAGATGAAATTCATGTTAATGACAAAGTGTATGATATCCATTCCGTGCTATAAAGAACAAAAACGTGTATGGTGTGGAAATAGTGGCTTCAACACTTTAATAACAGCATATACAAAATTTGTCTTAAGTTTCATTGCACTGATTAAAAGCAGGAGTCTATTTTATTGACAGCAGTTTTGCAAAATGCCTAATAAATGAGAGTAATAAATGAGAGTAATAAATGAGAGTAATAAATGAGAGTAATAAATGAGAGTAATAAATGAGAGTAATAAATGAGAGTACTTAAACGATGGGATTGTCAAAGCCATTTATTTTTGTTCTCACCCCAAAATGAATATATTAAATCCAAGGCTGCTGTCATTAAGTAATAATGGATTCTTTTAATAAAGCATGGCAACATTCTTGTAAAGTTGTCTGACCTTGGACTTAGTATGCTGAGATTGCAGGGTGTATTTGTAGTGATGGATGGTGTACAGGGAAATACCTCTTTGTTGAAACCTTGAAACACTTTTTCTAGAATTGATTGTTGTTTTGCAAACATTTATTATTTTTTGATTAGTAAGCGCCCAACAAAGGTGCTGTGGACAGGACAAGTTGACATCTTCCCTTCACCAACACCAATTCTGCAGGTGCAAATGCTTTGTCAGTTACTGCAGAACAGCATATAGAGTAACCCCCAAGAGCTATAAACAGTGAGCATGTAAGACACAGGGAAAGTACAGTTTTGTACCTACCATAAATGTAGATGTTCGAGTGCTAATACAGCTGCAGTCATAACAGATGGGTTCTCTTGCCGTCAGGCGGGTCCTCGGTCAGCCGAATTCCAAAGTCTAGGTCCGGCATCGGTTGTCGTCGCTTCTTCCCTGACGTCAGTGCGACAGGGGTATAAAAGAACCAGCCGACGCCATGTTCTTCAGTTTTTCTTGCCCCAGATGTCAGGTGCCCCCAGAAGGAAGGCAATACATAAAATAATGAAGTAATGCAATGTAATATAATCAAAAAACAGTAGTTGCAAGCAAATACACCATAAAAGAATACCCCTAGAGGGGAAGGACGACTGCAGCTGTATTAGCACTCGAACATCTACATTTATGGTAGGTACAAAACTGTACTATGTTCATCGTGCATACAGCTGCAGTCATAACAGATGGGTAGAATCCCAAAGCTAAGAAAGGGGTGGTAGGCACTAGGTGGAACTAGGAGGAGCCAAAATGCCCTGCAAGACTGCAGTGGCAAAGCCTGCTCTGGATTTGGAGTATAATGGTAGGTTGTAGTGTTTGGAGAAGGTATGCACAGAACTCCAAGTGGCTGCTTCCAAGATATCCTTGGTAGGAACTCCTCTGAGGAAGGCTGCAGAGGTGGCTGTGGCCCTGGTGGAGTGAGTTCTAATGCCTGTAGGAACAGTTTTGCCATGAAAGGAATAGCAAAAGCGTATGCAGTGGGCTATCCATTTTGAGATTGTCTGCTTGGAAATTGGCTTTCCTGGGGCTCCTACATAGGCCACAAAGAGCTGTTCTGATTTTCTGAAAGGCTTTGTTCTGTCCAATTAATAACGCAGTTGCCTGTGGATGTCCAAGGAATGTAGTAATCTCTCCCTTTGTTTTGAGGATTGGGATAAAAAGTAGGTAAATGTATGGCCTGATTTAAAGCTACCCTGGATACCACTTTAGGCATAAAGGAAGGGTTGGTTATGAAACTCTGTCCTGATGGAAGATGATAAAAGGCTGGACAGCCATGAGGGCCTGTAGTTCTGAAACTCTACGAGCTGAAGTGATAGCCAGAAGGAAAGCTGTTTTCCAGGACAAATATTGCAAATCTGATGAAGCAGCTGGCTCAAAAGGAGGCAAACTCAGTTTTTCCAGAATGAAATTTAGATCCCAAGCAGGTATTGGTTGTTTCCTTGGAGGTATTAAATTCTTAGCCCCTCTGAGGAACTGTCTTACAAGAGGGTGAGAGAATAAAGGAGGATCAGTGTTGTATTCTGCAGAAATGGCTGAGGCATGGATTTTGAAGGAGGAGAACAAACATCCACTGCTTAGTAGTTCAGCCAAATATTGTAGTATTTGAGGTAAATTCAGTGTTCCAGGGTTCTGGCCCTTTTTCTCATTCCAGACACAAAAATGTTTCCATTTTGCAGAGTAAGCTTTTCTAGTTGATGGCCTTCTGGCCTCCAAAATGACATCCTGCACCTTCTTGGAGAGTAGGGCCTGCTGTGATGCTAAGGAATCTTCCATGCGGCTAGATTGAGTGTTTTTAGCTGACTGTGAAGAGTTTTGAAGCTGTGTTGAGTCAGAAGAAGAGGCATTAGAGGCAGGGTCCATGGAGGGGAATGAGTCAGGCTCCTCAGGAGTGGGTACCAGTGTTGCCTTGGCCAGTCCGGAGCAATGAGGATCATCTTTGGTCTGTCTGCTCTGGTCTTCAATAGGACTTTGGGCAGCAGAGGAAGAGGAGGGAAGGCATAAACTGTCATTGATGTCCAGCTGAAAGAGACAGCGTCCACTCTCCAGGTCTTTGGGTGGAAGGTCCTTGAGCAGAATTTTGTCAATTGATGATTTTTGTGGGAGGCAAAGAGATCTATGTCTGGCCTTCCCCATTCTTGGATTATTTCTGTAAAAGCTTTTGGATGCAACATCCATTCATGTGGATCTGTCATATTCCTGCTTAGGTTGTCTGCCAGCGTGTTTTCCTTGCCTGGCAAGTACTGTGCTTGTAGTTCCATTTGTAAGTCCATGGCCATGTTCCAAAGTGATATGGCCAGTCTGCATAGGGGATAGGAATGTGTTCCTCCCTGCTTGTTTATGTACCACATAACTGTGGTGTTGTCCGTTCTTATCAATAGTTGACCTGGTTGTAGAAGGTCCTTGAAAGCTGTAATAGCATTTATTACTGCTAGCATTTCTTTTTTTTTGATTGATGTGAAGGTGCTTTTCTTTTTGGGACCATTTGCCCTGAATGCACCGGTCTGTCATGTGTGCCCCCCAGGCGTAGTCCGAGGCGTCTGTTGTGATGACTTGATTTGCTTGAGGCTTGCTGAATGGAAGACCTGTGTTTGCTTGACATGCTTGGGCCCACCACAGAAATTCCTTTTGCAGACATGAAAGTAGTGGTATTATTGTTTCCAAACTGTGGCTGTGTTGAGACCATATGTTTTTTAGGTACCATTGTAGTTTTCTCATATGCAGCTTTGCACATGGGATTAGCAAGATGCAAGATGCCATGAATCCCAGAGCCTGCAGGATTTTCCTTGCAGTCAGCCTGGTGCAATTTGCCAGTGTTTTGAAGTATTGAATTAGTTGCCCCTGCTTCTCTGGCATGAGGTAGGCCATCTGGGTGTTTGTGTCCAAATTGGCACCCAGGAAAATTATATTTCAAGAGGGTATTAGCCTTGATTTCTCTTTGTTGACTGTGTATCCCAGAGAGTTTAATAACATTATTACATAAGCCAGATGTTTCAGAAGAATGTGCTTGCTGTCCGCTTGGATCAGGCAGTCGTCCAAATAAGGGTATATTTGTATCCCTTGAAGTCTGCAGTAGGCAATTACTGATGCCAGGCATTTTGTGAATACTCTGCGGGCAGTAGATAAGCCAAAGGGCAATGCAGAGAATTGATAATGGGTTGAACCTGCAAGAAATCTGAGGTATCTTCTGCAATTTTGTCTGATTGGGACATGCAGGTATGCCTCCTTGAGGTCCAATGTTACCAGCCAAGACTCCTTGCCCAGCATGGGAAGAAGTTGCTGTAGAGTGAGCATCTTGAATTTTGGTACAAGTAGGAATGTGTTTAGGATGGAAAGATCCAAAATAGGTCTCCAATCATTTCCCTTCCTTGGCACCAGAAATAGCCTGGAATAAAAACCTTGACCTTGTTCGTGTGTAGGTACCTCTTGAATAGCTTTCATGTTTATAAGATCTGAAATTTGCTTTTGTGCCTCTGCCCTTTGATTGTGTGGCAGTTTTGGCATGCCTCTCATTTTTGGAAGGGTATGAAAGTGGAATTTGTAGCCTCTGTTTATAATGTCCAGGATCCATTTGTCCTTTGTGACAACATGCCATTTTTTTGAGAATAGTGCCAGCTTTCCTCCTAAGGGGGCTGCCATTTGAGACCTGGTTGGCCTGCAAAGGGGAAAGTCATTGGGTCTGCTTTCTGAAAGATTGTGAGTTGTCCTCACCACCTCTTGGTGTAGGAGCTCGCCATTGTCTGCCTCTGTACGATCCTTGTGGTTGTCCTCTGCCCCTCGGTAGCCTGTATCTGCCTCTTTGGGGTCTGTCCGTGGCAGGAAAGTACCAGTTTTTGGAAGGCCAATTTCTACTAAAACGTGGTGGTTGAACCTGCAGAAATTCTTTCACAGTTTGCATTGATTTAGCTTTTTCCTCCATTTTTCGTAATACTTCCTCAGCATTTGCCCCAAATAGTACATCCTTTTGAAGAGGGGCGTCTAGTAATTTAGCTTTGACATGATCAGGCAAGGTTTGTTCCTTGAGCCAAGCATGTCTGCGTATGACTGAGCCTGTAACAGCAGCTCTACATGAGGCCTCTAGAGCATCAAAACCACATTGTAAGGTATGTTTACCCACTTGTTCTGCACTATGCATCAAATCCTGCAACTCCTTCAAGTCTGGTTGTTCAGGTTGTGACATTTTACTTTTCAATTGAGATAACAGAAACTGTTGGTATTTTAGCATATGAAACTGGCAGTTTAAGGCCCTCATGGTTAAGGTAGCCGAGGTATATACCTTTTTCCCACCTTTCTAAGGATCTGGAATCTCTCGAAGGCAATGGATTTTTGGCAATGGAAGCCTTAACTCCCTTGGGTCCCTGTGAGATGGTTTCTAGGTCAGCAGCATGGCTTTTGTAAAGAAATTGGTGTGAGTCAGGAACCCTGTAGTACCTGTCAGGCTTAACTGGAGCTGGAGGTAGAGAGTCCGGGTTAAGGCAGGCTCCCGAGTAAACATCATCTAGGATGTCCAAGACAGGAGGTATAGCCAGAGGCCTGTGCTGGGGTAACAAAAGAAATTCCCTGAGCCTTTTCTTGGAATCTGAATAATCCTGGCCTTCCCAGTGGAAGTGTTCCCTTAAGGTATGCAAAGTTTCCCCAAATGAGAAATCCTCAGGGGGGGATACAGAAGGAATAGACTCCTCTGCACCAGAGTCTTCAAAAGGGGAGTAAGCCTGTTCCTGATCATCAGAGTGTTCTGAAATAATGGATCCCTGATCAGAGGAGGAGGAATCTTCCTCCACTCTGGGCCTTTTGTCCGGAGGTGGCTGAGAACCTCTGATTAGAGTAATTAAATCCTCAGTCATTTTAAGCATCTGTCTCTTAGGCATGGGGCCTGGAGATGGGCCCTGTGTAACTGGCCTCTTAGGGTGCATGGTTGCTTTAGACTTGGTGAAAGCCTTGATGGAGAAAGAAGAGGAAGGTCTGAAGACACCTTGAGTGGAGGTGGACCTGTCCACATTCTGTGTTTCAACGCCAAGAGTGGCTTCGGTATCTGTAGTCGGTGTGTGGGCCGAGGAGCCTGCGACCTCGGGTACAGGAGACACCGCCAAAGATGTGTTGTCGGTAGTCAGGGGCTGCGTGGGTGCCTCACTGAGAACCGACCACGTGTAGTCGGCTTTGGCGTGGTGTCAGTAGAGGCCGCGGACCTCGAGTGTCGGTCCTTGTCTTTGCGTTTTTTAGACAAAACCGGTGTCGGAGTATCCGACGACATGGTATAGTTAAAAGCTTTCCTAAAAATATGCTGGGCGAACTCCGCCCGACGCTTAATAGTGCGTTTGTTGAATGTAGCACAACAGTGACAGGCCGAGACGTCGTGGTCTGGGCCTAAACAAGGTATACAGAGGGAATGGAAATCCTTATGCGGTATTTGCTTCCCACAAGAAATACAATTATTAACTTTGTCTGACATCAGTCTGAGGCAAGAAAAGTTTCCAACGGGTACTTAGCTTTTAAGAAGACTTCGGTTTTCCAAATTTTTCGTAATCTCAGGAGCTGGCCGACCGGCACTTGCGAACTGCTTCTGCTTCGGGCACCGCGCGGCAAGAAAGACTGAAGAACATGGCGTTGGTTGATTCTTTTATACCCCTGTCGCACTGACGTCAGGGAAGAAGCGACGACAACCGACGCCGGACCTAGACTTTGGAATTCAGCCGACCGAGGACCCACCTGACATCAGGAGAACCCATCTGTTATGACTGTAGCTGTATGCACGATGAACATCAGTACAGATTTGCAGCGAACGTTAGTGAAAAAAATGTTTCAGTTTCTTGTATTGTTCACACGTCTGCAATACAGAAAAATACAAAGGCAAACATTTAGCTTTCATTTAATTAGTATTTATCTATATTTAGTGCTGACAATCACTCAGATGTTCTTGGAGATCAGTTTTGTACATGCTTACATTAAGGAGTTCATTTACATGTAATTTACTAAGTCACGTTTTGCTAGTATCTGAATATTCAGACTGAAACCTGGAAACTGTTTAGTGATTGTTATGCAATCAGTGTATATCTTAGGTCTGACATGCTGTTTTATCATTTATAGTTATTTTCCTGCTGTGGTGTAGTGAGGAGGGTAAGAACAGCCCCTGACCACAGTACCTTTTCCATGATGTGTCAGTCATAGGACATGTCTTAGAGAGTGAGGGTGTGGCAGTAGCAAGGTCATTTCTGAAGGAGAGTAGGGTAGATGTATTAAATAGTTCCATCTATTGTAATGATTCTTGCGTGAAATGTGGTATAGGTCTGGCAACTGTGTCTCTGTCACCCTTTCTGCATAAATTCACTCAGTAAGAATCAGCCTGCAGTTTTTGTAATATCAAAACAGACTGATGCGTAGAAAAAAAAATTCTATAATTCCTAGTAGAATAGTCACTATTCTTTATCACCTTGTACTAGGTTTAAGTTTAATGTCAGGGACAGTAATTCCTACAACAATGCTTCATAACAGCAGAATTATGAAGCATTATATTTTCAATGGTCTGTGAACATTAATGATAATAAATAGTGATGTACTTAACTTGGATGTTATACAGCTGACTATAAAATAAAAAGCAAGTGTTACTCTGCTATCTTTATATGAACAGAAATTCAGGCTATGGGCAGTGCCATTGTAAAGAGCGCTTCTTGTTTCCAGGCATCAGTACATGAGTTCATCACTCGAGGACCGAGGATATAGGAATGGTAAAGAAGGTAGCCAGACAATACATATTACCGATTATAGAAATACATAGTATAGAAAAGCAGGTGCTGTTAGTATTCAAAAACATACACACAGATTCAATGTCCCAGTTAGGGTACCAACTGTAAATCCAAAATACACTAATGGAAACAAGGGTATCTACCACTGTTTTGTAGAGTAGCCAGACCAATTGTACATACCTCAGCAGACTTTCAGAATGTCTCTTTTTTCCTTCTGTTTTTTTCTTCTTCTATCCTTTGCAGAACTTTTTCTTTTGTGGTAAATTGATGAGCCAAAAATATTTCCAGCTGTTCAGAAAATTAACGCAGATGCAAAACCTTATATTGTTTTTAAGTTTAAATGTGAATTAAGGTTACTATTTAGAAACTTGTCTTGTTTCTGCCCTTTCTTCCCATGCCTATTGGACAAATCAATTACTGTGTTAATTTGAAATCAAGCATGGAGTACAATGCTTCCACTGAAGTCAGTATGTCCATACTACCATACAAAGAATTCAAACTGATAAAAAAAAACATAGCTCTTATTTTGCTGCAAAAGGCTGTGGGGGATGGATTGCTGATACTGTACTGTGTGTTCATAGGTTGGTACTAGGCTATCAGCCCTAGGGCCTATACAAGCCTAGCCATAACAATTCCCTGGCTATTTCTTCCCACATTATTTACTTTCCTGGTTATAAAGTCTGAAAGTCTGCTGAGGTATGTACAGTTATAGTTTTAAAGGGGGGGGGGGTGAACGCTGCAGTCCTGAGACTGTCCTCCTTTGGCGGAGATACCTATTAACTATGAACCTGTTATCAGTTTGCCATCTATTCCCTAATGAAATATTACTAGCTTATCATTTTTTTAATGTAACATAGGCAATTTATACTTCAAGGGCAACAGGCCCTTTATTTGTAGATGAAACAAAGAAATATAAAGTTGTTTGCTAGCAGCAACCTATCTCTTTAACATGGGATTTAGATAACTTTTACTTCTGCAGAGATTGTGCATACTTACTGGTGGATTGTTGAAGTTTGAGTAGACTTTTATGATGGAAATGTTCTGATTTGGGCAGTTTTGTCATTACTGGTTCATGCATTTTGTTTCATTGCTAACTGGAAAAATGTTCAAACAATAAATTTAAAATGCAATCTAACTAGTGTGTTGTATTATACAAGGAATACAATTTAATAAAGTCAGGAAGTCGTATCAAAGAACACATGTATGTTTCTTGTTTCATGTGCAAGGGGTCTATGATTTGAAAAAAAGCCCAAAGGTAATCTTTATCCGCCACTAGTCAGATGCATTTTTATTTGGATGTGGGTTTCAATGCTGTTTCAATGAATGTGAGTTTCAAGGGCAGAGAAGTTTTAATGTTGTTGTTGTTGTGTCTTTCAGCTTTTCCCGGTTAGGGGTCGCCACAGCGGAACTCCGGTCCACTAATGATTGGCAGTAGATTTTTACGTGCCAAGTTGCTGGCCCTGATGCACAACTTTTGCTTAGAAGATGTCTATTAGTGTTTGTGCTATAAATGTAAAATAAAATCCAGGTGAAATAGCCAGGTAATGGGATATTGGAATGGCTGTATGGGGACTCTGGGGCCATATTTTGGCTGTCTGTTCTCCAATTTGCATTTGAAAGTTGGTATCCCACAATTCCACTGGAGTTGATGGGGTTACATAATTATGTATGCAATTGTTATGTTAATCAGCATACAGATTTGTACCTATTTTTCATGGGCCTTTGTCCAGATTTTTGATGTTTCCAGGTTGAGAGGTATGAGCACGTACCATCCTCAGAACTGAATGTCTCAGGAAGAACACCAGCCTGAGATAATCTGAGAAAACATATACAGAAATTAAGCAAGCACGGGGCGGGGGAGGGATGGATAGACTACTGCAACGTATAGATGAGAAGGACATCTGCAGTTATGGTAAGATTTTAGACAACTATTCTATGTTCTTCTGTTCATACGTTACAGTATTCATAACATGAGGGAGAACACCAAAATTTATTCAGAAGAAAGAGTGGCAGGAGGGACAGTAAAATCCCTGAAGAACAGCCCTAGCAAAACCAGCTCTAGATCTAGATGTACCTTTCAATTTAAAATGATTTCTGAAAGTGTGGACAGAAGATCAAGCAGCTGCTTCAAGGATACAAGAAGCATCCAGACCATTAAAAAATACCTGAAGAAGGCACAGCTCTAATAGATTGAGCCTCAACTGGGGATGCAAGGGTTTTGCTATGAAACACACAACAAAAGGAAATGGCCTTAGAGATCCAGGAGGAGATGGTCTGCTTGGAAACTGGACTGCCCAGAGCCTTGGGATGATAAGAAATGAAGAGGCAATCAGATTTCCTGATAGACTTGGTTTTATCCAAATTAAATCTGAGTTGTCTATGCCCATCCAAGGTATGTAAAATCCTCTCGCTAGATGACCGTGGAGAAGGAAAGAAGGTAGGCAAATTAATGGATTGGTTAAGTGAGAACTCATTCATCACCTTAGGCATAAAGGAGGGGTTACTGCATATGGAAACCCTAATCATTGTGGAAAACAGTGAAGGGAGAGGAAGCCATAAGGGCATGAAGTTCTGAAACCCTTCTAGTAGAAGTGATAGACAAAAGATGCACTGTCTTCCAAGTGCAATGTTGGAGAGGGAGAGAAGAGGAAACTGCTGGTTCAAAGTGAGGCCATGTAAGTTTTTCTAAACCAAAATTGAGCCCCCAAAGGAGGAACTTGTTTCCTTGGTGGTCTGATATGAAGAAGGCCTTTCAAGAAAAGTTTGACTTCCAATCTTGAAGCCAAAAGAGGGGCCTAGGCAGACAGGCAGAAATGGCTGAAAGATGAGTTTGTACTCAACAGCATGATAACCCAGTTTTCAGCAATTCATGCCGTCGAGACAAAATCACCAGAATATCCACAGACAATGGTTGCATGTTTTGAGAAAGACACCAGAAGGAAAACTTCTTCCATATGGAAATGTAGGATTTCCCAGTATTGGGTTTTCTGGCCTCCTGCAGAACTTGCAGCACATCCTCAGAAAATAGGTGTCTGAAAGGGATCAAAACCTCATCACCCACAGTGTCAGAAGATGGGTTGACATTTGTGGATGTATTAGGGATCCCTTGTCCTGTGTGTGTAGGTCCACCCTGTGAGGTAACTTGTGATAATTGCCCTTGGCTAAATGCAGAGGGGAGAACCAATGCTATCTTGGCCAAAAGGGAATCATCAGCAAGATTTTTGGTTGGTCCTTTTGTACCTTTAACAGAACTTTCTATAGAAGGGGGAAGGAGGGGGGAATGCATAGAGAAACATCCCCTTCCAAGAGAAGAATAGGGAATCCACATTCCATGCCACAGGATCAGGCACTCTGGCACAAAACTTTGGAAGATGTCTGTTTATAGGGGAGGCAAACAGATCTACTTGAGGATTACCCCACTAGTGGATATTGTCCAAGAACACATCCCTGTGCAACATCCATTTGTGAGATTGAGTTATGGACCTGCTGAACGTGTATGCAACAACATTCTGGCTGGAAGAAATGTAAACTGCCTGAAGGGTTAGTTAATACTAAGTTGCCAACTTCCAAGCCTTGAGAGCCAACCTGCACAGGAGATATGACTTGGTTCCCACTCTACTTGCTGACATGACAAAGAACTGTGGTGTTGTCTGTGAACCACTTTAGGGAACCCGGGTGTTAGAAAAATATGTATTAATGTGTGTATTAGCAATATACTTAGTGCATTTAGAAGTGTGAAAAGAGTTAACACATTTATTCTATTTCATACTGCATAAATCTGTACAAACTGCAGTTGCTTTCTGACCTTGTACTGTTAGCTAAAATCTTGCTTGTGCCTTGGAAATTTACTGAGAAGCAGGTGATTTTCTGCTTGCGTTAGGAAAATAATGAATAGAACAATACTACTTGTATGAAACTTAGACAAGAAGTTCTGCTGTGCCATGAGAAAATACACAGCTGTAGAAGTTACAGATAATTAGTACAAAGCCTGCTTGAAAATATGAACTGCAATCAGCATTTGCTTGTATCTGAATTAGAAAAGTACCTTGAAAAGTAACACTGCACAATTGACGTTTGTAAACGGATTAATGATCACCAAGGCCAGGTTGTTTTTCTGAAAAGTTTCTCACAAATCTAGTCATGTCAGCAGAAAATCTGAAGTAACATCTGCTGTAGAACAATGCTAAAAGTTGTGCTTGATTACATCAGCTTAGAAGGTCATGTCTTGTAAAATAGTATAATGAACATACTTCCTGTTAGTAGTTAGACAAATCCTTGTATTTGCATGTTTTTGTCTCCTTGCTGCAAGTAAATTAAAGTGCCTTAACTGAACCTTAAGTGTATTGGTCTTTGAAGTTTATCCCTTTGACAGATTGGTCCTTTGGACTGGAAACCTTCACTTCGCCTCAGATCAGACAGGCCAGGTGGCTTGAAACCGTACGGGGAAGATACCACATCGGTTCTTCTTATTTGAAAAGTCCTCCGATTGAATTGTCGCACAAAAGAGGCCAGCCACTTTCTGATCTGCGACTGAAGGACGGGTTTACTCGAACCAGGTGATCAATCGCGAAGGCTCATGTAAGGTGAATCTACCTTCTTTTTCTGTTTTGGATCAGGGACTAGGTTTGTATTTTGTTCTGTTAAGACTTTATTTATAAGTCAGGGACAGAAAGATTACTGTCTTGCCATAGATCAGGGAAACAGAGCAGGTAGGCAGTCATTCTGAAGAGACTATACAAATATCCGTGGTACCATGTTAAAAATAAGGAGTTACGTAACGATTAAAAGGGTAGAACAAAATGGGTAATAATTGTACAAAAAGGTCCCAAAATCCGCCGTTAACCGAAGACGCGAAATACATGCATTCACAGCGTGCTGATAATATTAAATATTACTCAAAATGGGTTAATAAGTATGAATTTGATGGTAAACTAGAGAAATCCTCACTTGTCAAACTTGTCAAACAGCTTAAAACCGATTCTAGAGGTCGGGTAAAAAAGCAACATCAATTAGGAATTCCTCAGGCACACAGGTGGATTGAGGAAGTAAACCGAAGGGAACAAAAGAGTAATAATTCAAAAGCAATGTTTTTAGATAAAGAGGACAATAACTTAGTAATAGCGTCAGCCCCTCCACCTCCTTTACCAGAATATGAGGCAAGTGAACAAATTAGTCCACCCCTGCGATATCCTGCTGTCATTGCAAGTAGAGACATTACAAAAGCAAAACCGTTTGTTAGAGATCCCGTCGAGACCAGGTCTCGAACACGGGCAGGAAATTCAAAAGGGGACATTGAGTTATATCAAATGGGTAGAAATTCACGATTTATGAGTGAAGAAGAAATATGCCCACTTATAGAAGTGCCTAATCTTCAGGCAGGCAAGAAGGTCAGGACCCAACTATTCTAGTGTATAGACCCTGGACTCCAGAAGACATCCGGAAAGCCACTGAAGGAATTCCCCATCCAAAAGTTAATTTTAGAAAGTTCTTAGAAGAATTGCAAGGAATGAGGCTGAGTTATAATTTAAATGGAGAAGAGGTAGAAAAAGTAGTCAGACAAATTGTGGGACCAGATTGGCATATGATTAGTGGCGATTGGAATCCCCATGACATTGCGCTCAGGCCCCTCCCACATAGCAGCGCAGAGTTAGACAACAGAGTGAAAGGTCTTACAGACCGAATCTCTGAGAAATGGAAGCCTAGGGCAGACTGTACTTGCATTAATCAATGCATCCAACAGGAAGGTGAAGCTATTGACCAATATCATGCCAGACTATTAGAATGTTTTAATAACCATTGTGGAATGCAGGTTCCTGAAGACCAGACACACGATTCCCCATATGAGCAGCAGTTAAAGAATGCATTTTTGAAAGGCAGTATTGCACCTATAAGCAGTTTCATTACAAAACACATAGTCGATCATCGTACAAGCAGGTTACAGTCACTGCTTGAATATGCTAGACATGCCGAAAGGCATTTTAATAGCAAAAAGAAAAAGAAAGCCCAAGTATTTTCTGTAGAAGATGGAGCAGAAGTATATGTAGTACAGTCCAGGAAAAAGGGCAAGAAAAATACCCAGGGAAACAAACAATCTGATCAACGATCAGAGGACTTTGAAGGGCGAAAGAAAAGGGGTGAATGTTTTAAATGCGGTAAGAAAGGACACTTGGCAAGGGATTTCAAGAAAAACAAGAAGGCAACCACGGAGGATAAGGAGGGTGAGGACTGACTATATGATAGTCAGGAATCACTAGAAGGGGATAGCGGAGAAGGGATGAATGAGTATGTGATAGAGGGAGTAGAGAATGTGACAGAAGAAATAGAGGAAGTGCAAGAAGTCACAGATAGTGAAGAAAATGAAATATTGGATTTGGCTTTATTGAGCTTAGAGCTCTATTTAGCAGACACGAAACCAGAAGTTACACTCCTGGTAGAAGAGAGGGAAGTCAGATTCTTGTGTGACTCAGGGGCATCACAGACCCTGGTACATCCCTCCAAACTGCCAGAGAATTCAGAGTCACCTGATTACATATTAGTGAAAGCAGCTAATGGACAGCTGTATCGGGAGCCCCTCTCCCATAATATTGTGATAACTGATCCTGTTTCAAGATTGACCCAGAAAAGCAAAATTGTTGTATCTGCAAAATGCCCAGTAAACCTCTTGGGCAGAGACCTTATGCAGTTATTTGTTATAGCAGTAGTTCCGACTATGCAGGGTATGGAAGCCCAGTGACAAATTGATACCTTTGCAGTGCAATCAGAGGGTGAAATGTTTTATTGGTACAGCCAGGACTTGGTTACAACTGGTCCAGGGGCAGTGACCGAAGAGTTGATGAACGTAGCCATCAGCACGTTCCCCTCCCTTGACATTGATAAACAGCATTTGTTGCACTGTACTCTGTATTATTGTAATACACCAGGACCTGATAAGGAATATGAGCAAGAATTGTTTAGAAATCGTGCAAACAGATTGGTATTACGTAATCTGTACTGGGACACAGAAGGGAACAGTGTAGTCAGCTGTTCATTGCCCCAGGAGTTCTTTGCACTTTATAAATCTAATTGATTACCACGTTAGCTTAACTAAGGACAAGAATGTAAAATGGGTAGACTTAGGAGAAAAAGTCACGAGATGGGAAAAACAGACAGAGTTAGAACTGTCAGAACAGGGAATACAAATGCAGAAGCTGAATTGGATAACTCAGACCCACCCAGCTGTACACTTGCAGTCTAGCAAGGACAGCTGACTGGCACTCCTATTGAAGGAGGAAGAAAATGCCTTGCAGAATATACCAGAAAATCTCTGGTCAGCAGGAAAATCAGATGTAGGACTTATTCGTACAGCAGGACCAGTTACTATTATGCCAAAGTCAGCATTTAGACCACAAAAGAGACAGTATCCCTTAAGAAAAGATGCAGAGGTAAGAATCAAACCTATTATAGCAGCTTTACTTAAGGAAGGGGTACTGGTGGAATCCCCTAATTCACCATGTAACACACCCTTACTTCATGTTAAGAAAGCAAATGGAGAGTGGTGTATGGTCCAAGATTTACAAGCTGCAAATAACGCAGTAATACCAAGGGCACCTACGGTGCCAGACCCACACACCCTGTTGAATGATTTAAAACCTCAACAGAAATATTTTTCTGTGGTAGATATCAGCAATGCGCTCTTTTCGATACAGATACACCCTGACAGCCAGCATTGGTTTGCATTCACCTTTCAGGGGAAAAGGTATACATATACGCGACTACCACAGGGGTATTGTGAAAGTCCAACAATATTCTCACAAGAAATGGCAAGCAACTTGGCAGGATGTACCCCACCAAGAGGTAGTCAGATTTTGCTTTATGTTGACGATATCCTGCTGGCATCCCCCACCCAGCAAGACTGTAAAGAGGATACCATAGCGCTATTACAATTTTTAGCCACTGAAGGACATAAAGTAAACAAAAATAAACTGCAGCTTTGTAAAAAACAAGTTAAATACCTAGGATATGTAATATTCAAGGAAGGTAGGACATTAGATGCGGACAGAAAAATAACGATTTTGCAAGCACCAAAACCCACTACCAAGAAGGAAATGATGTCCTTCCTGGCGACTAATTTTTGTCGGAGTTGGATTCCAAACTATGCCTTGGAATCTGCACCGTTGACTAGCCTGATTTATAAAAAGCCTATGGCAGCACAGGATTTATTACAATGGACACCAGAAGCAGAATCTGCTTTCTGCAAACTGAAAAAGTTAATAGCGGCCTCATTAGTTTTGGGATTACCAAACTATCATAAACGTTTTTTCCAAACTGTAGATTGTAAGCAAGGTTATATGACATCAGTGTTAACACAGCAGCATGGGGACAAGCAATGCCCTATTGCTTATTATTCATCACAACTGGACCCAGTGGCACAGTCTTTACCTCACTGTGTACAAGCAGTAGTTGCAGCTCTTAAGGACAGAGCCAGACACAGCAGCTCTAGCTGATGCTTCCACTGCATCATATCTCAGCCAAGAGTACCTCCTAAGGACAGAGCCAGACACAGCAGCTCTGGCTGATGCTTCCACTGCATCATATCTCAGCCAAGAGTACCTCCTAAGGACAGTGCCAGACACAGCAGCTCTGGCTGATGCTTCCACTGCATCATAGCTGCATTTAATGGAAAGATGCATCACTTGAGCAGATGAACCTAAAAAGGAAGAAAGCTGAAACTTAGTGTCTGAGTCTGGAAGCTGTAAAATGAGCTTAGTGGCTTGAAAAAGGAGGGCTAAGCTATATTTGGTCATATGCATCTGGTAGTTTATGGTCCAAAAGGCCAGAGTGGCCAAAGTATACACTTTTTTCCCCAACCTTTCCATAACTTTGTTCTCCTTATCCAAGGGGAGAAGGGAAGTTGAAGGCAAAAGCTTTGAGAGCTTATCTGCAGCCAGTGAGACTGTAGCTGTATCTGCAGAAGGGCACTTAAAAACTTGCACTCTTCTGGCACTTTGTAAAACCTGTCTGGCCTTTTTGGGGTAGGAAGTTGTGAATGTGGACACTTCGAAGCAGAGGAGAAAGCATTTAAGAAAGCTGGTAGCACCAGAGGTACTGCAGATGGGGAAGGGGAATCCATCTGTAACAGATCATATTATCTTTTTTGCATCTCAGAAACCTGAGAGAAATCCCAGTTGAAAAATTCTCTCATCTTCACAATGGCCTCACCAAAGGTAATATTCTTCCTGAGTGATTCTGTACCATTTGATTCCTCCTCTGGAGAAGCATACCACTATGGGGAGAACATCTGAGCATAATATGCCAGAGACTCATCCCCACAGGAATCATCTTCATCTGAGGAATCCTCAATCCTAATTCATTTTTGAGGAGAAACTAGGGAAAGGGAAGGAGAGAGAAAGACCCCTGTAGATTGCCTGAGGGCCATAAAAGCATTAAACAGCCCTTGCAAAAAGGCTTCCCAGTCAGCAGAATGTTTCTGAGAAGAAGAAGAAGAAGAAGAAGAAGAAGAAGAAGAAAGCTTAGTTCCCTGCTTTTTCTTAAGTGGAATGTCCATACGGTGGAAAGACTAGGGACCCGACATAGGCCTACATTCAATAATAATGCTAAGGACGTCATCATGAACAATAATTTGTGAAATTCCATGAGAACCTTGAGAGACCATGATCTCTGGTTCCCTCCCCCTACGTCCATTGCAGAAGTCTGCATTTCCCCCAAGGACATGCCAGCAGGACCCTTTGCATCCTCCATGATACCCATGGAAAAATCACCCGCCACCTCTGAGCAGGTCTCCAGAGCAACATCAGCCTCAGGAGAGATGTCTGGAACAGGAGGATCAGTAGAGACCTCAAGCCTAGATTTCTTGGCCTTTTTAAGAAAAGGCTCCCCTGAAGGGCCCGCTGAACCTTCCATGGCGTTGCATGCTAAATGCTTAAGGTGTTGGTTCTATAAACATAAATTGAGACAAGCAAGACAACTGCACAAGGTCTTTGGAACAAAGGCCTTGCAAACAGCACAGGAGGTATGGTAATCATTATGTCCTAGGCAAAAAAAAAAAGGCACAAACCATGGGAATCTGTATGTGGATTTTGCTTCCACACTGATACCTGCCCTTCCTAGATGACACATAAACCCAGCAAAACAACAGTAGGAGAAAAAAATTTAGAAAAAACCCGATAGGACATTTATCTGACCTGGAATTTGCAACTTCACTGTCAAACAAATGACCAGAGATGGCATTCAGACTGGCAGCAGAAAAGTTCTAAGGATGGTACGTGCCGACATCTGCTTCATACCTGACATTGGATGGGGTCCTGTGTGTGATGTCACATGTATCTAACAGTAGCCTGACATTGTATGGAGTCCTATGTGTGATGTCACATGTATCTAACAGTAGCTTTAGACTTTTGTATACTGGTCAAACATTTGGGACAGCCTGTGGCAGATTCCCTTATGTTATAAATAGTGCAACATGTGAATAGGAGGACATAATATTGGCATATATTCAAAACCTTGAATGAATGGGTACCCCGTCATGCACAGTGATGTGACCATTAATGTCTATGGATGCAACCCCACTTTATTTGCCTCATTAATGTCATGGGGATCAAAATTAAGTGAATCCTTCATTACATTAACAGAGAAAAATGTATTTTATAAAAATAATTAAAAACAACAGGGGCACAGAAGAAAGAAACTTATGGAGGGTACGTGCATCAAGGCACTTCAACCGCTGCATGCCATACTGCAGCAAGAAAAAAAGTCAGAAAACCACTTTATGCTGCTAGCAGACCACTAACTGCTTGTCAGCTGGCAGGTGTGATGCAGTATCGAGTTACATCAAACTGCTCAGTGATGCTTTCCATACCTCATGATGATGAGCTGGAATGCATGCACTCCCTAGTAACAGCCTAACCCCAAGCCCCAGTGCAGTTGGAATGCATGCACTCCTTGGCAATGGCCTAACCCCCAAGCTCCAGTGCAGATGGAAAGCATGCACTCCTTGGCAATGGCCTAACCTCTATGCCCCAGTGCAGGTGGAATGCATGCATGCCTTGGCAATGGCCTAACCACCAAGCCCCAGTGAAGCTGGAATGCATGCACTCCCTAGCAACAGCCTAATCCCCAAGCCCCTGTGCAGCTGGAATGCATGCACTCCTTGACATGGACCTAATGCCAAAACCCCAGTGCAGCTGGAATGCTTGCACTCTTTGACAAGGACCTAATCCCACGTGCAGCTAGAATGCATTTACTTCTTGATATGAGCCTAATCCCCCATGCAACTGGAATGCTTGGACTCAATGTCATGGGCCTAATCCCCCAGTGCAGCTGGAAAGCTTGCACTCCTCGACATGGGCCTAACACCAAAACCATAATGCAGCTAGAATGCATGTGCTCATTGACACAGGCCTAACCTTCCATGCAGCTGGAATGCTTGCACTCCTTGGCAAATGTCTAACCCCCAAGCACCTTGTGCAATGAAGAGCAATAATAAATTTTCCACCAAGTAGCGCTCCAATAGTGAGACTTTTTACCATTCGCTTTCCCTCAGGACAGGTGAGCTAGCTTTTCCACTTATTCTCTCCACTTCCTAACTAGTTCCTTCAACACTGAGGCTGCTAATCAAAGACGCTTGGTTTACTAATCAAACCTTGGATACAGTCAGAGCTCTGCTGCCTGCTATGCCACAGAGCTGGCAAACATACGTGGATGTGCATGTGTGTGTGTCTTAATATCTATGTCTATGAGAGTATATGCAACATAATCGAAACATCCAAAGGCAGACATTACTAACGTCAACAGAACATTGACAAAGCAAATGCTCACACATCACTATGCATGTACTGAGGAATACCTTCAGAGCATTTAAATCAGATCATTAAAAAAAGGCAAGCTTGCATACAAACAGATGTATCTTACATATAAATAGTTATACATATATATATATATATATACACACACACACACACACACACACACACACACACACACACACACACGTGTGTGTGAAGGAAGAGATGAAGTAAAAAGATATATATATATATATACACACACACACACACACACACACACACACACACGTGTGTGTGAAGGAAGAGATGAAGTAAAAAGATATATATATATATATACACACACACACACACACACACACACACACACACGTGTGTGTGAAGGAAGAGATGAAGTAAAAAGATATATATATATATATATATACACACACACACACACACACACACACGTGTGTGTGAAGGAAGAGATGAAGTAAAAAGATATATATATATATATATACACACACACACACACACACACACACACACACACACACACACACGTGTGTGTGAAGGAAGAGATGAAGTAAAAAGATATATATATATATATATATACACACACACACACACACACACACACACACACACACACACACACACGTGTGTGAAGGAAGAGATGAAGTAAAAAGATATATATATATATATATATATATATATATATATATATTTTTTTTTTTTAAGAGTGTCTCATCAGTAACAGAACTGCCAGATTAGCGAAAGTAAAAAGAGCGATTTGTTTTTAGATTTAATCTCAAAAGATCAAAGCATTAAAGTTTGAAAAAGATTTTGCAGGTGGGCAAATTCCCCTGCATGCCCCAATCCTAGCTAATTATATATACCAACTCTGAGATTGCACAATAGTGGCGTAGGGGTAAATTCTTAGACCCCCACTGCTCTATGTTCTCACATGGAAAACAACTGAAATGCTGAAAAACACGCCTCTAAGAGTGTTAACTCTTACAGACTGCATGTGACATGTAATGCAGCATTAGCTAGGACATAATTATACAGTGCAGCTTCCTGCACTGACTGAAACTAAATTCTACATAGATATAACATTATGAAAATCTGAAAAATTACAGAGTTGCTCCATGCCTGCACATAAATTTCTTTAAAGCATAACATGGAATGTCACCCTGAGCCTAGGAAAGGAAAACAGAAGGTGAAGAACTGGCAACTTGCCCAAAGGATAGCATGCCACACAAACGTCATTGTTTTCTTAAGCAATGATGAGTCTGAAACTATTTCAAAATAACTTGGATTTATTTAACTGTACAACATGGTTCTAAACTCCAAATCCAGCTCCAGACAAGTGACAAGTGGAATACCACAGGGTTCAGTCCTGGGACCGCTCTTGTTTGGCATCTACTTCTCTGAAGTACAGGCCAACACCAAGGGACTCTGGCTAACAAAATTCGCAGATGACTGCAAACTGGGAGCCATTATCGAATCCCCAAATGATGTGGATATTCTGCAAAAGGGCCTTACAGAAACTGATGCTTGGTGCCAGAGCCATGGGCTCAAGCTCAATGCCAAGAAATGTATAGTTATCCCCTTTGGGAAAAAGCAAGTACCCATGAATTACCACATAAGTGGCAGTATACTAAACACTGAAAGTGTGATAAGGGACTTAGGGACACAGGTGGACAGTGGTCTCACCTTCGATAACCACATCACCACAACAGTCAGGAAATCCTTCTATATGGCTTATCTCATCACTAAGGGCTTTTCATCCAGAAAAAAGGAGGTCATTGTCCCCACTGTACTCATCCCTCATTAGACCCATTATAGAGTACAAATCCCTGTTTCGTATATACCTCACAAGACACCTGCAACAGTTGTAAAGGCCACAGTAATACCTCTGTAAAAGAATCACAGGCCTAAAGCAGATGTCTTATGCTGACCATCGAAAAAAACTCCAGCTGTACTCTGTCGCATATCGTCTACTCAGAGGAGATCTCTGCTTAACGTACAAGGCCATGTCAAAACCAGAGCTGTTGGACATGCTACACTTAAAGAAATCCCAGTCCCTCAGAGCCATGCACTCCAGGGATATAAACCTGGTCATCACAATGAACAAAACATGCTGGAGGGATAGGTTCCTGTCCCAGAGACTCCCCATACTTTGGAATAGACTGCCCATACATGTCAAACAGAGCACCTTTTTGGCCCTCTTCAAAATGAACCTTGACAACTGAATGGGAGATCGGAAATTCACCCCAGGGATCATGTCAGTCGCCCTACTAGACAGGGGACCAGAGAAGTAAATGTCCTGGGTAGAAATCGCCGGGGAACTGTTATGGCTAGGCTTGTATAGGCCCTAGGGCCAATAGCCTAGTACCAACCTATGAACCTATAAACCACTGCTTAAGAATTTTATTTCAGCAGACTTTCCAAGAAATTGCACATTTTGTCACTAGAGATGACCATATTTTAGAGGTTCTTGCAAATATATTAAATACTATTTATTGTGTCATTTTCACTCTAACTAACTGCCTAGGGATTTTAGCAATGTTAATGTGAATGAAACCTTTTCTACTTATGTTTTATCTGGTCACTGTAAATGACCTGAAGTCATTTACAGTGTTATTACAATAAATGAATAAAATGTAAACAACAATCTGAATTTGAGAGTTCAAATACTTGCTACAAACTGTGTTGTCCTTGGCAAACTGTCTAAATAAATGAAAATTTCCAAACCTGCCTAATGTTTGAACAGTTAATGATTAAAATTCAGCCAGTATTTAATGAACATGACTTTGATTCCTTGTATCATCTTAACACTGAGATGCCTTTTGTATTTTGTGAATCTGTTTTTTTCCCTCAAATATTTTTTTATTTTCGATTAAAATAACATTTACATAATATTTTTAAATATAATTTTAAACAACTATATGCAATATTTACAATAGCCTGACTTTCAATTATATACACTGTATGCTATTAAATATAGAATTAACAGATCAGTTATCAGACATACAGTATTGATTATTGCAGTGTGCCCAACAAAGATATAACTTTCTTCCAAGGATTATTTAACAATGACCTGGGATAGATTCGTAGTTCTTTGATTTTTATTTCCATCAATGCAGTTGTCTTCAGTAAAGTGTAGAATTCTTCCAAGGTCGGGGGTGTATTTGCATTCCACCTTCTGGTTACGCATTTCCTAGATATAGCAAGTATTGTCCATACATATTTGTCTTATTCAGGTAGGGACCTTCATTTACATTTAGAATTATCAATACTTTAGTTAAGGTAAAGGATTCATTAAATAAAGCTTGTAAAAAATGATTGATTCCATTCCAATATGATTTAATTTTATTACGCGGTGGTGCAGTGGTAGTGTTGTTGTCTCACAGCAAGAGGTTCTCTCGTTCGATTCTCAGCTTGGGTTTGGAGTGCCTTCTGTGTGGAGTCTGCATGTCCTCACCACGGTCAAGTGGGCGTTCAAAAGACATGCATTGAATGGGCATGCCTTCATTGAAGGATGGGCATCAGGCTGGCAACTCGACACCATAAAAAACAACTGCCAATCACATTAGCAGACCGGAGTTCTGCTGTGGTGACCCCTAACCGGGAAAAGCCGAAAGACAAACAGCAACAACAACATTCATAAAAAATATGAATCCAGTCTGCTTTATTTGACTTTTCACACCTCCAGCAAAAAAACATTTGTAGTAGTACTTGTTCTTCTTTTCGGCTTTTCCCAGTTAGGGGTCACCACAGTGGAACTCTGGTCCGCTAATGATTGGCAGTAGATTTTTACAGTGCCAAGGTGTCAGCCCGATGCCCAACCTTCAACGAAGGCACGCCCATTCATGCATGTCTTTCAAATGCCACTCGACCGCGGGCAGGACATGCAGACTCCAAACAGAAGGCGCTCCACCTGAGAATCGAACGGGAGAACCTCTTGCTGTGAGGTGACAACGCTACCGCTGCACCACCGCAGCTATATATTTGTAGTAGTACTAATCTTTTTAATTCTATCTGGTGTTAAAAATGCTCTATGTAAGTATTTCCAGTTAAATATTTTCCAGTACTGTGTATTAGAGCTGTAATTAACTGAAAGTAGGATGTTAGTTTTTTAATTTCTTCTGTTAACTGCAATGACTGACCTTTTGTTAAGAACTGCCAGTATGATGGTGTGGGACTTGTTTTATATGTTAACTCTTTATATAGATTTGAAATGGAATTTTTCTTTTCACAACTATTATATATAAATTCATACAGAAAACTTATTAGATTTGGAATATCTTTAAATGAGGAATTATTAATTAATCTGCATAAATCTTGAGTATATATTAGAATGCTTTGTAACGTTAACCAGTCCTGTGTTGGAATATTGTAAGCAGTTTTTATCATATGTATTTCTAAAACATTTAATTTATTTATTTACACAATGAAACCAGCATAAGAATCCATTTTGTTCCCAGGAGGTTATTGTTTCCCTATATATTTTGTGAGGAAAGTTCTTAGTGATGGTAAATGGGGTTACAAGGTCAAACCATAGTTTTAGATCTATGTTTGCATTGATAAGTTTCCTAAAGGAATTGATGTAATGATTAATCATTGTTGTTTTAGAAGATTTTGTTATATTATATTGTATACTTATGCATAGTATGTATCAGGGTTTGTTTGATTTATCTAGTATTAAAATTGTTTTTAACAGATTAAATTAATTTGTTAATATAGCTGCTAATTCTTTTCAGTTGGTAAAATAATTTTGGTTTATCCAGTCTATTGTAGTTTTACGCAGATGCTTTTATATATGTTTCTGTTTCTGGAAAGTTCAATCCTCCTTGTTTCCAGGGTCTAATGTGATGAGTTAGAGCAACTCTATTTTTTTTAGGATACCATAAAAATTTTATTAAACATGACTTTATTTCTTTAAGAATGCATCTTTCAGGAATTAACTGTATTGCTAATGTTACATATAGTATTTTTGGCAATAAGACCATTTTTATTAATTGCAATCTGTCTTCAAAAGTTAATACAATTTTGTTCCACTTTTCTATATATATTTTTATTGTTTCAATAATGTTTTTATAATTTATTAATATTGTTTTGCTTATACTTTTTGTATATCACTATTCCTAAATAATTTAGCATAAGTTCTTGTTTTCCTATGATGGATTTATCCGTAACTTGTAGGTCTTTTTTCTTATTTAAAAACAGAAATTTTGATTTTGATCTATTAAAGTGTAGACCTGAAATCTTATAAAATGTATCCATTACTTTTTCTAGCTCCCCTAATGACTCTCTGGTGTTTGATAGGGTTAATAAAATATCATCAGCAAAAAGCATTATTTTCGATATGTACTGGTCATAGACTTCTATTCCTTTTATTCTTGGATTATTGCATACTATTTCTGCAAGTATTTCTATAGCCAAAGTAAATAAAATAGGAGAAAGGGGGGCATCCTTTTTTAGTACCTTTTGTTATATGGATAGATTCTGAGATTAAATGACCTAATTTAATGTAGGCTAAGTTATTAATATATATGTTTTTTAGTAATAAGATGAAGGGAGGAGGAAATTTAAATAATGCTAAAGTTTTAAATAGATATTCCCAGTTGAGGGAATCAAAGGCTTTTTCTATGTCTAATCCGATTACAAGTGTTTCTCTATCATCTTTATTCACATGATCTATAAGAGTAAGTCTTCTTCATCTCTTTCGGCTGTTCTCGTAGGGGTCGCCACAGCGGATCACCTGTTTCCATTTCTTCCTGTCCTCTGCATATTGCTCAGTCACACCAACCACCTGCATGTCCTCTCTCACTACGTCCATAAACCTTATCTTAGGCATTCCTCTTTTCCTCTTACCTGGCAGCTCCATCCTTAGCATCCTTTTCCCAATATGCCCATCATCCCTCCTCAGCACATGTCCAAACCAAAGCAATCTCGCCTCTCTGACTTTGTCTCCAAACTGTCCAACCTGAGCTGACCCTCTAATATACACTGACTCCTAATCCTGTCCATCCTTGTCACACCCAGTGAAAATCTTAACATCTTTAACTCTGCCACTTCCAGCTCTGACTCCTGTCTTTTTGTCAATGCCACCATCTCCAACCCATACAACATAGCTGGCCTCACTACCCTCTTGTAGACCTTCCCTTTCACTCTTACTGGTACCCGTCTATCACAAATCACTCCTGACACTCTTCTCCACCCATTCCATCCTGTGTGTACTCTCTTCTTCACCTCTCTTCAACACTCACCATTACTCTGAACTGTTGATTCCAAGTACTTAAACTCATCCAACTTCGCCAACTCTACTCCCTGCATCCTCACCATTCCTCTATCCTCCCTCTCATTCACACACATTCTGTCTTAGTTCTACTGACCTTCATTCCCTTCCTCTCTAGAGCAAATCTCCACCTCTTCAGGGTCTCCTCAACCTGATTCCTACTCTCACTACAGATCACAATGTCATCTGCAAACATCATAGTCCATGGGGCCTCCTGTCTGATCTTGTCTGTCGACCTGTCCATCACCATTGCAAATAAGAAAGGGCTCAGAGCTGATCCTTGATGTAATCCCACCTCCACCTTAAATGGATCTGTCACTCCCACTGCAGACTTTACCACTATCACACTACCCTCGTACATATCCTGTACCACTCCTACATACTTCTCTGCCACTCCTGACTTCCTCATACAATACCACAACTCCTCTCAAGGCACCCTGTCATATGCTTTCTCCAAGTCCACAAAGACACAATGGAACTCCTTCTGACCTTCCCTATATTTCTCCATCAACAGTCTCAGAGCAAACATTGCATCTGTAGTGCTCTTTCCCGGCATGAGACCATACTGCTGATCGCTACTCATCACCTCCCTTCTTAACCCAGCTTCCACTACTCTTTCCCATAACTTCAAGCTGTGACTGATTAGTTTTATCCCTCTGCAGTTACTACAACTCTGCACATCACCCTTATTCTTAAAAATAGGTACCAAAACAGTTTTTCTCCACTCCTCAGGCATCCTCTGACTTTCCAAGATTTCATTAAACAATCTGGTTAAAAACCTCACATTGCCATTTCTAGTAAGCACCTCCATGCTTCCGCTGGTATGTCATCTGGACCAACAGCCTTTCCATTTTTCATCCTCTTCATAGCTGTCCGTACTTCCTCCTTGCTAATCTGTTTCACTTCCTGATTCACTATCCCCACATCATTCAACCTTCTCTCTCTCTTTTTCTTCATTCATCAGCCCCTCAGTGTACTCTTTCCAACTGCTCAACACACTCGCCTCGCTTGTGAGTACGTTTCCCTCACTATCCTTTATCACCCTTACCTGCTGCACATCTTTCCCAGCTCGGTCCCTCTATCTAGCCAATCGGTACAGGTCCTTTTCTCCCTCTTTAGTGCTCAACCTTTCATACAACTCTCAATATGCCTTATCCTTAGTCTTCGCCACCTCTCTCTTCACCATGCTCCTCATCCCCTTATACAGGGGCGGCTCGTGGCATCGGGCTGCCGGACTGCAGCCCCCTCAAATTAAAAAAGAAAACAAAATAAAAAAGAAAAGAAAAAAAATTATTTTTTTAAATTTCGCGGACTTCGCGCATGCGCAGTAGTCCCGACTACCGTCGGTCTATGCGCATGCTCAAGGCAGTCCGGCAGGACCCATAGAGGGACGCAAGGAGACGTCTGTGCACTTTTAAAGTGCACAGACACGCTGGGAGGATATATGGCATCCGGACTGCAACAGCAACAGCCAGAACAGTCTTGGGAGGGAGCTTGGGATCTCGTCGTCGGGAAGGAGCTTTACTGGGATCTCACGGGTCTTTGTGAGTATTGCGCGGGCAGGATATGGTATGGAGAACAGACAGGTAAGTGTATGGTGCATTTTACTTTATGTGTTGGTGCTTTTAACTGGAGTTGTGTATGTGTTAGCTGGTGCTTGTAACTGGAGTTGTGTATGTGTTAGCTGGTGCTTGTAACTGGAGTTGTGTATGTGTTAGCTGGTGCTTGTAACTGGAGTTGTGTATGTGTTAGCTGGTGCTTGTAACTGGAGTTGTGTATGTGTTAGCTGGTGCTTGTAACTGGAGGTGTGTGTGTGTGTGTGTGTGTGTGTGTGTGTGTGTGTGTGTGTGTAAATGCCCCAGGTGCTCATGGTAGTGTGGTAGGGAATACCTCAGGCTTGAACCCTGTACCCTGTATGCAGGTGTTAAAGACTTGAGTTCCCTACCCACCACCATTTGTAAAAAAATTGCAGATTTTTGCCTCATATTTGATCTGATCTGTTCCTCATAATATCTGTGGTTTGTAAATGTTGCAATGCTTGACATTTGATGGTGTAGTAGTAGCATTGTTGCCTCACAGCTGCAGGTTCTCAGGTTTGATTCTTGGCTGGGGTTCCTTCTTTGTGGGGTCCGTATCTTCTCCCTGTGTTTGTGTGGGTTTGCTTTTGTGTCCTCCCATGTTACAAAGACATGTCTGCATTATTTCTTCCTGGGCCTCTGCTGAAAATTGTTTTTTTGTTCCAAGTCAGACTGTCCTGATTAACAAATGTTAAATAAAATTGACAGGCATTTGAATTTCAGACTTCAGGTTTCTGAATGTTTAATTCCTTGCAGATTTGATGATGCAGTGGTAGTATTGTTGCCTCACAGCTATAGGTTTTCTGGTTTGATTCTTGGTTGGGGTGGCTTGTGTGTGGAGTCTGCATCTCCTCCCTGTGTTTGTGTGGATTTGCTCTGGTGCCCTGCCATTTTACAAAGACGTGTCTGCAGTATTAATCCCTGCGTCTCTGCTGAAAATTGTTTTTGTTCTGTCCGCAGTAAAATTGACCGGCATTTGAATTTCAGACTTCAAGTTTCTGAATGTTTAATTCCTTGCAGGTTTGATGGTGCAGTGGTAGTATTGTTGCCTCACAGCTATAGGTTTTCTGGTTTGATTCTTGGTTGGGGTGGCTTCTGTGTGAGTCTGCATCTCCTCCTGTGTTTGTGTGGATTTGCTCTGGTGCCCTGCCATTTTACAAAGACGTGTCTGCAGTATTAATCCCTGCGTCTCTGCTGAAAATTGTTTTTGTTCTGTCCGCAGTAAAATTGACCGGCATTTGAATTTCAGACTTCAGGTTTCTGAATGTTTAATTCCTTGCAGATTTGTTGGTGCAGTGGTAGTATTGTTGCCTCACAGCTATAGGTTTTCTGGTTTGATTCTTGGTTGGGGTGGCTTCTGTGTGGAGTCTGCATCTCCTCCCTGTGTTTGTGTGGATTTGCTCTGGTGCCCTGCCATTTTACAAAGACGTGTCTGCAGTATTAATCCCTGCGTCTCGTTCTGTCCGCAGTAAAATTGACCGGCATTTGAATTTCAGACTTCAGGTTTCTGAATGTTTAATTCCTTGCAGATTTGATGGTGCAGTGGTAGTATTGTTGCCTCACAGCTATAGGTTTTCTGGTTTGATTCTTGGTTGGGGTGGCTTCTGTGTGGAGTCTGCATCTCCTCCCTGTGTTTGTGTGGATTTGCTCTGGTGCCCTGCCATTTTACAAAGACGTGTCTGCAGTATTAATCCCTGCGTCTCTACTGAAAATTGTTTTTGTTCTGTCCACAGTAAAATTGACTGGCATTTGAATTTCAAACTTCATGTTCTTCAGAATACATAGTAGCACAACCTTTTTTTCTAGCAATTTTCTAAGTTTATAAGATGAATATTTTAAATTTGTCCCTATTTTTGGGACTGTATTCCCCCATTATTGGCTTCGTCCAGGTTTTTGTGCTAAGGTTGACAGCTATGGCAAGAACTGAATTCACTGAATATGGACTGTAGAATTGTGCATATTTACTGCTAAAGGTGCACTGTAGAATTGTGCATATTTACTGATAATGGTGGACTGTAGAATTGTGCATATTTACTAATAATGGTGGACTGTGGAATTGTGCATATTTACTAATAATGGTGGACTGTAGAATTGTGTATATTTACTAATAATGGTGGACTGTGGAAGTCTGAGTAGACTTTTTTATGATAAATGTTCTCAACTGGGCAGTTTTGTCATTATGGGTGCATATGTTTTGCTTCATTGCTTACTGGAAAAATGTTCAAAACAAATTTAAAACACCCTCTAACAAGTGTACTGTATTGTACAAGGAATACAATTTTTAGTACAATGAGGAAGGTGTATCAGAGCACATGTATGTTTCATATGCAAGGGGCCTATGATTCGAAAACAACCCAAAATTAATCTTTATCTGCCACTGGCAAAATGTATTTTCTTTGAATGTGGGTTTCAATGCTGTTTCAATGAATGTGAGTTTCAAGGGCAGAGAAGTTTTAATGCTAAGTTTTCATTGTGAGACTGCATTGCTTTGTTTAACAGATGACTTAATGTTTGTGCTGTAAAATACAAAATAAAACTTTCAAATGAAGTCCAATCATTGAAGTAAAGCAGTATGCACATTAGTGTTTATGGTAAATGGAGTGAAATAGCCAAGTAATGGTTAATTGGAATGGCTGCAGAGGCTCCAGTTCAACCATAACTTTGTCAGGGGTGGGGGGAGGGCAGCAAACTCAGACAGGCCCAGCTGAACTATACCTCCCAACTGTCCAGATTTTCAAAGAATGAATAGATTTTTGCTTCTTATTTTTGGTTTGTTGTTCATAAAATTTGTAGTTTTAATTCCTAAATGATTTGCCAGAAGTCACTAAATAATAAGTTTCAGACTTCATAACCTTCATAAAAATGCATGTTAAAGTAAGAGCCGTTCTATCAACTGTCTCAATTTATACAAGAGCAATTTTAGTACTGTTTATATGTGCCCCCAATATATTTGGCCTTGTTCAGATTTACTGCATTAACAGGTTGAGAGGTACATGCAAATAAATTGCTTTATAGAATTAGGCATAGCCAACCTCTCAACTGTCCCCAATTTTTGGCTCAAAATGTTGCACTTCCCCCTAATAATCCCTCCGCAAAATAGCAATTTTGGAAGAAAACATGGAGGGTTTACAATTAAGAAATAACTGTAATAATCAAAGTTATAGATTACTTGAAATGCATGTAGATTCTTTTATTTTGTCAGCTGCTCAAGGTAGCAGTACTAATATTAAAGTGTCCCTTCTTTGATAGGTAGCAGTTGTATTGTGTGTCTATTTTATATTTTTGCATCACATTTTTGGTCCATTTTTCATAAAATTGTGTTTTTTGGCAAATTAGTGACAAATCACTAAAGACTGAAGTTAGAAAATGACAGACATTTGAGTTTCAGATTTTATACCCTTCAGAAAATTCATACTAATGCAAGACCTATTCTATTATCTTTCAAAGTTTATTAGAGCAATATTTAAAAATTGTCCTTATTGTTGTGCCTTTGTCCCACTTCTGTGTATGGCTTTGTCCAGATTTCTTGCTCTTGAGGTTGAGAGGTATGACAAATGTGTCAGGGCCATCACAGTCAGCCAGAGAGATTTCAAATTGTGACATGCTTGCTGCACCCCACTCCCACATGTAGTGACTCTGGATGTGTCCAAGCAAGGCAAGGAGTAGTTGTATCTACCTTGGATGGGGAGGACACACTGCATATGTACTACAGTGGCTTTTCATCTGTCCTTGATTTTGCAGAATGGTCTGGTTTCTGTCATATTTTTGTACTGTTGATTTATGCTTATTACTCAGATTTATGCTTATTACTCAAAGTGCCTGTTGCTCTGTGTTTAAGTAGCAATGCTTTAATGACCATAAGGTAAGCTTGTCTGACATCGTAAGATGCAAGTAAGCTTTAATAAGCATACTGTTAAAGAATTGCCAACATTGAAAGCCTTTCTGTTGTGGGTGGCCACGGTGGTGCAGTGGTTAGCATTGCCGCCTCACAGCAAGAGGTTCTCCGGTTCGATCCTCGGCTGGGGTGCCTTCTGTGCGGAGTCTGCATGTCCTCCCTGTGGTCGCGTGGGTTTCCTCCGGGTGCTCCGGTTTCCTCCCACATCCCAAAGACATGCTGCAGGTGGATTGGACACTCTAAATTGGCCCTAGGTGTGCGTGTGAGTGTGCCTTCTGTGGAAGGTTGGGCGCCGGGCTGGCAACTCGACACCATAAAACTCCACTGCCATTCAATGTGCGGACAAGGTGATCCACTGTGGCGACCCCTAACCGGGAAAAGCCGAAAGAAGAAGAAGAAGAAAGCCTTTCTGTTGTTGCCATGCAGAGAATACTTGACTAGATAATGTATAAGCCTTGGGTATTAAAGGACAGGATTCCATTATTTTAAAAAGCTCATTACACTTGTTGGAGACTTCCAGTCATCTCTACAGACTTTACCCGTAAACTAAACAGAATGCCAATCATGTGTGGTCCATAACCTGTACAGTAATCCTTTAAGCAATGTATCTTGAGCTTGTTTCTTGTTTGCTTTTCATTTTTTACTTTTATCATGTTTTCCCCATGAAACAAGTTGTCAGGCAGCAGGTCTTTTTGGATAAGAAACATTTTTACAAGTGGGGCATCACATAGATTTCTACTTTCAGCATGTTGCTTGGTACTTTAATAAAGCTGAATATATTATAATTAGAACTGCAGTGCAAGGAGAAGTGGTTTGAGTTGAGTGCTTCTGGTTTTTCTTATACTTGATTTTGACTGGCATTCCAGTAATGTATTTAAAAAGTAATTTATTTTTTCATGCCTCACAACCTTTTGTTTCCATCTAGATATTAAGTAAGCTGTCATGCAGCCAATGCATTGAAATATTTTTATTCTTCTACACTTATTTTTGTATTGATTGGACTTTCATAATGATGGTTTGCCACCCAGGGCAGCGTATTTAATTAGTTAGTTTTTTGTGGTTTTGTGCATAGCTCCTTCCCTTTATGGTTGACCACACCCCTTCCCTTTGACCCCACCCATTCAGCATCTCCTGCAGCCCCCCTGTGATTTGAAGTCACCAGCCGCCACTGCCCTTATACTCCTGCCTACTTTCTTCATCTCTCTGACAATCCCACTTCTTCGCCAGCCTCTTCCTCTGTATACTCGCCTGTACTTCCTCATTCCACCACCAGGTCTCCTTGTCCTCCTTCCTCTATCCAGATGTCACACCAAGCACCTTTCTAGCGGTCTCCCTTAAGTATCCTTTTAATATTATCATGTGTGTGCCTGTTATATAAAAATCCAGTTTGCTCATTATTAATTGTCTTTGAAAGTGGGATTTTCATTCTGTTAGCTAGTATTGACATGAATATTTTGTAATCATTATTCAGTAATGATATAGGTCTGTATGAGGTGCAAAGGTCTGATGGTTTATTATCTTTTAGAATTGGTGTTATGAGAGAATATTTCCATGAGGGTGGTATATTTGCTTCTGATTGAACTTTAGGGAGATTACTGTTGAAGGGAAGAGTTTGTAAATTTCTGTATTTATACCATCTATCCCTGGAGCTTTGTTAGATTTACTTTCTTTTATCTTGTCAACAATTTCTTTGTAGGATATAGGTTTTTGTAGGTCTAGTTTTAAGTTTTCAGGATTTTTTTTTATATTGACAAGGTTTGTATCTAAGTTTATTTGGTTGGTATCTAAATCTTTTTTGAAGTCTTCCATATAATGGAACCAAAATGCTTCAAGGATGTCTCCAATATCTGATACCTTTTTCCATTTCTTTTCATGATATATACTACTAATGTTATTTGCTTTAGACTGTATTTTAATTCTTGTAGATAAGTTATGTAGATATCTGGGGGAGGTGGCTAAAGAGTTTAATTTTAATTTTTCCAAGGCTAGACAAGTTTTGTATGTTAGAATTTCATTATATTTTTTTATTTAATTCCCCTATTTCTTTTTTGACTCCTGGACAATACTGAATTTTTTTTTAGATTTTGCTGTCAAGAGTCTGGTTTGCAAGTCTAATTATTCAGATTCCCACTCTCTAACTTTGTTTTTGTACCAGCTAAGGGTCTTACCAAATAAATACACTTTTAATGAGTCCCAAACGATGACTCTACTGATTTCTATTGTATTATTAATTTCAAGAAATAATTGTAGTTCTGACAACATCCAGGGTCTGAATTCCTTAATGTTCGTGATATATGATGGAATTCTAGTTGAGAAGATTAAAGGTTTAAACTCTATTTGGAGCTTCATTATCACAGAGTCATGATCTGAGACGGGGCATGGAACTATTGAGAAGTTGAGGATTTTTGTTTGTAAATCTTGAACTACGAATAATTTGTCTATTCTGGTTTGTGTTCCAAATCTATGGTCTTTATGGGAAAATAATAAGGATTTATCATCTTTTACTTTAAAAGTGTCTATTAAATGAAATGAATCAATCCATTTTTTTTAAGGATTTTGAAATAGTTGCTATGCGAAAATACTTCTTGGTGGTTTTGGAAGCTTCTAAGGTACAATTAAAGTCTCCTCCCAGTATAAGATTTCCTTTATAATTGTTGGAAGTAAAATCTAGGTGTTTTATAACCGTTCCTGCTACAATTCCTGGGAACCAATATAGATTAGCCAAGGTCCATATTCTGTTATTAAATTTGATTATAACAAATGCTAGTAGACCTTCTTTGTCTTCATATTTATAAATAACTTTTGGAGTGATTATGTTTTTCTTCCAGAGAATTGATAGTCCTTTTGTCTTTGTTCTATAGGAGGATTGAGCTAAGACTGTATAGTCCTTAGGGTTCCAAATAAAGCTATCTTTAGTCTTAAAATGTGTTTCCTGGAGAAATACTACTTGTGCCTTATTTAGATTTAAATATTTTAGTAAGTTTGATCTTTTATTTGCATTATTTAAGCCATTAGTATTTAATAAGAATGTTAAATCCATTTCAAGTTATTGTTGGAAGAAACGTTTTGCTTCTTTTTTTTTATTTTGATTATAGTAGTTATACCATATTCTCTGATAACATTGGATGTTATTTTTGTGTGTGTAAACTTGGGAGTGTAATTTAATGTTCTTTCTTTAAATATAAGTAGGGTAAAATTCTGGTCAGGCTTTAAAAAAGTACTTCCATAAAACATTAATTCTAAAGTATCAAAAACAAGTAAATATGAATTTCCCATTAAACAAGGAATGAAAGTCATTCCTAATCCAATAGATCAAGATAGATCTACTGGATTATCACTCATACCTTTAACCAACAATATCAGCTGAGCTCCATATGTTAAATTATTATATGGAGAATTTTCTTAAAAGAGATATGAAATTCTATATTATTCTATTATTGTTCTATAGTATTTTATACATCAGGATGGAATGTTAGTAGTGTAAAAAAATATTATGTTGACTAAGAAAACATCCAATATTTAGTTACCCTTATGAGATCCCAAACATGTCAGATATGTAATTTTGGATACATTAAATGCAACGTAGGAGCATACACTAAATAAGCCAACAACAAATAGATTATTACTAAAATAATTTGACTAAAAGGACTCTACAGGAGACAATGAGTGATTACCAATGAAATATGAATTTACTGTAGGTATACTGTCTTCCTTTACTTTCCCACTCTTCAGCTCACCAACTTCAACTTACACTTATGAAAAGACATGGCTTATCAGTGGTATCCTGACTGAGTAGAGGCACCCTACATTCTAGTGTGCAGTGCTTTTACATATTTGTAGATTTACAAAGCAGAGTTTAAGAATGAACTATGATCACCCTGACAATTGCCATCCTGCACAGGGCACCTCCTGCCTCCAGAATGGGTAATCACATCAGGTCTAGAATGAATGTGAAGGTAACTATCAAGACCTACCTTAGGTAAGTATTAATCAAATAGCATTTAGCGCATCTTAGAGAGTTCTCGGGGCAGTTAGAATACTCTTAAGCCTCTCCTCCCATGACCAAAAACAGAGATTTCCTTTCCTTTCTTTCCCTTGTTTTAAATCAGTACTAATAAAAGAAATTCAGCAAGCATATCCGCGGTGGTGCAGCGGTAGCATTGTTGCCACACAGCAAGAGGTTCTCCCATTCAATTCTTGGCTGGAGTGCGGGGAGTGCCTTCTGTGTGGAGTCTGCATGTCCTCCCCGCGGTTGGGTGGCCGTTCGAAAGACGTGTAAATGGACGTGCCTTCATTGAAGATTGGACATCGAGCTGGCACCTCGGCCTTCGTGAAAATCTACTGCCAATCATTAGCGGACTGGAGTTCCGCTGTGGCGACCCCTAACCAGGAAAAATCCGAAAGATAAACAATAACAACATAGGTAAACAGAAATAACATTCAGTAGTCCATCTTGTATATGACTCACAATCCATTAAACAATTCAGTGACTAACCTCACTTTAGTAAACATTATAAAGGCAAATTAGAAATAATTTCCAAGCCCTTTAAATTTTCTGATAAAGCAAAAAGTTAACAATAAGCTATTTTAACTAAAAGTATAAAGCATTTTAATGTTTCCTTGCATGTATACATTTCTACTTATATTGTAGTGTCAATAGCTGTCTTTGAAATCTGTACAATACTTCACTTCTTCAAATCACTCCTTTTTCAATTCAGGTTTTGTTTTGTCAAAACGGCAACAATATTTCAAGGGCACAATTAATATTTAGACTGATGTTTCAAATAACTTGTCAGTTGCCAACTGAGTTAGTTTAGAATGCATGGTTAGTGCAAATATTGCATGTTGCAAAAATAACATGTATTTTTTCATGGGCTCTAGAGACTGTCATATACAAGTGAAGCATATAATGTAGCATATATAGAGCAGATAGCTTCTGGATTCAGGTTGTTAAAGTAAGTTAAGCTTATTAATCACGCAGTTTCATTTAAATTCATAAGTAATTTGGGAACATTTCAGTTGAGTGACCAGAAATGTATAGTCCAATGTGAGCAACTGAGTCCACTTTTCCTCAAACATATGTCACAATTCATTAAACTAAGCAGAGTCCATCATCTGTCTAATAATCATTATAAAGACAAAGAATAGTAATTTCCTAGGTCTTCAAACTTTCTGATATCACAAAATATTGACAGTAAGCTATTTTTACTGGAAGACTAAAATATTTCAATACTTCCTTGTGAATATATATTTTTACTTTTACTGTAGTGTCAAGAACTGTCTTTGAAATCTATGCATTATTTCACTTCTTTCAAGTCATTCATTTTACAGTTCGGATTATATTTTCTCAAAATGTCAACATCATTTCAAGGGCACATTTAATAGTTAAACTGATATTTTAAATGAATAGCTATCAATTACAAAGTGAGTTTGCACAGAGTGTAAGGTAAACTGCAAAGATAACATGTAGCAAAAAGTAATATGTATCTTTTCATATACTCAGAGGCAGACAATTTCAAGTAACATATAAGGCGATATTGTACTTGAGGGCCTCACCAGTTCGTTTCGCGTAGAAGTAGGCGTGTCGCAAATTGAGTGACAACCCGGTCTTCATATTACTTGGGGTTTTCAACAACTGGCAATAAATTCTATATTTTTTAACATTTTAGGTCAATTAAACTTGCCATTATACACAATATGTGCATATCAAAGTTCAGTCATGCTGCAAAACCCTGTAATATTTAAGACTAAAAGACTAACCCCACAAATGAGTAAAAGAAAGAAGTAGTTACACTTCCATACGATTGCGTGCTGTACTGACAGCACATAACTGTTCAAAGTGTCAATATGAGATTTTGGTGATTTAGTTTAAATAAGAAGCTATTACTTTGTATCAAATCCATAATTTAGCAGTTGGCAGTCCTCTAAGAAACTGAAATACCCCAAGGTTGAGAAAGAGTTTTTTGTTTAAATGTCGTTCACGCATACCAGTAAATTATTTCAGTTTACTGTTATATTTACTGTCCTATTACAACTTCAAGTGCACTTTTTCTTCGGTTGTACATTCGGAGGGAATGCATATTTATGAATGACATATCACGGGGGTGGGTTTTGGGCATGGCTTGCTACTGCGCATCTGGTAAGGCCCTCAACTACAATATCGCCACATATAAAATGTAACTTTTACAGTGCAGACGGCTTGTGAAATCAGCATGTTAAAGTGAGTAATACTTTTTAATCAAGCAGCTACATTTCAGTGCACATGTAGTTTAGGAACATTTCAGTTGTGTTTCCAGGAATATGCAATCCTGTGAGGATAAATCATAAAATATATACAAATAGTCCTATTATGTATTAATTTTACCTTGCTTAGGTTGTTTTTCATTTTAATAACTAAACAACATTACTTTTTCTTATTATTTGTTAACTGTCAGGCTAAATGCACTTCGCAGGTTCACAGTGTCCTTAGAAACTGCAGCAATTGTTTACTGTTGCTATGGCAACACAAATAGAATGTGAAGAAAGCTTCACTTCTCTTAACCAACAGTACATTTTTCCCTCCCTTTATATATATATATATATTTGTGAATACTAAAAGAAAATAATTCAAAGGACATATGTACATGAATGGAACATTTCAGAGTTAATCACAAACATGTCCCCAATCCCAATAAGCATATCAGTGACTATCATTAATCTAATAAATATTGTAATAACAATAAATTAAGTACACTATTCCAATTAGTCTACATTAAAACTAGATTTTAGACTATTATTTATCTATGTATAGATAGTGAGTTATTAAATATATACAGACAATATTAGTATAGTAAATAGGAGAGAATTTAGAAAGGGAAACAAGATGAAGAGAGAGAAAGAAAAGAGAAAATTAAGAGAAAATACACATATACTATGTATGTTGATTTACAGTATAAATATTTTATGTGCTATATAACCTTCCTTCTGTGAAAGAAAAGTACCCTGTTTTACATACCTGAGGTAATGTGAAAACTATCATGTGTCATCTATTTTCAAAAAATATATAGATAAAGATCCCAGTAGTTAGTTACCTTTGTTTTAAATTCCAAGCAGTAAAATTGGTCCTTTAAAGTAATGTTAAAACAATTCATATCATAGCAGATGCTTTGAGAAATTTGGCTGTAACAGTATCAGTCTTTTGCTTCTTCTTTTTGACATCTGTCCAGACATTTGTTTCTTTTGTTCTCTTGAGAGAAGGTGACATCCAATCCATATCTTTTGGTAAAGTAATCACATTATTAGTTTTAATAAATGAAGAGGCTTCCTCTAAGTCAGTAAAAATCCTCATCTCATTGGCATACAGTATTCTTATCTTAGCTGGATATGCAACTTGTGCCTTTACTCTGGAACAAGCCACCCATCTATGTCAAGCAAAGTTCTTCATTAGCACTCTTCAAGAAAAATCTTGATGAGTGGATGGGAAATAGGAAATACACCCCAGGGATCACTTCTGTCTCTCTGCTGGACAGTGGCACAGGAAAATAACTTTCTTGTGTGGCGTAAGCTATGGAACCTTGCTGGCTAGTCTTACGTAGGCCCTTGGGCCGATAGCCTAGTACCTACCTATGAACCTATGATATTTTGTTTCAGAAACTTTATCATTGGCCACACTTTCTTCCTTTGTTCCATTATTCTAGATGAATAGTCGTTATCAAATCTTATCAGGCTCTGTTTATATTTTAGAGGTGCCTTCCTCCAAGATCTTAAAATCAGTTCTTTCTCCAAGTATGAAATAAATTTGATAATTACTGACCTAGGAGGAGAATTTGAGTTAGTGGCAGGTTTCCCAAGAGCTCTGTGTGCCTTTCAATGACAAAGGAAAGTCCTTCTTTTACATTTAAAAAGTCAGGGATCCAGCTTGATTAAAAGGAAATAATGTCCTCACCTTCTGTGTTTTCAGGTAATCCAAAAATCCTGATGTTATTTCTCCTCCTATATTTTCCAAGTCATCTACTTTATTAACCAACCAAGTGTTTTGTTTAAGAAGCAGCTCTTTGTGTTTCCTCTTCCTTAAGTCTGCTTTCCAAGTCATTTAGAGAAACCTCTATTCCTGTTATCCTTGTCTGGTGTTGTTGTAGCATTTCCTTGAGAGTGTCAGCCTGTTTTTGACTGCTTGTTTTAAGATTTTCCAGGTTCTCTTTAAAATCATCCATCTTCAAAGACAACTCCTGCAGGGTAAATGCCATCTGTTGTAGTTCCTTCTTTAAGGCAGCATCCTGGTGAGAATTCCTTGAGTTACTCATTTTAACAAGTGAATATAGCTCCAAGCTTTTTGACAGGAAATTATTTGTAAAACTTCACCAACGTTTCTAATTATGTAAATTAGTCCTTTATCTATACGATTTTATACTTTGAAGAAGAAAAAAAAGAATATTTTTTCCTGTCTCATTTAACTAGTTATATGGAGCTCTAAAATACTGCTGCTTTCAGTTAGCCATTCAGGCTCCACCCCCTCTTGAATCTGTTTTATTGGTTGGCTATTAGACATTTTAGCATGCAGAATTTATTTCAAACAATTATTTAGCTGCCATATTCCAAAATAAATGGTAAAGGGTTAAACATGCTCACTACATCATACAACCTTTAAAAACTATCATAACAATGTGTTCCACCACTTAAATTACAGCCAAATTCTATGAATCCTCTTTTGCTGAATTTCACTGAATTCTATTTCTACCACTATCCTAGTAAGCTAAATCTTGGAATCACATGTGAAGACTGAATGTGGGATAGTGTGTGACGTTATTTTCCAAAAAGCCTGCTACCTACTTCACTGTGTGCATACGCTAATAGTATGAATTTTGGGATCAGGTATAAGGCACACTGGGAGATTATGGCAAAGTAACAAATTGGACTCCCAGAATACAAGAAAGAAAGCTAGACATGGATTTGCAATTTGTAGATAATAAAATATTTTTGTCATTCTTTCTTCCCTGCTGCCAGTCAGTCATCAGCCCTCCTTCTCAGCCAATTTGCCTACTTATTTCCTCTTCCTTGTGTGCAACAGCCATTGAGAGGAGACATCATTTAGGCAACCATCTTTCTTTTTTATGACTAACCACACATATGATGGCCAATAATACATTACAAGGTTTGTTGTGTAATGAGCATCATTAACACCATGTATCCTGTAAGTGAAATAACCCTCCACACTGCCTTGATCCCTAAAAGCCAGCACTCCCACACAGTCTCTGGTTCCACCACAGGACCATACACTCTGGACGTGTACCTCAGAACCTATACCTGACGACAGGTGAATCACCAATGCAATACCATTCTTTCCTTCTTCCTTCCTGCTTCAGTAAGGGTCTAAGCAGTTCACCCCTCTTTGGGTGTCGGGGTCACAGTCATGACATTATCATGCTATGCCAACCCCCTGCTAACTGCATATGTTACACTAATGAAGCAAAGTGGTTTCATAACATGGCGTCTATTGTGTCTGAAAGAAAGCTATTAAAATAAATAAAATGACAATCAACTCATGCACTTTACTTTAGCTGTATTTATTTCAAGTTAAAATCAACTATTAATGTACTTTCAGTTTGAATCTTCTATAGCACTCTTTCTAGGAGACCTGCATTTGTGAATGGAATGCTGAGAACCAATAGCAGATTGCTTTTTTTTATTGAAAACAGCCAATCATAGGTTCATAGGTGTGTACTAGGCTAATGGCCCTGGAGCCTTTACAAGCCTAGCCCAAAAAAATTGCCCCGGCACCGTGCCACCCGATGTTAGTTCACAGTGCCCATATCCAGTAGGACAACTGGAGTGACCCCTGGGGTGAACTTTCTGTTATCCATCCACTCATCAAGATTTCTCTTGAAGAGGGCCAGTGAGGTGCTCTGCTTGACATGAATGGGAAGCTTATTCCAGAGTATGGGCAGTCTTTGGGAGATGAACCTGTCCTTCCAGCATGTTCTGTTAATTGTGGTAATGAGGTTGTGATCTCTGGAGCACATGGTGCAGGGGATTGGGATTTCTTTAGGTGTAGCATTTCAAGTAGGGCTGGGTCAGATATGGCTTTGTAAGTCAAGCAGAGATCACATCTAAGTAGACAATAAGAGACTGAGAACAGCTGAAGTTTCTTGAGTCTGTCCATGTAGGACATGTGTTTAAGGCCTAAGATCCTTTTTGTGAGGTACATTTGTGGCCTCTCCAGCGGTTGTAGGTGTCTGGTCAGGTACAGGCCAAACGGGGCATTATATTCGATGAATGGTCTAATGAGGGATGAGTAGAGAGGGATGATGACCTCTTTCTTCCTGGATGCGAAATCTTTGGTTATAAGATGTGCCATGTAGAAGGACTTTCTGACTGCAGTGGCAATGTGATGGTTGAAGGTGAGCTGGCTGTCGACCTGGGTGCCCAGATCTCTTATGGCCCCTTCAGTGTTCAGTGGGCTCCCATCAACGTGGTAATTCATGGGAACTGAGTTTTTTCCAAAGGGGATGATAACGCATTTTTTGGCATTAAACTTCAGGCCATGGTTCCGACACCAATCACTGGTCTCAGAGAGGCCCTTTTGTAGGATGTCTGCATCCCCTGGGGAGTTGATAATGACTCCTAGCTTGCAGTCATCAACGAACCTGGTCAGCCAGAGTCCTTCTGTGTTGGCCTGGACTTCTGAGAAGTAGATGCCAAACAGGAGAGGGCCCTGGACCGAGCGCTTTGAGACTCCACTCGTGACTGGTCAACAGTCTGACTTGGAATCCACAACTTTTACTCTGTGGGTCCTGTCTGTGAGCCAATTTGCAACCCACCTAGTGATGTAAGGATTGATGCCTAGTTTGGTGAGTTTATCAATGATAAACACGGATATCCCCTTAATAATCAAGGATCTCCCCTTGACAAAGCCAAACTGTGTGGGGTCAAGAGTTTGGAGACTGCCTACATCTTTGTTAAGCAGGTCCATGATGATGTACTCCCGTTTGGTATCTATTTCTCTGAAGTCCAGGCAAACATGAAAGGACTCTGATTGACAAAGTTCACAGACGATTGCAAGTTGGGAGCTATTATTAACTCTTTAAGTGATGGTGACATCCTACAGAAAGGCCTCACTGAGACCAACGACTTGTGTCAGAACCATGGCCTTAAGCTCAATGCCAAAAATGTGTCCCAGTTCCATTGAATTACCACATCAATGGTAGTCCCACTTAACACAGAAGGCAGTATAAGAGATCTGGGAACACAGGTTGACAACAGCCTCTCTTTTGACCACCACATTGCCACTGTGGTCAGAAAGTCCTTCTATGTGGCACATCTCATTACTAAGGGTTTTGCACCCAGGAAGAAAGAGGTCATTGTCTCCCTCTACTCTTCCCACATTAGGCCAATCATCAAGTACAATGCCCCATTTGGCATGTACCTCACTAATCACCTGCAACAACTGCAAAAGTACCTCACAAATAGGATCTTAGGCCTTAAACACTTGTCCTATATGGACAGACTCAAAAAACTCTATTTTCTGTCTCATATCACCTACTTAGTGGCAATCTCTGCTTGACTTACAAAGCCATGTCTGACCCAGCTCTGTTAGAAATGCTACATCTAAAGAAATCCTAATCCCTCAACACCACATGCTCCAGAATCCTCAGCCTCATTACCACAATCAACAGAACATGCTGGAGGGACAGGTTCATAACCCAGAGACTGTCCATGCTATGGAACAGACTTCCCATACATGTCAAACAGAGCACCTCACTGGCCCTTTTCAAGAGATCTCTTGATGAGTGAATGGGAAATAGAAAATTCACCCCGGGGATCACTCCAATGGCTCTACTCAACAGAGGTACTGGGAACTAAGGCCAGGTGGCAAGATGCCAGGGTAATCCTATGGGCTAGGCTTGTAAAGGCTCTAGGGCCATTAGCCTAGTACACACCTATGAACCTGAGTAAGTAATGGTATCAAAGGCCTTAGCCAGGTCAAGGTAGGCTGTATGCACTGCCTTACCCTCATCCACTGCCTCAAAAAAGTCAACCAGGTTCAGCAGGCAGGATCTCCCCTTAAAGCCAAACTGTGTGGGGTCAAGAGTTGGAGATTGCCTATATCTTTGTTAAACAGTTACATGATGATGCTGGTGAGGTTGCAAAAGTACCTCACAAATAGGATCTTAGGCCTTAAACACTTTGCATACCAGACTCGTCCATGCTGACGAAGCGATAGTTCCCAGAGTCTGTAGTTGCTCCCCCTTTATGGAGTGGGATGACTGTAGCAGTGCACCATTTGTTAGGGACATAGCCTGAGGTAAGGCTGTGATTGAACAGGGCACACAGATGTGATACTGGTTAATTTTGTAGCTCATGTAGGATGCAGCCAGGGATATTATCAGGTCCCATGGACACTGTATTCTTGGCTTTGGACAATGCAGCTTTTACTTGTGCTGCAGAAATGGTGGGTACCAGGCTTTCTTCTGGTATTGTGATAGGGCCCTGGGGGGGGGGGGGTAAAGTTGACACTGAATCTGTAGGCCAGTATGTTGGCTACATCTGTTGGCTCAGTATAGGAGGTGCCATTGTGCAATACTTCAGAGCAAATCTGGGTATTGCCTTGTAGGTTTTTGATATAGCTATAGAAGGCTTTGTTGTTGTTTTTGGTGTCAACCACAATTCTGCCTTCATAGCTGGCTTTAGAGGATTTGATAAGGGATCCCAGCGTTTTGTTGAGACTGATAAGTGAGGTTTTCCAGTCTTGTGACTTCATTTTTTTCTGCAACAGTTTCTTCCTTCTGTTGTAGAGTTCATTGATGGCTGGGGACCAGAAGATTGGCTTCCTTTTTTTGGAGGACAGTGTCTTAGTTCTATTTGGTATGGCAAGGTCCATGCATATGTGTACGTGCTCGTACAGTGCATTGGTGTATGACTCGGCAGTCATGCAGCTATTTTCCATTGGCATAGGTGCCGAGAAGCTAGCCACCTCTGTTTTTGGGACCCAAAAGTTGGCTTTAGATCAAGAATCACTGAAGCTTGCCTTACACAATAGTAATAGGCGGTATACGGTAAACTCTATTTAGTGCCAGTGGCGTTAATTACTGCATATGCAGTTTTGAGTTCTGTGCTGTTTTAATGGCTTTCAGTTTTTTTTTTTTTTTGCAAGTCATAAGACAAAACCACCTATCTTTCCAGCTATGCAACAGTAAAAGGAGAGATGCTTTGGACTCTGTGATATGATCTGATACACTTTAACAATTCAACCTTATAGTCCCATTCAGAAGAATCATAGTTATCCACAGCAATCACCATGATGGGAAATGGATATGACTACCAACTTTGTTAGAAAGCAAAAGTAATACAGCAGTCAAACATCCTGCTCAAATATGACAGGATACCTTTTACTTCTTATTTTGGGAAGACAAGGGGAATCCCCTTACGCACCGAGGTAGGCTTTGGGCACTCTAATATTGAGGAGATGAAACCATAGACACTTTTGCTGATATCTATTGGGTATACTAAAGAGGTTTTACTATTGTGGAAGGAGAGAAAAAAGTTTGATTTATTGCGAGCTTCAAACTAAAAAAAAATTAGTTCGCTTAATTTTTTGAGCTCTGAATATGTAGGTGTACTTACTACTGCTTGGGCTACAGTATTCAATGACATTTTGGAAAGATACCTCAGCATTACTACTGTTGGTAAGTGTGTTTTTTTGAATAACTAAATGGTTGGTTAATAGGGTAACTCAAAGTTTTGAAGGACTTAAGAAATTGAGTGGTGGATAAAATAAAGTGAAAATAGGTGAAGACAAGTGAGAAATTTGATAATGAAATCCTGGGAGTAATATGTCAATTGCTGAGGTATATAATAAAATCCTGAAATTCTAGAAGAGGCAAGATTCCATGTAGTCAAATTAATGGTTGGAAATCAGCAGGAGGTGATGGTTTCCAACTAGAGTTTTTGAAACTTGGAGGGACAAAAATGACACAGGTACAGGTTGTACTATTTAACATTGCTTTGCTAACCCATGTTAACCCCTTTTCATGGAAAGGAGCTGTTATATCTTTCATGACTAAAGAAGGTAAAGACCCAGACAACTTGCCTTCTTATAGATCAATTTCAGTTTTAAACATGGACTACAAATTACTTATGTGATTATGGCAGCAAGGTTAGCCAAAGTACTACCAACTTTGATTTAGACCAGTATTTGGTTCAGTGAGAAGAAGCAAATACCTGATAACATAGTAAAAATGGACACTCACAGATTACGAAATGGCAAGACAAAGCAGCTGAATCCTGATGCTCAGAAAGCATTCAACAAGGATTGCCGCTATCATAATACACTTTTTGAGAGACTATCAATTTCAGACAAATCAAGGACACTGATTTTTTACAGATATGAAGGCTTTTGTGCCAAAGGAAAGATAGAAGGAATACTTTTAGAAAAAAAAATAAAAATATGTATACTAGAGGCACACACCAGGGATAACTGAATTCCCTCACTTGTTTACAATACGTTTATAACCCTTGGTCATATCTACTTGATCCTCAAAGATGTTGGGGTACCACTGGGGAAGTATGCATGTTAAAACTGCTCTTTTTGCAAATTATATTCTACTATATTTAGGTTTGCCAGAGGTAGACATGCCATGTGTCTTTCAATTAAATTTCACTGTATTTATGGGTATACAATAAACAAAAAGACACTGGTGCAAAGGTACTCTTTTATCTCTGGGGATATTTAAAAATGAAATACTGGAGGAAGCTGCTAATAAACACAGTAGAGGGTTCATTTATTCTTTCTTGGGTTGATATGACACATGATCCCTGTTTACCCAAGGAAAATAATGACAAAATGACAACAGATTTAAACTAGAAGATACAGCTAATTAAAGTGATCCTGGTTCTCACAAACATAAGGGCAAACCTTCTTTGACCCCACAGAGAATCTATTATGGTCAGGTTTTAAGAAAGGAATTAATGAATTTAACTGGAAGGATAAGTCTTCAAGGGTGGCATGAGATAAACTTGTAATGCCAGCACAATGGGGAAACTAGATCTATACGACCTCTAAGGTAAAGCAAATAAAATGGTTTGGCTTCATGCAACATCAAACTTCTAGCAAACCTCTACCACCATATGGAAGGAAATGCTACTAGCACAATACAGGGATGTAATTGGATGTATGGACTTAAACTTCTAAGGTATAATACAAACTTGACATTAAGGGAAGCCAGGAATAGGCAAGTTAGCAGAAGTAGCACAGACACAATTTTAGAAAAAGAGCTCAGAAGTTGGAAATGGAAGGTTCTTCCAATTAGTCTACTAATGATTCAAAATATAATCTATATCTGTATATACTCTCACATTATTTTGTTCTATCTTTGTAGAGGATCACTCATGGTTAGATGCTGGATTATAAATTCATAGAATGTAAGAGGTTTACAATCTTCTTAAAAATCTTTTCATCTTTTTTTTAGAAATCAAAATCCCACATTGCCGTTGTTCAAGAAATTAACATGAAACCTGAAAAGTGTGACCAGTAAAAGTAAAAAGATGGATAAAAATTATTATTGCAGCTGGAAACTAAAAAAATAGTGCTTAAAATTCAACTCTGATGAACTCTGCACTCCAATTAGTTAGGCTGCAGATGACCACAGGAGATGGCATTACTTGGTGATTCAAAAGGCTAGTAGAGCAAGCTGAATTCATTTTGGAAATACACCCCTATCTCAAATTTAAAAATAAACATTATTTCATAATTACTGGAGATTGGAACTTGGTTTTTGACCTTGACAAAGACAGATCAAACAAACTTTCTCATCCAGCCTAATTTGAGATTCTTAAATTAACTGACCTTGAAATGGTTGATCTTTAAAATATATAACAGATTCATCCCTTCTTCCAATTATACTTATTATTCAGGACATCCATAAATCATGTTTGAAAATCAATTTCTTTTTAATATCAGATAAATTGATCTATGCCCTCTCAGAGCCAAGACATTTCTCTGATCACTGAAAAATTACCCTATCTTTAGATTAGATCAATCCTAAGCCATCAAAGTATATACTAAACTCTTGATGAAATAAAAAAGAAATAAACTCCCTTTAAAATAATATCTAGATCTACACATGGATTAGATTAAACTAGAAATACAATGGGCTGCACAGAAAGCAAAAACTTGGTGGTAGCTTAACAGCTAAAGCAGCTTTTTACAATAAACTTATCAAAAAAATCTAAAAGTTAAATTATATAAATTAGAACATGAACAACTTGATGATTTTGACTTTGTTAGTGACCCTCAAATTAAAAATACCCAAAGAGAACTCAATTCTGTTTTTCAAGAACTAACTTGCCATGATTCATTGTATTCTGAATGGGCATAAATCCCATCAAAACTATTAGCTAGATCTAAAAAATGATACTACTACTCTTAATTCTAAAGAAGATATCTTATCAGCATTTGAAACAAAAAAATACTGACCTGGTGAACTATACATTTAATCTAAACTCCTTAAGCATGTAAATCAAATAGATTTTCCAACTATTAACCCAGTCCAGAAAGTAAACCTATTCAAATATTTTTCTCAAGCTGAAATTGTTACCTGTATTAAAATATCACAAAATGGAAAAGTTCCTTACCCTGATGGCTTCACCTCAGAATGCAATAATTGTTTTCAATCTAATATCTCAAAGACACTTTTAAACATTTATAATGACATTAGCACTAATGGTATATCAAATTCTTATATCAAATCAATCCTAAACAATCCTGATTTCTAAACTAGAGAAATACTTTGATATTAAAATATATGTCACCATTATATTAAATATTTACTTTGAACTACTTTTGATGTCTTTAACTCAAAAAAACTTTAATTGTAAACCTCCCACTAACCACCTACACTGATTTAAACATTTACCTCATGATCACAAATTCTGATATCTCAAAAGTTCTTCACTGCATGAATTATTTTTCAATGTTTTCTAACTTCAAATTTAACTTACAAAAATTACTTTTTTTACCTTTTAGGAAAAATATAGATTACCAGATACCATACATCTCAAACAACTAAAAAATTAGTTCAATCCTAAAATAGCTAAGGGTAACTTTCCTTCAGGACACTTCTCAAAACTACAAAGAAAATATTCAAATATCTTGGGACAAAATTCTAGGCGATATACAACAATGGTCTAAATCCAAAACTACTTTTCTTTCAAAAATTGCAACTACTGAAATGAATATCTTCCCTAGACTCCTATTCTATATGATGGCATCCTTCCAAAAAAAACCCATGACTGTTCAACATTATCTGCTTTCTTAGTAAATTTGAGAAGCAAAATCAATTCTAATATCTTACAATAAGTTAACCACTCCTAAATTAAATGGAGTGCAGGGCTATCGGATTTCTCTCTCTATTACCTAATTATAAATTCTATAGGCTACTTTGTATTATTACATATAATCATTGTCATAATTCATGGTCACCTTTCTGGATAAAAAGTACGGACAATTTAGTTAAAAACGTACTCATGCAATCCCCTTGCTCTCTCTTTTTAGAGACAAAGCAATTAAAGACAACTTAAAATGCATAGCTTTCTTACTAGCCTGATTCTTTCTTTGAAACCACTTTTTAAATTTTTAAATTAATAAGACATTTTAGACCTCTATTAACCTCTAAGTTTAAACCCATCAATTTTAACAATAAAATACTTGCTTTGTTCAACTTCCCCTTAAATAAAGTTAAAATGCTCAAAGACATTCTCATTTCTCCCTCTCTATCAAACAAATTAGAGTTAATATCAAATTTAACAATAAAATACTTGATTTGTTCAACTTCCCCTTAAGACAAAATGCTCAAAGACTTTCTCATTTCTCCATCTCTTTCCATCAAACAAATTAGAGTTAATCTAATTCTTCCAAAAGGCTATTTACCAGTGCTAAATCAAATTACAAATCTTCTTCAATCCAGGTTTCCCTCTGTTTTGCAAATGAGTAATACAATTACTTTAAAAAAAATATTTGGTCTTTTGTAAGTTCACTTAAAGCCACCACCAGTACTTATAAGTCAGTCATAAATCACAAATCCCAAAATGACTATTTAATATCTTTTTACTGGCTTAACAACATCCCATAAACTTAAATTCAGAAAGTCTAGCTTGTTTTTTTTTATTCAAAAATGTATACACCTAAAAATGTTACATTCTATGCAATTAGTGATGATCAATAATGTTTATATAACTCCATACACCAATGACATTTTATCCTAGTAAATCTTCTACATGTTCTGCTTGTGGGACTGAAAAAGACTACTTGTTTCCTATTTTGTGGGATTGCAAATTTTCAAAAAATGTGGCATAAATTAAATTCTAAATTAGCTAGTTGCAGTTTTCAAAACATTTCCAAATCATGGAGATTTGCTATTTAACAGATTCCTTCCTTTAAGAGTAACATCAATAAGATGAACTTTTCAACTTCTGTCTTTATGTTATTAAAAAAATGTACATCACCAAAGATTGCTTAAATCTCTAATCTCTAAACTGGACATTTATTGAGAGGACAATCCAATATTCCAAAAGTTTAAAATTCTTAAGAAACAACTTACCAGCAAAAACTCGTGGTCACTGACTTCAAAAAGATATTTTACAGTTTTTAACCTCAAATAGATTAATAATAAACATTAGTGATCCTACCACTTTTAATTTTTATAGTTCAGTAAACATTTTACCAGCATCAAATAAATCATTCCAGTCACACACTTTGTATCTACTCTGCACTTGTACATGTTTTCATGCCTGCCTGTTAAACAAACATATATCTTGCTTTGTACATATTGTATACAGTTATATAATTATTTGTTAATCAAGTTTTGGATTTTGTGTTTTTTTTACTGCTTTGTATTTTTGTAATCGTTGTTACAATATGACAAAATGAAATAAGATCAATAAAAATCAACAATAATAATAATGTGGCTTCAGAATGGTGTAAAACGAGTAATAAACATATTATACAGGGAAAACAATAGAGGGTATGAGAATTGCATTACATGGAAAGAGGCAAAGGAAATATGTGATTTAAAATGAGGTAGATAGGCTCTCACAGATTTTTTTTTTTAAATAAAATTGGACCTGGTATGGAGAAAGTCAAGAAATCTGGAAACCAAGCCCAAAGTGGTGCAGATTTTAATACAAGCAAGGTCACAAAATAGTTGTTGCATGAAATATATAAAACACATGTATGCAGAAGGAAACTAATAGCACAGAAACTGAAGCAAGACTGGGAAAACAAACTAAGTGGTGATCTAGAGTGAAATGGGTGGAAAAATATGCATGGCACCTAGACATGTTATAACATTTAGGAAGTTTAGAATTTTTTGTGTCAGTGCCTAGAAAAATATTTTTATACATTTAACAGACCTGTGGGATATGTATGAGTCAGGAACAGGGAGACTGGGACTGTATTGGCCAGAAATGGAACTTTAAGTACAACTTAGAGCTTATTAGAGAGACTGTTTAAGGTAAGGGCATTTTTTTTTCCTAAGAGTCAGTATTTGCTTAATTATAACTGGAATACCCAACTGACAAACTAGTAAAGAACCCTCCTAAATCCGATAATGTCTAAGAACGCTACCAGAAGAAGAAGAAGATGGAAACCAAAAGTACTACCAGAAATTCCAGACATTATAGTGTGTTAATAGAAGAGTTTGTTGAACTAGAAGATTTTGTTGTGAGATGGACTACCAGGCATAAATAACTTTATAAATAGCTATTATGACTACCATATAAGGATATGACTAGAGTCATGGACAGCATATGCAAATAGCAGAGAGATGTTTTAGAGGATCCTGTACACAGATGGAGACTAGGATGTTTCCTAGAACTAGACCATCAGTAAATGACTCTTCTGAGGACACAATGTATGTGCTGCCATATTGTTCTAGTATCCTACTCTTTGACTGATGATAATTTGCAAGAAGCCTATAAATGTTGGTTTTATGAAACCATTTTCCTACTAATACATTTTATTTCAAGTGCTGTCATTGTTTAACAGTGATTATGAATCTGGAAATTTAATTAAAGTTATTAAACTTTTTGGAAATTGTAAAAAAAAAATCTACAAACTATAGAATATTTTCTAGCAAAAGTCTACAGAAGTGATTTTATATATCAGTTATGTGCTGAAGGATGTTCCCTGAAGCTGAGCATGCTTGTTGGAGGTTTGATTAATGTGTGTGTGGTATATGGGGGGGTACACATTTTGTTGTTGCCAGAGACTGACTATATATAAAAAAGAATTACAGTAATTAACAGCAGGAGTTTTGAGCAATGCAGAGAAGCTAACTCACTATGTCTAGGATGTGATAAATCAGTCTACTTGACAAAAAAAATAAATGGGCATTCATGCAACTAATAACAATAGCTGAAAAAGTTATAACTAGGAATCTAATAATACACCAGCTATTGGAGAGGTACTGGTTATTACGAAAAGGAAGTTGAAAAGGGGGGAACCCAGAATTTTGAACAAATATTCTTGGCACAATGAATGGCTATATAATGGCTATTACAGGTGCCAAGGCACATTTACAAGGAATCACTTGCAATATAATATTTAAAGAGGGTGCATAGTAATATAAAATATTATGAAGTGATTTAAGAAAGAAAAAGCACCTGGATTTCTTCCTGGCAGATTCTAGCAAGGAATGCAGTTATACTAGAAATGGCGAGGGCCCAAAATTTGACAGAAATTCAAAGCTACCACTTGATGTATGACTTCAGATGATTTTCTCAGACTGATGCTTACCTAATAGTGATTATTTACTATTCATGAAGAAGAGGTTTTTCTAGTATGAAATTATGTTGTGGTTTCTGCATTTATGTCCATTTGCTGTTAATCCTTCTTTTATTTGTATATATTGTGTTTCTAGTTTATTTTTAACGCCACTCATTTATTTTGCTAGTAGCACTTTTTACAGTATTATTAGGTCTTTAAGGAACACATCCTTAAAGGTGAATTTACATCCAACATATAATGGACAAACCTACAATTAATATTACAGAAATGTGCCACAATGGTGTACCAGTCAATGTTTCAGAAGTCAGGATATATTAATATAAGAATGGAATGCTATTTTTTCTTCTTTTAACTGTTGATGCAAGCTAATAGGATCTCACAACATTACATAAAAAAAAAAAAAACTACTACCCATAGCCAGAGCATACACCAGCTGCCCATGTGAATGATTCCATAAAACATTACAAAACAGCACCAAATGTCCTTACCATTGCCTCTAACAGCCGATGCTAGTCGCTCTTCCAGTTGTTCCCGCAGTCTGTCATTTGTACGGATTGATTCTTCCAACCGTTGACGAAGATTTCGAATCTCTCCAAGATGTTCTTCCAACAAATCTGTCCCTGTGATGGGAGAAAGCCAGTAATAAACTGACATTGAGTTTTCTGATCACAATCTTTGTTTAATAAAGAAACTTTCTTTTTCACAATGCAAACAGCAGGACTTCAAGGGATTTCAGCAGAGTTTTAATTCAGTTACAGACAACAGTTAAAGAAATTATGTTGTGTGTGTGTGTCACCACAGTGAGGAGACATTATACTGCAACTTGCATATGTGGGCAAACTTAATTTTGGAAATGATTTTAATGGTATATTATACATAATGGCTACTGTTTATCTATGTTTCCATTGAAACGTGCTGGGCTTTTAATCAGATTCAAGAAAAAGAGTTTTAGGCCTGACATATCCTCACTACTACTCTAGTAAGCAAAAATTCGTCAGATGTGCAAATCTTAAAAAAAGAACAAAGCCCCCCACCATTTTGCATGCGCTAGTGGATACATACAAATCTGACCACTGAGAAGTGCATAGGGAGAAACATTGCATTTTTTTTTTCAAACACAGGATGCATCAAATGAATGTTCCTTACATTTTGGCTAGTATTTGCTGTGATTATTAATCTAACCAGAGCTGCATCTGACAATGCAATGTTGCCACAGTGGGCACTGTAGTAGCATGCAGTGTGTGTTTGGGCACTGTAGTAGCATGCAGTGTGTGTTTCTGTAACCAAATATCATATTCTGTTCTGAAGACAGCCTCCTTAGTTCCTGCTGTACTGTCTTTTTTCACTGGGCATTACTGTAAATGTACTCTCATAAAATGTTAGAAGAAAAACAAAATTAATTAGAAAAGTTATTTTATGTAAGAGCCAGATCACTGCTATCATGTGTGCAAGGAGGTAAAGAGGAAAACAGAATGGTGCCCAGCAAAAAGGTGCCCTCAGAAAGGCTCAAGGTTATATTTTTAAAGGAAAAATGTTCAAAATAGCTATTCTTTGTAGTACTTCCTGTCTAAATGCTCAAGCTCTCAGATAAATTTACCTGATAGGCTTGCACCAGACTGGTATGCTGATGATCCTGAAGATTTGTCACCAAAAACATTCATCCTAGGAGTTTGGACTAGGTGTGCCATATCCCACAGTCCAGTATTGTCCAGGAATCCAGAGTCCATCTTTGGCATGCCATCTGAGCTGAATGAGCTATTGAACTGTGACTGTAGAAAAGGTAAGTGAGGAAGAGGGCCACTGCCAACACCATGGGAGAAGTCTGTCTGGGAAGAGTTACAGCTGTCTGTAGACAAGCCAGCAGAACCAGGCATTAACTTCATGCCAGTAGGAGCTGTCTGTCCAACACCTAAAAAAGTACAGAGTAACATCAATATAAGACAATGTAGTAAGCATCTCATACTTAGTATTGCAAGCATGAAATCCCAGCACTGCAAAACCATGCCAAACATGCCACGATACTGTACACTGAAAGATACAGTACCACAGCTCACACTCTATGATACTGTACACTGAGAGATACAGTACCACACCTGACATGCCACAATACTGTACACTGAGAGATAAAGTACCACAGCTGACACTCTATGATACTGTACACTGAGATATACAGGACCGCAGCTGACACACCATGATACTGTACAGTGAGAGATACTGCACCACAGCTGACACGCCACAATACTGTACACTGAGAGATACATTAGAACCACATGCCACAGTATTGTATTCTGAGACATTCTGTACTAAAGTACATCTGTATACCAAAAAATGAACAGGAAAATAGTCATGCAACATACTAATTATGATGTAGTGATCCCAATGTGATGATCCACTAACTGGACCAGTAATCGAGGGGCCTCAAACCTCACCACTGCCAACAGCGGGGGATGTACACTGGGAGGATGACAAGTGCACACACAGTATTTCCAGATGTAGATCTTTGCATCAAGTGCAAATTCCCTTAAGAGCACACAGAGACCACAGTCAGTCTAGGACTGGTTTCTCCCTCTTTTTCCAGATCCCCAATAAGACTCCCCACTGGCACAGCTACAGAGTTGAGATCTCAGCTGAGTGGCCAAGTAAAGACCACCAGCACCGTCTATGTCCAACCAGTGCTTCATGTCCCTGCCCAAGTAGCTGACACCCCACACTCTTTGAGGTTTGATTTATACACACACACACACACCTGGGAAAGACTGGCACAGGCTTACTACCTATGCCCTCTTTTGCCCAGACTATAAGGTAGCTATCACTGCCACCAGCCAGCTACTTATCTACTTTAAGGCCCTTATCAAAGGGTGTCCAATCTTACTGTGTGATGTTACTATTAATACAAATAGTAGTTTGACCAAGAACAAGGCTATTAGGAGTGGCCTACACAGTGTCACCAAATAAATATGCAAGTACTCTCAGAACTTAAATATCTCTACAAAAATCAGCCACAATGAAAGGCTGAAATATTGAATAATAAATAATAAAAGAACAAGAAAATACTCAGTATATATTCACAGTGACATGAGAGTTCAAAACCACAGGAAATATTTAAAACAACAGTGTAGGACAGTCTCAAATAAAGAAAGAAAAACATCTAAAGTATGCCTCACTATATTGCTGACTGAATCTAAGAGAATTACTATACCCTACTTAACTTACTTAAGAGCAAGGCAGATGTGGTGAATGGCTCTTACAGTTGTTGTCCGGTCTAAGACAGAATACAGAATGCTGTCTCTCTCTCTCTAAGAGACTTCTTATATTAATATCTCAAATAATACTGCTGGGATAGCTTGCAGAATTACATAATTTCTTGCTATCTGACTCTATCCCAGGTGACCCCCCCCCCCCCCATGCTGGAAGCTTGCAGTATTTAGCATCTACATGTGAAAATACATAGACCTCAGATCTCTGGCAGATACTGGAAGTCATAAAACAATCCCATTCCTTCGCATTCAAAACTAGTAAATATTTCACCTTAGAGACAATGCAGAGAGTATCGTCGTACAGACATTCTGTCTCTAGCTGCCATAAAGTAATTTACTTTCAGCTGTTTTTCTTAAGTTAACCTCTTGTATTTCAGTTTCCGCTGTTAAAATATATACATTTAAACAGTTACAATAGTGTATGTACTTTTCTGTTCTCTTCCAGCAGGGCACACTGTGGATACATGTTTAAGCTCAGTACTTTACAAAATATCTTTTCAACACACATCTGTACAAACCTGGTTTGATATACACATGACATACAGCTCTAATACAGTTGTAACACAAGCATCTTACATAAATTATGTTGATATTCATAAATGGCATACAATTATATACAAAAATTCCAGCTAGCTGGGCTGGCAAGAATCTCACTTCGTCACAGTAATCATAACACTAGATTTTCCGGAAAATTCTAGAAGTTTCTATACCTTGTTTACTTGTACTAGAAAGTACTGCAACTTACTTGGAAAAACTTTTTTGGCTCCACCAAATGACCACTGAAAGCTTTTCATAGTCAATGTCCCCTGTAGCAACCTACTAGTCCACTTCCCTTCATCTAGAAATTCATTGTCAGGCTACCTGGTTTACAGCATCTACATGGCAACACATCAACAGTGGAAAGGAAGCTCACCCAGCTGCAAATGCTATGGAAATTTCTCAGCAGACAACTAAAGGATAGTGTTGGCTTGCCATCAGTCTGATTTGCTAGATTAGAAAAGAGGGGTGCTTATCTGCCACTGTTCACATGCACACTTATCACATGCCTTGCCAGAGAGGTATACTCCAAACTCCACAAGGGGTCACCATACCGGACAATTAGCACAGAAGGCAGGGAAAGCAACTGATGTGTTACAAACACGTAACAGAAAAGAAGAAGAAGAGGTGTGGGAATCACAGTGATACACACACACACACACACACACACACACACATACACTATATATATATATATATATATATACACACACACACACACTCATATATATATATATATATATATATATATATATATATATATATATATACACACACACACACACACACACACACACACACACATATGGGTCTACTTCTTATTGTCGAAAATTCACTTTCCCGACATCCAGAAGATCGAACCCATTTAAGTGAAAGTGCACTAAATCGAAAGTGCACTTTCACAAAATCAATTCTCCGAAGTGCATTACAGTGGGGATAAGGAAATATATCCTTTTCCCCACTGTAGTGCAATCTTGGAGTTAGTATATTTAAGTAGGGAGGTGTGGGGGGTACAGGGGGGCTCACCCCCTGCAAATTACTGTTTGAAGCAGTTTTATTTTGTTTTTTTCCGATTCAGAGAACCGGCTTTTACCAAAGTGCACTTTCGATCTAGTGCACTTTTGCTTTAATGGGTTTCGATGTTGCATATATATATATATATATATATATGTGTGTGTGTGTATATATATATATATATATATATATATATATATATATGGGTTCACTACTAAATACTGAAATTCCACAATCACAAGACTCTGAAAACAGACGACCAGAATCTCGAGATTGCAGAATCTTGAACTAAAGTGGTAAAACACAAAGCCAACTGTACACACCCTGCAACTTAAATATACCAGCTCCGAGACTGCACTACAGTGGAGTGAATGGCAAAGTTCCCAACCGGCACTGTACAGCAATCTCCATTCACTATTTTCGAGATTCTGGTCATCGGTATTCAGAGTCTCGGGATTGTGGAATTTTGATATTTAGTGCACTTATGAGAAGTATGACTGTTTAAACTGAGCAAATGACAAGTGGAACATATAATTTCATCCAGCCATTCCCCATCCCAAGCAAGCAGTTACAGCTATGATGTCCGACAACTACAAAATATTATTTCACATCCACAACATACCTCTCAACCTGCAGACATTGAAACTAAGAACTAAGGCCTTTGGAACATAGGTTCATCCAGCTAAAAATATGGACATCTGATCGGCATTAAATTTTCAGTTCAATTTGGATATCAAATAGCGCATAACTGCTCCTTCTTCCAGAAGGAAAGGACAAAAATGAAGGAAAAATATAAGAACATTAACAAAGAGGCAGTAAAAATAAGCCATTTTGTGTAGGAGTAAATCAGTAATAAAAGTAGGAATGTTCCATTCTCCACACAAGATTCACAAAGCCAAAGAAATATTGTCAAATATATTTGATCACTGCCAACATTATTGTAAAAACTGATATGTTCTACAGTCCTCACAGTTTAAAGTATTCGAATCAAGTTGCTGCAAACAAATTTCAAAGCCAGATAAATATCATCAAACTGTACCTGATTAAACACAGCCAGAGTAAAAAAGTACAGTAATAACACAAAGGCTATGGTGCCTTTCCTCTCATCAGCTATCTGCACAAACCTCAAAACCAGAAAACGTTGGCAAAAGATATCTGGTTGATCTCTGCCAGCATCCTCTCTCCCAAACAGTAATACTGCTCACCTTGCCATTCTGCAAGCACTGTAACATGTCCACGACTTTGTCAAGTCTTCTCTAATCCCATTTCTATTTAAAATAAAAATCATTAAAAACAACTCCCTTCAAGTGCCTTCATGCTTAGATTTGAAAATTGAGAGGTTACTACTCCCATGACTTTGCAATGTTAAAACTGACATGACAGGAGCATCAAGTTAAGTGGACTAGAGAACCCACTTCCCCAGCACTCGTACTGCGGGCACATTTTTTTAACTGGTACTCTATTTATTTTGTACAGCAAAGAAATATTTGCCTAAAAATAAATAAATAAATGGGGGAAAAGTGCCCTTCTGCGCACAACACATTAGGTGACTGCCTAGGTCGCCTGTGCATAAGGCCAGCCCTACCAAAATGAGCTCCGTCGCAGATTACAGGTGTTCAACTCTGTATTTTGGCTCAGACACATTCAGGCTACATGAAGATCAATTCCTGTGTCAGCAAGAAGTTCATCACTCTTAGCCGATCAGAGGCCTTATTTCTATTCCACAAATTCGAGAAGCTGCCTTTAGCAACAGCATACTCCCAAGTATCAATTATTACACCAAGTACCCTGACATGTGTAACATCTTACTCTAGTACCTCGACATATAAGTACCATCCTACTCATGCACCCTGACATGTGTGTATAGCGTCCTACTCAAGTACCCTGACATGTAACATTCTACTTAAGTACCTGGACATATGTGTATAATACCCTACTCAAGTACCTTGACATGCATGCAACACCTTACTCCAGTACTCTGACAACATCTCCCAGGTGTAGTCATAATATTAGTATTCAGTAAAAGCAAACCATTTGGCTGGAAAGAAAACAACTTCTACAATATTGTTTTACTTGACTGTTCTGTAAAAGGCTGTCATCGCCCTTGAGGTTATTTCTAATTTTCAGTGACTTCTTTTACTTTTCTTTCGAGAGCCTACCTAAGTAGAAATGACGTTAACTTTTACTCACAATCTATATATAATACATACATGGGATAAAGGGTTAACACTCATTACTGTAAACAGCAGTGTTTCATAGGATGTTACTAGGCTTAGAGTCCAGGGGAACACGGAGGAGCCTTGCCCAAATTCTGTCCGGTTAAGTGACTTGCTTAAGGTCACAGAGTAAGCAAATGAGGGTTGAGGGGATCAAACTCTGCACCACAGAAACTACAGCCTTACCCAGTGCCCCGGCTGCCAGACCTTTAGTTATTTATGTTAAGTTTTCTCATGTACTCATTCATGCTGTCATTATGACTGTTTTATATTTCATCAGTCTTGTAATACATGCATTTTACTTGCATTACTGTGTATGCCCTTTGCCTTATGGCCGGGATTGTACCATAAAAGGGTCCTCGGACTAGTGTACCTACCCAATTAAACCTTCAACCATGATACATCTCTGTGCATGTAGTTATAGAAACACTGTTAGCAGATAAAGATGACTGTTCCCACCTAGTGTGACCACTTCCTTAACTAGTGGACAAGCTGATGATCCTTGCTAGGCAGTATTCTAATTGTTTTTGCACTCCACTGGAGCTGGTTTGTATCTATCCTGTGCCTACCTGGAACATGTCATATCTTCATGCCTAAACTCATGACATCAGCACCCACCGTTTCCTTCCTTCTTCTACCATTTCTTAATCTTATTATTTCCTGGATACACTAAAACATTATAGTCTCATTCCATATACTTTGGGCCTGGATGCTTTGCCACCCCTTTATAACATTAACACCACCAAAAAGGAACCTTGGTACAAGTCACAGTCCATACTCAGGACAAACAAGCTACCAGTCCTGCATCCTTCAGTAGGCATAAGCATGTTATGGTAAATTTACTGTCCCTTCTGATATTATCTAGTAGACTATACTTAGCTGCCCAAACCCAACACTGCCAATATGACAATTATATGGCAAACTACCTGATAGAGGTACTTATCCGTATCCTCACAAATGTACATTATGCTTTCCCATACTCTCACAATTGCTACTTGCAAGGAGATAGTTCAACATCTACAGCTCTTCTTAAAAAAAACAGCACTAAATTGGAACAGTTATGAGCTCTTCAAATGAGTGGAGTATCTGTAATAAATTCCCACAGTGAAAAGTATCAATTTGGCTTCACAAACTGCAAACAACAGTCATTATGGAATCATGCCTTAACACATTTCATTTGTACCTGCTACTGTCCTATCAAGATACCACCCTTTCTAAAGTGACTGTCCTGGTGCTTCATCACATATCAGAAACAGCTGTTACTGCAGCATGAATTGAACTGTTTGTTTTCAACGAGCCCACCAAACAAACACGGCAACTAACCTGAATGGGTCATTTCTGAGATCACCACAGCTAAAGAAGTTACTAAGCATGTATGGATTACATGTAGTAAGGCTAAAAATACAAATGATCAAAGAAAAAAGCAAAACAGACACAAATCTACCACTTTAAGGTACATGATGCTAGTCTGAGCACTAACCAATAAGATCCACAGATCCCGCAAACCCGTTTAAAGTATTAGCCTCTACAAAGTTCAAGTTTTGAGTCATTCTATGAATTATAAAGAAGTTCAGAGCCCTTGTTCCAAATCTGCATTCTTCTCTAGCTATGCATCTATGACTGATCCAATGTTATTGAATAAAAATAATCAAACTCTAAACAAACTACACTTTTCCTTCTCTCCTACAGACAAACATTATGCACAGTAAACTAGGATGGTGACAGGTTCTCCAAAAGGGTGAACCACTTAGTAAACTACATCGCTCAAGGAACAGAGACAAAATCTGAGATAAAGTTAAGTGATACAAAAGTCCTGCTGACTGGAAAAAAATACAAACAGCTACACAAGTACAAAAATAATAAATGAAGAAGTTTGTTTTTATACAAACAGGCAAATTACTAAAAAAAGTACTTGCCCTAAAGTGGATTGCAATTAAATGAAAGTTTTTACAAGATCTAAACTTAACCAAAAGATCACATGAATTCTGATGGACAGCTCTCTTCTGATGCTGGCATAACCATTAGTGCCTTTTACAACTTCAAAAAGAATCCCTATTAACTTTCCCTGGACCGTGACACTGCCTCTCATAGTGTCCAGACTCTGACAACTAAATGTATTCAGAAATTAATGAAGCTCACAAAAAATGAGAATAACCTGACAGAAGCAATGCTGAATCATAGCTACCAGGTGCTAATGGTTCATAGTCTCATAGGTAGGTACTAGGCTAGCTGCCCAAAGGCATTTATAAGCCTAGCCGGAATGTGTTGGCTTTCGCCACCCCCTTAGACCCCTTAGATTAGTTCCCTGTGCCTCTGTCCAGCAGAGCCATTGAAGTGATCCCCGGGGTAAACTTTCTCTTTCCCATCCACTTGTCAAGGTTTCTCTTGAAGAGGGTTAGCAAGGAGCTCTGCCGAATGTAGATTGGAATCTTGTTCCAGAGCATGGGAAGTCTCTGGGACAGGAATCTATCCCTCCAGCACTTCCTATTTATTGTTGTGATGAGGTTTAGATCCCTAGAACATGTAGCTCGAGGGGATATGGTTTTCTTTACATGGAGCATGTACATCAATTCTGGGTTGGACATGGCCTTGTATGTCAGGCAGAGATCACCTCTGAGTAAGCGGTATGCAACAGAGTACAGCTGGAGTTTCTTCAGTCGAGCTGCAAAGGGCATCTGCTTGAGGCCAGTGATCCTCTTGGTGAAGTACTTCTGTGATCTTTCCAGTTGTTGCAGCTGTCTTGTAAGGTACATCCCAAATGGGGCATTGTACTCTATGATGGGTCTGATGAGTGATACGAAGAGGGGCCCAATGACCTCTTTCGATCTGGATGCTAACCTTTTTGTGATTAGGTCAGCCACATAGAAGTATTTTCTAACCACTTTGGCAATGTGATTATCAAAGGAGTGGTTACTATCTACTTGGGTCCCCAGATCCCTTATTACGTCTTCCGTATTTAGGGGGATACCACCTATGTGATAGTTTGTGGGTACTTTGTTTTTCCAAAGGGGATGACTATGCACTTTTTGGCATTTAGCTTGAGGCCATGGTTTTGACACCAGGTATCTTTTATTTATTTATTTTATTTATTTACATTTGTTGACCAGGAGTGGTTGACTGGACGTAGGTCCATTTTCAGCGTAGACCCGGGGAGAAAAGCTCCACAGTTAAAATAAACAGACAGTAGTTACATTGGATTACATAGCGATTAACAATTTAACACAGCAATTAATTACAAAACATATTTACAGATGAAGAACATAGTACATCAGTAGACAACTAGAATCTTTATCTGCGAAGTACATAACAGACATTAACAAATGTTACAATAAGAAGTTCCTGCTGAATAAGTACTAGGCTTATGAGCATCTTGGCTTGCTATAATCAAGGTAGTTAGTGGGGTGGAAAGAAAGGTAGTGGTTGGATGGGGTGGGTGTCTGTCTCAGTGAGACCCTTTTGGAGAATGTCTGCGTCAGACGGAGAGTCAATTATAGCCCCTAGTTTGCAGTTGTCTGCGAACTTGGTCAGCCATAGTCCTCCTGTGCTTGCCTGTACCTCTGAGAAGTATATGCCGAACAGGAGGGGTCCTAGGACTGAGCCCTGGGAAATGCCAATTGTAACCGGTTTAGAGTCAGACCTAGCTCCTGCAACTCTTACCATGTGGGTTCTGTCCATGAGCCCGTTGGCACCCCATCTCGTGACATAGGGGTTTATGTTCAGGCTGGTGAGCTTGTCTATAATATCTGAGTGGGGAATGGTGTCAAAGGCCTTTGCGAGGCCTAGGTAGGCTGTGTGGACCACCTTTCCCTCGTCTATAGCCTTAGTAACTGTCTCAAAGAAGTCCACCAGGTTTAGGAGGCATGATTTGCCCTTAACAAAGCCAAACAGGGTAGGGTCCAGTGTTTGGAGGTTCCCAATGTCTCTGTTAATGAGTCCCATGAGGATGTGCTCCATAGCTTTGCAGACCAAGCTAGTCAGGCTTATAGGGCGATAGTTCCCATGGTCCATTTTGACTCCACCTTTGTGGAGCGGAATAACCATTGCTGTGCACCACTCTGTGGGCACGTAGCCTGTGAAGAGGCTGAGTTTAAACAGTGTGTTTAGGTGAGGGGTTAATTAATCTTTGAGCTCATGTAGGACGCAGCCTGGGGTACTACATTGTTCTGGTATAGTCATGGGCCGTTTTGGGGGTGAGAGGGGGGTGAAGTTTGCACTGAACCTGTCTGCCAGGATGTTGGCTATATCGGTTGGTTCAGTGTATTCTGTGCCATTCTGCCCTAACTCCGAGTAGATCTAAGAATTGCCACTTAGATTCTTGACATAGCTAAAGAATGCCTTGTGGTTATCTTTGGAGTCCATGGCAATTTTTATTTCGAAGACAGCCTTGGATGATTTTATGAGGGAATGTAGTGGACCATGCACTCCATTTTCATAAAGCACCTTTATTGCCAGTACTAACTAGCTAAGTAACTCTATGTTTCATTTTCTGATGTTTAACTTACCAAAAGTTGTATATTTTGTCCTTACAGAAAGGCACTATAATAAAGTAATTACTGAAGAGTAGCCTGTCTCACACAATGTACCAGTTGTATTTATTATTAGGTAAAAGGGCTGGTCCACAGATCCTTGTTACACACACACACACACACACACACACACACACACACACACACACACACACACACACAGACACAGACACAGACACAGACACAGACACACACACAGACACAGAACACACACAGACACACACACACACACACACACACAGACACACACACAGACACACACACAGACACACACACAGACACACACACAGACACACACACACACACACACAGAACACAGACACACACACACACACACACACAGAACACAGACACACACACACACAGAACACAGACACACACACACACACACACACACACACACACACACACACACACACACACACACACACACACACAACCAGCATGTTTTCAGAGATGAAAGAAAGCCATCTGAAATATTTGACTACAATTTTCAAAAAGGAAAACAGAAAGATAAATAAAAAAATAAAGAGCCTTATTTATTGCCCTGCTTGTACCCCATTACTTGAACAACAAATCTTTTTTCCCATTACAAGAAGTCAGATCGTAACCTTGCAGGTACTATTTACTGTCAGATGGAGAGTATCATCAGACCCATCATGGCGTATAATGCCCTCTTCACTAAGTACTGCACCAGGCACATGTAACAACGAGAATGTCCATAGAAGTTGCTCCCAAATAGAATAGGCATGAACACAATGTCCTATGCAGATCGTCTCAAAGCCCTATGTCTGTATTCTGTTTCTTACAGACAGTTGACAGACATTTTATGCCTGACATACAAGGCATCCCTGGATCCTGCTCAATGGAACTTTTACATAACTTTTAACACCACCAGAACTACTAGATGTTAGGATTTAAACTTTACTTGCAACTTAAATAGGGCATTTTGGAAGGACAGGGATGTATCTCCAAGAATTCCCATTTTCTGGAATAGGCTTCCTATCCATGTGAAGCAGAGTCCTCCCTTAACTCTATTCAAGTGCAACCTGGATCAGTGGATGGAAAATCAGAAATTCATCCCTTGTCAAACACCTAAGTCTCTGATGGACACAGGCGGCCACTGAATCATGTCCTAACTAACATACACCCCTTAAAATAACCTCTAAGGCACAATAACTTTTGGGATACACTCGGGATAAATGGTTAGGCCTACAAAGGCCTCAGTGGTCATTAGCCTAGTGTACACCTATGGACCTTCTTTACAATAGAAAATGGAGAACCATTTCCATTTTGTTGGGTATGATTGTCTTGTTTTTGTTTCCTAGCCTCCTTCATGATTATAAGGAAGTCCTTGGCAAATATTTGCCTGCAAGAATGAATTTTAAGTCATCCATGCTGCCAACCTTAAAATCTTCAGGTTGGGCTGTATGAGTGTATCCTTGTTCTTGGATAAAAGGTTCATTCTCTGAGAAAGTGGTACAAGTTCTATCCTTTTCCTGCTCAGTAGTTGAAAAACCCAATGCTGCTTCAGCCAAAGAGGTGCTACTGGACACCATTTTTGGTCTGTTCTCATGTACACTTTTCCAGAGAAGAGGGATGGTATAAATAACTGGACCTATCCAACTGACTGAGAAGCTACCAGTTGCTGACACTCCTGAGTCTCGTTGCCTGGTACAACATTTTCTTAAACATTAGTGTTCTGATGAAGCAAAAAGGTTTATTTCTATCTGGCACACCACACCTGTGGACAAGGTCCAGAAATACATACCTGCACAGTATCTATTTGCTATGGTCTGTCTTTGTTTAGCTTAGCTAACTTGTCAAGATATTGCCATGCGATGGCCTGCAAGATATCCTGAGGGTCAGACCTGACTCCTAGTATAGGTACCAAGTTTCTGTGTCCAGCCTGCACACAAAAGGTAAGCATGGGGTCCCCCTTGCTTGCTGATATAGCATGTGACTGCTGTGTTATCTTTGACGATAGGCAGCATCCCCATTTGCCAAATCTGTTCGGCTAAAACTACAGTCATAATCTCTTTGACAATTATGTTTTTTTTTTTCCTTTGAGTTTTGTTTAAGGTCTCATGAATGATCTCCCTAGCTATATCCGAGGAATCTGTAACAACTGAGTGGGTGTCTGGGCCTAGTCTGAAAGGGACCCTCTAATTGAGAATCAATCTCCCGCAATGTTTTTTCTTGATACAAGTCAGTAGTGGTAGGGGACACTGCAGTGAGTGGGTACTGCTGGCCCTACCTCTTTCATACAAAGCAATGTTGCTTACTTACATTAAGCGTTGTCATGGCAACCATCAAGACTGATGATTCCATACACTTCAAGGAATTCTAGTATTTCTTGACCGTAATCTGATTTTGCTGTTGCACTGAAAAGAAAAATGTAGCTAGAAACAGTACATTCTTTGCATAATGCAATTTCCTTTGACTGATGGTTTCCGAATGACTCCCAGGAACTAAACCTATATGGAAGAATTTACTCTAATTTGGGCAGAATCAGAAAGTAGCAAACAGTCTGAAAGCAGGCCAAGGTGAACTGCTTCAACAACTGGAAGAACAGCTTTAGTCTTTGGTAATCCAAGAATGCAAGAAGTTTTTTTTGGACATCTGAGTAATCCTTAGGTTCCCCAGTAGAAGTGGCCTTCAATCTGTTAAGGGCATCTTCAAATAGAAATTCACTGGTGGGAAAATGAAGGATAAAGTATCCTCAGTGACAGACATACAATACAAGGAAGAAAACATCTGGTCAACATAAGTCACTTCTTCAATGTCTAAGTCTGAAAAATCAGAGTCTTCAAGTGGGGATATTTCCATCTTCCATCAGATCTATGACAGACAGCAGGTTCTTAAGAAAAAAGCATGAAATCCTGCACCAGACCCATCAGGTCCTGGGAGGGGAAAAATCACACCAGGCTCAGGCTATGCAAGATGAAAGACATACAAGAACTGGGGTGGAGGTATACCATCTTGTTCTAGGTGATAAGGATACAGGCATCAGAATCAGAAAATGGCAGAGAGTCACCTGGACTGATAAATATCTGAAGAGCTTTGGTTCTGGGGGATGCAAATTCTTCCAATGGCATGACAGCTGCTGGACAGCATTGCCAGAGGCCACAGTCAAAGCAGATATCCAGGACAAGGGCTGTGAAAGCATCTCTCTAGATGTAATGTACTTGAGCCCCGGGGGGGGGGTGTCCTAAGACTATCATTATGATGTTGATCCTACAGTGTTCATAGGTTCATAGTTAAGTACTAGGCCAGCTGCCTTGTAGGCCACTTTAAGCCTAGCTAATTTCACCAAAGGTGAGAATCAAACCCTGTACCTTGTGTCTGTGAGGTAAACACCTTAACCATTACTCAAACACCCAGTCCTTTATTCTGTGGGCACCTCTCTCTGTGTTTTTAGGTGGGACATTCACAGGTGTTCTGAAAGACACCATGGCAGCGCTAGAAAAGGGATACACACTTTTCTGATCTCAATAAACTTGAAGATTGTTTTCATTTCTATTTGATGGGCTTCTGATTGAACTTTGCTTACTGGAAGATAAGATGTGATGTACAGTTTATTTATGTATTTGCATTTGTTTACTGGGATGGTCCACTGGGCCAAAAAGTGCCCATTTTCAGTAGAGGCCTGGGGAGAAAAGCTCCACATACAAAAGAAATTTAAATACAATCACGTTTTCTACATACATGGAGAGATAACAACTTAAACAGGCATACAATCTTATCATAAATTTCTAACTAGAATAACCAAGGCAGTATACATTATATACAAAATATACAAAGTACAACACATCATCTGCTTTGGATACTGTAGAGTGAAGACAGCAAAACATAGCTGCATAACTGTTAAGCAGAGGGGAGAAAAAAGTTAGTGAGATCAGGTGGGGAAGATGCTCTGTAGTCGTAGCCACATGTACATTGCCATAGGGCTAAGAGATGCTGTTTTAGAGACTTTTTGAAGGATATGTGATTGGAAATAGTCCTGAAAGAGCTGGGTAGGGAAATCCAAGTTTTAGCAATGGTACATGAGTAGAGAGATTGACCAACTGCTAGACTGGGTATTTGCACTTTTAGAAGGAATTGATTTTCAGATCTGAATTGTTGGGAGGGCTTATGGAGAGTAAACCTGGAGGTGAGAGATGGAAAATTGAAAGGTTTGGTAATGATATTGTGAGCTGTGGTTAACTGCAAGTGGGTTAGGTGTTGGGGAAGTTCAAGCCATTTTGGTCTATGTAGTGAGATGCAGTGATGGGAGGAGTAAGTTTCGTTGGTAGTGAACCTGACAACCTTGTTATAAACAGGACTCAATCTTGGATTTTAAGGAGCTTTGAATGTTAGTGAACATATGGGTACTGTATAAAACTGAAGGAAGCAAATAGGGTAGTGCAAGGGTTTGTCTAGCGGTGGGTGTGAGGTACAATTTATGCTTATAGAGAGTGCCTAGTTTCTGATGGGTGTTTTTGATGCAGTTTTGGATGTGTAAATCAAAGGTTAAGTATCAGTCTATTGTAACTCCTAGAAGTTCAGTTTGTGATACTGCTCTAATGCAGGTTTTGTTTTGTGAATAGATATTGAAATCTGCTCTATTTAGGGGTGAATAAAAACAGGTTAGCTTTGCTGGGGTTATGGGCTAGATGGTTGTTATTCATCCATTCCTCAGTGATCGAGAAAGCATGTTGGGTCCTGGCTAGGAGGTTCGTCAGCAATGCAGATAATGGTTGAGTACTCTGTGTACTGTATTACTGGATTTAGGGGGAGGGTGGAGTGGAAGTCATTAATGAATATGCTAAAAATGAGAGGTTCCAATATGGATCCTTAGGGAACTCATGTGTGTACATTGAGGAATGGTGAGAAAGAGTGGAGCCATTTAGTGGCTTGCTGTCTGTTGGTTAGATAATCGGAGAACCAGTTAAGAGTGGGGGTGACATTCCCAGATTGGATAGCTTTGCCAAGATTAAGCGGTGGGATATGGTGTTGAAGAGTTTCGAGAGGTCCAGAAAGAGAGAAGAGACAATTTTTCCAGTGTCCCTTGCTTGGGTCGCAGTGTCCATGAATGATAGGAGTGCAGTGGTGGTACTGTGATATGGGCGAAATCCATGTTGGGATGGGGATAATATCTTATATTCTGTTAGGAAATTTAGGAGTTGAGCGTGGATGCATTTCCCCATGATTTTTGGATAGTGGGGACAGTATTGCAATTGGCCGGACATGAGTTAAATCTATGCTAGGGCCACCTTTGTGAAATGGGAGTATGTACCCTTTTTTCCAGATTATAGGTACATGAGACTCTTGGAGGGATCTGTTGATTAATATGATAATGGGGTAAGCTATAGATTTGGCTGACATTTGTAAGTAATCTGGGGACAGATTATCTGGAGCATTTGCACAGGGTTTTAGTTTGAGTAGTAATTCGCGAATGGTAACAGTGGGGATAGGAGAGAAGGAAAAGCAATTATTGGGGTGGTTGTGTGAAGGTTGCATGAGTGTGTGTTTGCTAGCTTTAGAATTTGTTTGTGAGAAGGTGGCACAGAGTTTGGAGATGGTGTCTATGAAGTGTGTGTTGAAGAGGGTTGCTATTTCATTGGGGGATTTGTTTGGATGTGGGCATGGGTTGTTTTTGCTACCTGGATGCAGTAAACTAAAGATGGTACCCAAACATTTCTTAGCGTTGTTTCTGTTTTGGTTTTGGGATGTGAGGTAGAACTTTTTCTTATCTCTGATTATGAAGTGTTTGGCTTGATTTTGGAGTTGTTTAAATTCTAGGAGGTCATCAGGATTTTTGGTTTTATGCCAGAGTTTCCATGCCCTATCTCTGTTTGTCATACGTTATTTTGTGGTTCTAGTTAGCCAGTTAGCATGGTTGGTTTTGATTTGTTTTACTTGTAAAGGAGCTAAGATATTTAGAATATTTAAAAATGTAATACCGAAGAGTTCAACTGCCTCATCTAAGAGTAGCACTTTTAGGGCACTCCAGTCTACTTGTAGGAGGGTGTTATTTAAAGTTTCTGGGCTGAATTTGGAAATGTTCCTGGTTAGTTTACACTAGTGGGTATTGTGGGTGGGGGAGTATTTCCAAAGGATATAAATGGTAGGTGATCACTTATGGTTTGAGGTAATGTGCCTGTGGCTGAAATTTTACTGAGGTCAGACACTAGAATCCAATCTAGTGCACAGACACTGTTTTTGGTTTTGTTTGGTCTGGTAATGTCTGTTACTACTTGGGTGTAGCAGAACAGGTTTATGTTGGAGGTGGACTGTTTTTTGGTAAGTGCTAACCAATCAATGTTAACGTTACCTAGGATGATTGTTTCATTTTGAATATTTTTAGATGTCCAGACGTGGATTTTTTCTAGTATAGGAATGTTATTTCCAGAGGGAATGTACAGATTGACTATACAGATTTTTTTAGTGTTATTTAATTAGAGATACCCAATGAGAATTTCTGCAGATTCAAATTGAGGTATGGGGCTAGAGTAGGGGACAATGCTGAGGTGGTTGGAATAGAGTATGGCGATGCCCCCTCCTTTTTTATGTGACCTGTCAGATTGAAGACAGTTGTAGCCTGGTGGGAGACATTCAGTGTCTTTTATGTAAGATTTGAGCCAGGTTTCAGTTGTAGCAACTATATCAGGTTGGGTTTCGGAAATCCAAGCATGGAAGCTTGTGATTTTGTTTCTGATGCTTTGTACGTTTAGAGTTATCAGTTGGAGGGTTTTACTGGAAGTATGATGGACTGTGGAATCAGTGGAGGGTCCTGGGATGGGATGGACATCCCTGCATTGAGAAAGGATTTGTTTTTTGAGAGGGTGGTAATTGTACAACAATCTTCTTTTTAGATGTAGTTTAATTTGGGAACATAAGGGGTGTTTCTTAGTATGACATGACAGTACTTTTAGTTTGGTGCAATGGATGGCTGAAATAGACACAGACCAGGGTGTATAGATGAGTAGTTGGGGCTGAAAGTGTAATATTCAGAGGCAGTAGATAGTGGTTTGGTATGAGGATGTGTATGTTGAATGGATGTTGCATTTAACAGGAGCAGGAGGGTGGAGGAGATGAGGAGGAGCCAGCTTACTGAGTACAGAGTCATTGTCAGAAGTGTGTGTTAGTATGATTAGTTAATAAAAGGGATGTAGCCGGTAGGGTGGGGAGGGATTGGTGACTGTGGATTGGTTAATGTCAGGTGTGGGTGGAGTGTAGGAGAAATAAATGTATTTGTCCTTGGGGTGGGAGGAATTGGGGCAAGGTGGGGAGCAGAGTGAGACAAAGTGTAGCGAGGGCAAATGGAGCGGGCAGAACCAGATTCTGGAGGATGGTGAAGTCAAACAAAAATAAACAATCAATTGACTCAAACTGCAGGTAAGTGATATGGGGAGAGTACCTAGAGAAGAGATGAACTGCAGTTAAGTAAGTGGCAGTACAGTACAAGGGGGGAACTAAACTACACAAGTTAATTATTTCTGGTGTTACTTAATTCTGGGGTAGTGCAGTTTTAGTCTGGAAGTGGATAGCTACTGCCATACAAAAAGTCTAATATTGACTGGTCACAAATGAAACCGGGGAAAAAGGCACAGTTGGATGTAAAAGCCATAGACAAAAAAATAAAAAGTTTGGCTGTACCTCAGGGAGAGGCACAGACAATATCCAGCAGTGTGTCATCAACTAGTGTCTGAAATGGGTTCTTACAGGATTGGAGTTGGGCTAGCTAGACAGGCTTCTGCAAGTGTGCACATTTTAAGCGACAAAACCCTCAGTATATAAAGGCATTAACACTAAGTCTTTATGTTGAAAGTTAAGACATACATTGCTTCTAATATGAAGAAAAGTCTTGATTACAGTGAAGCATTTTTAATGTTTTCCCTGGAGTTGCATTTAAACTCAGCAATAGCACTATTCAAGTTTGGGGGGGGGGGGGGCACACCTGCGGCCTAAGATGGTTAAGCAGCTGTAATGGAGAAAACAAAAAATATTTATTTATTTATTTAGTTTATGTCAAAACAAAATAGAGAAAGACTATGAAAGCCGGCGGGGGGGGGGGGGAGGTTGGTTGTTATAAGAAATACAAGTGGTCACTTTAGATGCTAACATCTAACCTGCAAACCCAGTAACTAGCAACCTACAACACACTGCAGCATAACGGACATTCCAAACACACCAAATGGTAAAAATGCAGAGTGACAGCAGCAATAGGTACCTCCCAAATGGTGTACTTGCCAGGCCAAATTGATGGATTGACAATACTTGGTGCAAAATTCTGTCATGGATCTTGCTTGATTTATTTCTTGAACTACAAAAGCAATTGATGATGCAATGGATGATTGTCCCCTCATGTACCACAGCTATTCTGATGTTAAGCTTATGAAAAGCTCTGAAGTTTGGCTGGACATCAGGACTTCTGTGGCAGAAGTTTACAGAGTTAGCACAACTGTAACAGTGACCAATATGAAGAACACATAGCATTACCATGCATGGCACCTAAAGCAGAAACGTTTTTGACCTCCACCTAGTCTTCAGGCTGAGTCCCTTTTACAGCCAGAACATACCCCAAAACACCTCTACATCCTATTCTAAGTGTGCATGGACTTCACAGGGGGGGGGGTAAGGGATTGTAACAAGGTACCTGTACTTTGTGGGCTCAAAAATGAATCAAGTGGGGAACCCATTTAAAACAGAGAAAGAGAAAAGAAGTAGCAGTAAACTACTTGCGGCAAGAGGGAATTCAATAAATGCTGATAAAAGTGTGGTAAGCATTCTAAACAACAGGAAAAGGGGAAGATCTTAAACAAAGAGGTAATTCAATAAATGCTGATAAAAGTGTGGTAAGCATTCTAAACAATAGGAAAAGGGGAAGATCTTAAACATCTACATGATGTTATTAATAAAATATCTGTAAATAATAGACTGGTTGGTCAATGCTGTCTACAAAGGGAAACTGCAGAAGGACCTTTTGGTGGACTGGATAAAATGCATAGTCCTTTTCTGTTAACAAATGCATATGCTCTTCAGTCGTAAAGGTTAGCGTTTTTCTTTCAGGGAAAGGTATGAGTAACAGACTACAGATGCTTTCATTACTGAAGTGAAGAATTGAGTCAGACTGTGAATTTGATGAAGTTCATAAACAAAATGTTGAAATTAAACTAAAAGCAGGTGTTGAATGTCATATTCTGTCTGGGAATTACTGGAATTTAAAAGCAAGCAAAGAAGAAATGTGTGCACAATGCTAACCTAGAGCACTAGATAAAAATCACTGGGTCAAAGATTACTGACATATGAATATAAAAATAAACATTACATGTTTAGGCTTCAAACCGTAGTTTACTCTCCCAAAATTTTGGGTCACTTGGCTTTTACAAATCTAAGAATGACGTGAAACAAAAGAGAAAATATTTTTACTTGGGTGTTGAGGAACAGTCTTGCAGTCACAGAGGCATCTTTGATTCTATAGTCATATAATGACACCCTTCACAACTACGTTGATTTACTTACAGAGTTAGGAAGTGTAAATCCTGATACTATGCCAGTAATGCATGCTCTGAGATAAAGTGACATTTGCTGTCAGGAGAAGAACTGTGCAGAAATGCATGGAAAACTTGTATATTATTATGAAGTGATTACATTTAACAGAATAGATGAATAGCACGGATACTGCAGCAAAGCAATATATATATTTCCATCCATATTGGTCCCTAAGATTTACATAAAGGATTAAAAGAGAGCATTTTTGATTGCCTAAACAAGAGGCAGTAGTTTCAATAACGTAAAATACCAAGTTCATTTCAGTATTGGATGTACAGCATGGATCCCAAATGATAAAACTAATATATCACTAGGAATAAATAGATTCCCTAAACTACTTGGTATTTTATTAGCACTAGAGCTATTCTAAAAGCTGTTGCACAGGTAAATGGATTTAACATTTACATGACTGAAACTTGATACAGTAAAACTCACATCAACCACATGAATGCCAAACAAGAAAATAACAGCATTAAAGAGGTTTCCAGGAATGAGTCTCTATTTTTCAAAGTGTGCAATTACTACGTCTAAGATTTCACTTAATTTGTCTGCTATAACTATGTCAAAATAGAAAGTTGCTAGAAGCCAGATAAAGCCTAACAACTGAGCTCTGAACAAAAAAGGAGTTTTAAATTACTTACGAAACTATTTAAAGAAGTGCCAATGATAAATACTATGATTTGAATAAGGTTAGTTATGCTACAAGTAGTTGCCAGTAAGAATGGTATAGGAGCTGAAGTCCTACAAGTGAAAAGGTGTGGTGATTAAGGGTGAAGACATTTACACAAGCACAGAACAGTTATGAGAAACAGTGTATAGCTGTGAGAAATTCCACAGCTATGTCTGTGATAAAAGATGTTCAGGTGGAAACAGGCCGTTATTTTCATCCAAAGCACATGCAGAATATGTCTTTGTACAAGCCTTTTGGCTTTTCCCAGTTAGGGGTCACCACAGTGGATCACCAGTCCTCAGACTGATTGTCAGTAGTGTTTTTACGGTGTTGAGTTGCCAGCCTGGCACCCAACCTTCACATTCTGAGTACCCTGAAATAATCAAACTGGTATGTGCAATAGCAAATGTGATAAGTGCATTAAAGACTATATTCTTTAGAGAAGGGACATCTGATAACAGCCTACGGCGCAAAAGTCAGGAAATGAGAAAATATGCACACGAGTAGGAATAAAAACTTGTAATGTCTAGATCACACACTGCAGTTGAACAGGTAAAAGAAAGTAAAGTTGTGTACATTTACCATAAATGTAGATGTTTGAGTGTATTCACTGTTGCAGTCATCACACTTGCGTTATCTGCCAGCAGGTACCCCTCAGTCGGCCTGAATACCAGAGACTTATTATTTCTGCGTCAGTTGCTGTCACTTCAGGACTGACATCAGGTCATCAGGGGTATAAAAACAGGCAGCCAATGCCATTACATCAGTTTTTCTTGCCCCAAATGTCAGGAAACCACAAATAGGGAGCCAAGTTACGGTAGAAAAAACATCACCAGTAAAAAGTAAATACCAATAGCCCTGTAAGGGGTGAGTAAGAGAAATAGAGAAGGGGAGAGAGAGAGAGAGACAAGGGGGCTGGAGGGTGGGAAACCAGGACTGCAACAGTGAATACACTCAAACATCTAAATTTATGGTAAGTATACACAAAGTACAGTTGTGTACACTTACCATAAATGTAGATGTTCGAGTGTATTCACTGCTGCAATCATTACATTTGGGTAATCTGCTGGCAGGTTGCACTCAGTCGGCCTGATTAACAAAGTCTTGGGTCCTGCGTCAGCTGCTGTCCCTTCTTCCATGATGTCAAATCATCAGGGGTATAAAACATGCAGCCGACGCCATTACATCAGTTTTTCTTGCTCCAGATGTCAGGAGCCCCCCAAATGGGGAGCAAAAAAAAATATATATATATATATATATATATATATATATATATATATATATATAAAATTAAAAACACAAAAATATACCTCCAAACAAAAGCAAATACACCAAAAAGGCTTTTGAGCATAGTAAAAGAAAGTAGAGGTACAGTAAGAGAAAAACAGGGGGCTGGAGGGAGGGTAACCAGGACTGCAACAGTGAATACACTTGAACATCTACATTTATGGTAAGTGTACACAACTGTACTATGTTCATCATGTTTCACTGTTGCAGTCATTACATTTGGGTAGATTCCCAAAGCTATAGTTGGGAGGATGGATTTATACAGCATTAGGACCAGCTATAAAGCCCTGCAAAACAGCAGTGGCAAAGCCAGCTCTAGATTTAGAGAAAATTGGTAAGTGATAATGCTTGGTGAAAGTATGAACTGAACTCCAGGTAGCAGCTTCTAGAATATCCCTGGTAGGAACACCTCTGAGAAAGGCTGTTGAAATAGATGCAGCCCTGGTGGAATGAGATCTGATCCCCTGGGGGATAGGGTTTTCCATGGTGCTTATAGCAGAAATGAATACAATGGCTTATCCATTTAGAAATGGTTTGCTTTGAAATAGTCTTCCCCTCTGCAGCAAATGCTACCAGCAGTTGTTCAGATTTTCTTCGAGATTTAATCCTGTCCAAGTAGAATCTAAGTTATTTGTGTACATCCAATGAATGCAGAATTTGCTCCCCCTTGTTCTGTGGATTGGGAAAGAAAGATGGTAAATGAATGGACTGATTAAGAGCCACACTGGATACCACCTTGGTCATGAATGATGGATTGGTCCTGAGGGACACCCTGTCTGCATGAAAGATGATGAAAGGCTCCACTGCCATAAGGACCTGTAATTCAGATATCCTTCTAGCTAAAGTGACTGCTAAATGGAAGGCTGTTTTCCAGGAAAGAAATTTTAAGTCTGCAGTAGCAGCTGGCTCGAAAGGAGGTAGAGTGAGTTTCTCCAATACAAAGTTAAGGTCCCAGGCAGGGGTTGGAGCTCTCCTGGGTGGTCTCAAGTTTTTGGCCCCTCTGAGATACTGCTTTAGAAAAGGATGAGAGAAGGGGGGGGGGTTCTGTGTTGTAACGAGCTGAAATGGCTGAGGCATGGATTTTTATGGAAGAAAAAGACAGGCCCTTGTGAAGCATCTCAGTTAAGTACTGCAAAATCTGGGGTAAATTGGGCACTGCTGTGCTCATCCATTGAGATTGATATTCCAGGCAAAGAATCTTTTCCATTTGTCAGCATAAGATTTAATAGTACTAGGTCTTCTTGCCTCCAAAATGACATCCATCACAGGTTTGCTGAGGGATGCTAAGGGGGGATTTAAGTGATTAGCCACGCTGCAAGATTCAAAGTTTGGAGATGAGTGTGCAGAATTTGGTTCTCCTGCTGAGACAGTAAAGAAGGTGTCTGAGGCCGGTGCCATGGTGAAATGTTTGACACACTGCACAGGAGTAGGTACCAGTGTTGGTGAGGTCAGTCTGGAGCAATCAAAATCATTTTTGGTTTGTCCTGTTTGACTTTTAGTAGAACTTTGGAGAGCAGAGACAGAGGGGGAAAGGCATAGACTGATAGGTTTTTCCAGCTGAAGCACAGACCATCCACTTTCCAGGCTTTTTTGTGATGACTTCTTGTGCAAAATTTGTCCAACTGGTAGTTCTGGGGTGAGGCAAAAAGATCTATGTCTGGGCTCCCCCATTTGCGTGTCAACATGTTGAAAATCCATGGTTCCAGTTTCCATTCGTGTGGGTCCATGAGATTTCTGCTTAGTTCATCTGCCAGAACATTCTGCTTTCCTGGCAGGAATTGGGCTTGTAGTTGTACTTGGTAGCTCAAGGCCGTGTTCCACAATGCCATGGCTAGTCTGCAGAAGGTGTAGGAATGTGTACCCCCCTGCTTGTTTATGTACCACATAACTGTGGTGTTGTCCGTCTTTATCAGTAATTGTCCTGGATGAAGGTAGTCCTTGAAGGCTATCAGTACATTCTGTACAGCTAGCATTTCTTTTTGATTTATATGAAGGTGCATTTGATATGGGCTCCATTTGCCCTGAATGCACTTCCCTGCCAAATGAGCCCCCCATGCATAGTCTAATGCATCTGTAGTTAGGGTTTGGGTGGTAGGGGGTGGTGTGAATGGCAGTCCCTTGTTTTGGTGGCAGGCCTCTGCCCACCATAGGAACTCTAGGTGCAGGCAAGGTATGATAGGAATCATTGTTTCCAGGCTGTGACAATATTGACTCCATAAACTTTTTAAATATCACTGAAGTTTCCTCATATGCAGTCTTGCATATGGAATTAGAAGAATGCAGGAGGCCATGAACCCCAAGGCTTGCAGTATCCAAGGCTTGCAGTATTTGCCTTACAGATAGCAGAGTTTCTGTGGCCACCTGTTTGAAGCAAGTCACCAAATGAATTTTCTTTTCTGGCGTAAGGACAGCCATCTGGGCAGTTGTATTCAAGCTTGCACCCAGGAATGCAATTTTTTGAGAGGGTACCAGTTGAGATTTATTTTCATTTATGGTGTACCCTAGACAGGTTAGAACTCTTTTTATAAATGCCAGATGTTTTAGAAGAATGGCCTGGTTTTCTGCCTGAATTAGACAATCGTCCAGGTATGGATATATTTGAATATTTCTTTGCCTGCAAAATACAATTACTGGAGCCCGATACTTTGTGAATACCCTGGGTGCAGTAAACAAGCCAAAGGCCAGTGCAGAGAACTGATAATGCATGCAGCCTGCTTTGAAGTGTAGGTATCTTCTGCAAGATTCCCTGATTGGGATATGCAGGTAAGCCTCTTTTAAATCTAGAGTTGCCAACCAGGCATCCTTGCCTAGCATAGGAATTAACTAGCGAAGAGTCAGCATCTTGAATTTTGGAATGTCCAGAAAGGTGTTTAGAGTGGACAGGTCCAGAATTGGACGCCATGATTTGTCTTTTCTGGGTACCAGGAAAAGTCTGGAAGAGAAACCTTGTCCCTTTTCCCCTTCTGGTACTGGCTGAATAGCTCCCATGTTTAGGAGGGAAAGTACTTGTTTCTGAGCCTCTGCCCACTGATTTGGGGGCAGGTCTGGCCACCCGTTTGGAGTTGGCAGCATGTGGAAATGAAATCTGTATCCCTGGGACACTATATTTAAAACCCATTTGTCCTGGGTTATAAGTTGCCAGTTGCTTGAATGAAGAGCCAGTTTCCCCCCCAAAGGGGCGGCTAAGAGGTAAGTGCTTGGTAATTTTAAAGGGAAGTCATTGAGACGGTTTTCCATAGGGTGGTGCCTTGTTGTTTCCAGATTTGGAAGTGGAAGCACCCCATTGCTTAGTTCTGAAAGTCCCTTGTGACTGAAACCTGGTGCTTTTGGAATGTCTGGGTTTGGCAGGAGTGGCTCTGGAAGGAGCTGGAAAGGACCAGTTCTTAGTAGGCCAGTGCCTACTAAATCTAGGAGGTTGTACTTGTAAGAAAACTTTCACAGTTTGCATAGATTTAGCTTTATCTTCCATCCTTTTTAGAACTTCTTCAGCTTTATTGCCAAATAAGAAGTCCTGCTGTAAAGGAGCATCCAACAGTTTTGCTTTAACATGATCAGGCAGAGATTGCTTCTTAAGCCAAGCATGCCTTCTAAGCACAGACCCAGTAACAGCAGCCCTGCAAGAGGCCTCTAAAAAATCAAAAACACATTGCAAAGTATGTTTGCCAACTTGTTCAGCCGAATGCAATAAATCCTGTAAATCTTTATTCTCCAGACAGTCAGAAATCAACATCATTTTCGGTTTAAGCAGTCCCATGATATGCTGTTGATATTTTAGCATATGGAATGGACAGTTTAAAGCCCTGATTGCCAAGGTTGCAGAAGTATAAACCTTTTTACCCCATCTATCCAGCGCCCTGGAGTCTCTATCAGAAGGAGTAGGATTTTTAGCAGTAGAAGCCTTAATGCTCTTGGGCCCCTGAGAAATGGTTTCAGGGTCAGCAACAGGATTCTTGAAAAGGAATTTGTGGGACTCAGGAACCCTGTAGTACCTGTCTGGTTTACTAGGGGCTGGAGGCAAGGAATCACGGGCCAAACTGGATTCCGAAAACACATCATCAACAATGTCTAGTACAGGAGGTATAGCCAAAGGCCTATGCTGAGGAAGAAGAAGGAAATCCCTAAGCCTCTTTTTGGATTCAGAGAAATCCTGACTTTCCCAGTGGAAATGCTCCCTTAAGGTATGTAAAGTTTTCCCAAAAGAGAAATCCTCAGGCGGAGCGGCAGAGGGAATGGAATCCTCTGCATCAGAGTCCTCATAAGTAGGTATGGACAAATCCAGATCATTAGAAGAGTCAGAAGAAACAGAGTCTTGTTCAGAAGATTCATAGTCAAGTTCAATCCTAGGCCTCTTGGGGGGGGGGGGGGGGGGTTGACTACCCCTGATTAGAGTAATTAAATCTTTAGCCATTTTGATCATTTGTATTTTAGGCATAGGGGCCTGAACATCGGTTTTTTAGACATAGATTGAGATTTAGGCCTTAGTACTGAAGATGGAGTCGATTTAATATGCAAGTCTGTAGGCCTGAATACACCCTCAGAAGCCGGTGTCTGCTCAGCGGCTCTGGACCCATCCAAGGTAGAGACATCCGTGGGTTCCATATGTGAAGCATCTCGTGGCATACCAGACTTCGAATGGGTCTCAGTAGAGGCCTACAAATCAGAAGTAGTGGGTATCAGGGGCTGCGAAAGCGCCTCACTGAGTACTGGTGAACTGGCGACTGGCTTAGGAGAAGCGTTGTCGGCAGTTTTGGACCTCAACAGCCTGTCTCTATCTTTTTCTTTGCATTTTTTCAGTATTCCAGTAGTCGGATGGCTAACTAAAGTCATTTCTGGATAATTAAACCGAGAGCTGAAATATTTAGAAGCAAAAATGTACCGACGACGGATAGTGCGCTGATTAAATAAAGCACAAAACCGACAGCAAGGTATGTCATGGTCAGGGCCTAGGCAAGGAATACAGTACAAATGGAAATCCTTATGAGGTATTTGCTTCCCACAAGTAATGCAATTATTCACTTTTACTGACATTGGTAAGAGCAAGAAAAAGTTTCCCCAACGGGGTATTTAGCTTTTAGTTGAAGACTTCGGTTCTGAAACTCGAAAATTAAAATTTCAGGAGTCGGCCGACTGGCACTTGCGAACTGCTTCTGCTTCAGGAACCGCGCAGCAAGAAAGACTGATGTAGTGGCATCGGATGCATGTTTTATACCCCTGACGACCGGACGTCATGGAAGAAGGGACAGCAACTGAAGCAGGACCCAATACTTTGTTAATCAGGCTGACTGAGGGCAACCTGCCAGCAGATTACCTAAATGTAATGACTGCAACAGTGAAACAGAATGAACATCTGTACTATGTTCTTTGCATTTCACTGTTGCAGTCATCACACTTGGGTTGATTCCCAAAGCTGAAGAGTGGGTGGAGGCAGTCAAGAAGAGTTGGAGCTGGCTAGTATGCCCTGCAGGACTGCTGTTGCAAAACCCACCATGGATATGGAAAAGATAGGCAAGTGGTAATGCTTGGTGAAGGTGTGAACAGAACTCCAAGTAGCAACTTCCAGAATGTCTCTGGTAGGGACTCCCCTGACGAATGCTGTAGAGGTTGAAGTTGCCCTAGTGGAATGCATTCTGACTCCCTGAGGGGGTGGTTTCCCATGGTGTGTGTAACAGAAATGGATACAGTGTGCTATCCATTTGGAGATGGTTTGTTTTGATATGGCCTTGTCCTCTGCCCCTGGTGCAAAGCTGACTAGTAACTGGTCAGATTTCCTGAAGGGCTTAATCCTATCAAGGTAGAATCTGAGCTGTCTGTGAATGTCTAAAGAGTGCAGGATCCTTTCCCCCTTATTTTGAGGATTAGGGAAAAGGTGGGCAAATATAAAGATTGGTCAAGAGCCACACTAGACACCACTTTAGGCATAAAAGTAGAGTTAGTCCTGAGGAAGATGCTGTCAGCATGAAAAACAATGAAGGGTTCCACAGCCATAAGTGCTTGTAGCTCAGGCACTCTTCTAGCTGAAGTGATGGCCAGAAGCATGGCTGTTTTCCAAGAGAGGAATTTTAACTCTGCTGATGCTGCAGGCTCAAGGGGGGGTGTAGCGTGAGCTTTTCCAGCACAAAGTTAAGGTCCCAAGCAGGGGTGAGGGCTCTTCTTGGTGACCTTAACTTGTTAGCCCCTCTCAGGAACTGCTTGATGAGAGGGCGTGAGAAGAGAGGTGGCTCAGTGCTGTAATGAGCAGAGATGGCAGAGGCATGGATCTTAATGGAAGAGAAGGATAGGCCTCTGTGGAGTAGGTCTGCTAGGTAATCCAGGATGAAAGGTAAGGAAGGCTATGCTTTGTCCGCTCCTTTATAGTGAATCAAGGAACAATACCTTTTCCACTTATCAGCATAGGATTTCCTTGTACTGGGTCTTCTGGCTTCATGAATGACGTCCAGCACCTGCTTGCTTAGGCTGGCTACTGAAGGAGAATTCAAGGAATAAGCCAGGCTGCAAGGTTCAGGGTTTGCAGCTGCAGATGCAAGATCTGTCCCTCCTGCGGAGTGAGTAGGGTTGGGATCTGGGGTAAGTGCCATGGTGACACCGGTGATAGACTGCACAGTAGTGGGTACCAGTGTTGGCGTGGCCAGTCTGGGGCAATCAGGACTGCCCTTGGTCCTTCCTGTCTTAGCTTGAGTAGTACTCTTGCAAGAAGTGGCAGAGGGGGAAATGCATAGATTGTGAGGTTTACCCACTGGAAGGATAGGCCATCCACTTTCCAGGCCTTGCTGTGAGGTAACCTGGTACAGAATTTGCTGAGCTGGTAATTGTAGGGGGAGGCAAACAGGTCCACCATCGGGGTACCCCATTTCTGGGTTAAAAGGCTGAAGGTGTTGAGGTCTAATTGCCACTCATGTGAGTCTAGGAGATTTCTGCTTAAGGCATCTGCCGGAGTTTTGTTTGCCTGGCAGATTTTGAGCTTGCAGGTGAATATGCATGGCCAAGGCCATGTTCCATGGAGTCATGGCTAGCCTGCAGAGTGGGTAAGAGTGGGTTCCCCCCGCTTGTTGATGTGCCACATCACTGTGGTGCTGTCGATTTTTATTAGAAGGGGTCCTGGCGAGAGTAGGGATCTGAAAGCTGTCAGAGTGTGCTGAACAGCTAGCTTCTCATTTTGGTTGATGTGCAGATGAATTTGGTTTGGGGTCCAGTGGCCCTGAATGCACCTGCCGTCCAGATGTGCCCCCCAGGCATAGTCTGATGCATCTGTGGTTAGGGTCTGGGCAGCATGGGGTTGTGTAAAGGGAAGCCCCTTGTTGTGGTTGCATGCTGCTGCCCACCAAACAAACTCTGTCCTTAGACAAGGTATGACAGGTATGACGGTTTCCAGGTCCTGAGAATGTTGGCACCAAAGACTTTTTAAGTACCATTGAAGTTTCCTCATATGCAGTCTGGCATATGGAATTAGTAGAATGCAGGAGGCCATGAACCCTAGAGCCTGCAGAATTTTCCTTGTGGATAGTTGGCTTCTGGTGGCCATTTGAGTGAAGTAGGCTGTCAGATAGGCTTGTTTTCCTGGAGTAACGAATGCCATCTGGAATGCTGTGTCCAAGCTTTTGACTGGAGACTAGATTTGATTTCTTTTCATTGATAGTGTACCCCAGGGAGGTTAGAAGGTCCTTTACAAATGTCAGGTGCTGCAACAGCTTTTCCTGATTGCCTGAATCAGGCAATCATCCAAGTAAGGGTATATTTGAATCTTTGTCTGCAATAGGCCATGGCTGGAGCCATGCATTTTGTGAAGACTCTGAGAGCAGTGGATAAGCCAAAAGGAAGTGCAGAGAACTGATAATGCATATATCCTGCCCTGAAAAGTAGACATTTCCTGCATGAGTCCCTGATAGGGATGTACAGATAGGCTTCCTTTAGGTCTAGGGTGGCTAACCAGGCATCTTTGGACAGCATAGGGAGAGGCTACTGTAGGGTGAGCATTTTGAATTTTGGTACCACCAGGAAGGTGTTTAGAATGGATAGATCTAAGATTGGGCAACAGGTGCCCTCTTCTCTGGGTACCAGGAAAAGTCTGGAATAAAAACCTTGGCCTATCTGTTCTGCAGGAACAGGCTGAATTGCCCTTATGGAGAGCAGGGATTGAACTTGGTTTTGTGCCTCTGCCCACTGGTTTGGAGGAAGGTCTGGGAACCCTTTTGGGGTTGGCAGCATGTGGAAATAAAATTTGTACCCCTGAGATACTATGTTGAGGACCCATTGATCGTTGGTGATGGAGGTCCAGTTTTTTGCATGGTGGGCAAATTTTCCTTCCAGGGGCACAAGCAATTGGGCAGAGGTGAAGAGTGGAGTTGAGAAGTCATTGTGAATTTTTTCTGTAAGGGGGTGACTTAGCACTCCCTGTTTCAGAAGTGGAGGCACTCCACTGCTAAGATCTCTGCAAACCCTAAGACTGTAATCTGGGGGGGGGGGTCTATTTCCCCTGGGTCTAGTTTGAGATGGCCTTGAGGGGGCTGGAAAGGACTAATGTTTTGAGGGGCAATGCCTACTGAATCTTAGAGGCTGCACTTGTAAAAAATCTTTGACTGTCTGTATAGACTTAGCTTTTTCTTCCATTTTTTTTTAAACTACTTCTGCTTTCATACCAAAGAGATTCAAAGGAGCATCCAGTAATTTTGATTTGACATAGTCTGGCAAGGTCTGCTCCTTAAGCCAAGCATGCCTTCTAAGTACAGAACCTGTGACTGCTGCCCTGCAAGATGCTTCTATTGCGTCAAACCCACATTGCAGGGTATGAGTGCTGACTTGGCTTGCAGAATGCATAAGCTCTTGTAATTCTTTATTTTCTGCACAGTCAGGAAAGGTAGATAATTTTTGCTTAATAAGTTCCATAGTATGTTGCTGGTATTTCAGCATGTGGAACTGGCAATTCAATGCTCTAATGGCGAGAGTTGCAGAGGTGTATACTTTTTTATCCCATCTGTCTAAAGCTCGGGAATCCCTGTCCAAAGGGGTGGGATTCCTAGCTGCAGTTGCTTTTATTCCTTTAGGCCCTTAGGAGATGACCTCTGAGTCAGCAGTAGGATTTTTGAAAAGAAATTTGTGAGAGTCAGGGACTCTATAGTACCTGTCTGGTTTCCTTGGAGCAGGGGGTAAAGTATCAGGAGTTAGAATGGATTCCATAAAGACATAATCCACAACATCCATAACAGGGGGGATAGCTAAGGGTCTGTGCTGGGATAAATCTAAAAAAATTCCCTGAGTCTCTTTTTGGACTGAGGATAATCCTGGCATTCCCAGTGGAAATGTTCTCTCAGAGTATGCAGGGTTTCACCAAAAGAGAAATCCTCTGGAGGGGAAGCAGAAGGAATGGATTTCTCTGCATCTGAATCATCATAGGCAGATAAAGGCATGTCTTCATATTCAGAAACTTCAGAGTCGTTGGACACTTGGTCAGTTAAAGCTGCTGGGGACAGGTCTCTTTTTCTCTTAGCAGGGGAAGGCTGGCTTCCCCTAACCAGCATAATCAGGTCTTCTGCCATTTTAAGCATTTGAGACTGTGGCAAGGAAGCAGGCGCTTGAGTTTGGGTTGTCGGTTTTTTAGACATAGCTTGTACTCTTGGCCTTAGAAACTTAGTAGTTTTAGAAAAAACTGAAGATGTGAAAGAAGTCGTCAGTTTGTGTCAAATATCGGTAATGCAAATAACTTCCTTGGAAGCCGGTGCCTGCACAGCGGCTCCGGACCCATCCAAGGTAGAGACATCTGCAGGTTCCGTAGTCAAAGAAGAGTCTTGCGGTAGACCGGACTCAAAATGGGTCTCAGTAGCGGCCTGCGAATCCATCGAAGCGGGCATCAGGGGCTGCAAAGGTGCCTTACTGTGTACCGGCGAACTGGCGACTAGCTTAACAGAAGCGTCGTTGGCAGTTCTGGACCTGTGCGGTCTGTCTCTGTCTTTATCCTTACGTTTTTTCAGAAGATTGGAAGATGGATGGCTTACTAAAGCCATTTCAGAATACGGAGATCAAGAACGAAAGTATTTAGCTACAATAAGGGCCCAACGACAAACAGTTTGGGCGTTGGACAAAGCACAAAAGCGACAGCAAGGTACGTCGTGGTTTGGGCATAAACAGGTGATGCAGTAAGAATGGAAATCTTGGTGTGGTATTTGCTTTCCACAGGTGAGACAATTGTTAACTTTTTCTGACATCGATTAGAGCAAGAAAAAAGGAACCCCAGTGGGGTACTTAGCTTTAAAGACTTCAGGATGATTCAATTCAGAAACGAAAACCAAGGTAGCGGCCGACTGGCACTCATGCAAACTGCTTCTGCTTTGGGCTCCTCAGCAAGAAAGACTGATGTAATGGCGTCGGCTGCCTGTTTTTATACCCCTGATGACCTGATGTCAGTCCTGAAGTGACAGCAGCTGATGCAGAAATACTAAGTCTCTGGTATTCGGGCCAACTGAAGGCTACCTGCTGGCAGATAACCCAAGCGTGATGACTGCAACCATCAAACACGAAGGACATCAGAAATGTCAGAGAGTAAACGCATCTTGAGAAAGAGCAACAGTAGAAGCTATGAGGATTGTCACCTCACAATTTTGGAATATAGGAATATTTGATTGCAAGGACTTAAATTGCTAATGGGTGGAACACTGAAAAACAAACTACTTAATTCAAAGTGCTGGAAATAAATCAGAAGTCTGTGGAGGCTGAAATACTCTTATGACTGAAACTGCTTTTACCAGATTTACAATCTGCAGACTGAGTAAGAATACAAAAAAAAATGGGAATATTTGCAAAATAAAGCTGAACTAGCTGGTAAAACAGCTGAACCCAATCCTACATTGCTCATGAGGATGAAGTAATGTCACACAGATGGAAACAGACATCCAATCTAAACAAAAGTATCAAAGATCATGGAAGATAGTAGCCATAAGTACTAGAACCAGTACCCTTCACAGGAAGTCAAATTCTGTGAGACCCTGTCTGGGCTGACCCTGGACATGGCTCATTGGGATCAGTGTTCTGCTTTGTTTAGCAAATAAAAATAAATGAAATAAATACACTTACAGATGAGACTTGTACAGGGAGATTCCTCAGGGCATACATTCACTCCATGATTACTGGCTTAATCCAGTTCAGGGTCCTGAAGTTGCTGAAGTCTATGCTAGCACACAGTGGGTGTACGGCAGGGAGATTGATCTTACACAAAGCACCATTCCACCTCAAATGCACATCTATGGCAATATGTAGAATCACCAATTCACCTACAGCATATATTGGGAATGCAGGAGGAAACCACAGCACCTGGTGAAAATCCATGTGGGCACAGGGAGAACATTAGAACATGTAGATGTGACAACTCCAGACAGAAGTCACATTCTGTTACAAAACCACACAACTTAATGCTCACAGTGACTACAATCAGAGTTAAAAGACATAAGTATTACAGCCAAAGGACAGCATTAATCCAGGCCTGTTCACCAAATTTATAATTTCACAGTTTTTAAAAATAACCTGGATTAATTCTTTGGGGACGATCTTTATTAGCATATCAGATGGAGGGCCACTTAAGACTGCAGTCTATAGGTCCTTCTTAAACTATAGCTACACAGGAGGTGCTATTTCATACAGAAGGAACAGGGATCCCCACCCATTAAGCTATGACCATGAGATAGTTTTTATGAAAGCGGTTTATCTTCCTTAGCACCATACCCAGTCATTACATATTGCTTGACTCACCATTAACTGATTCAAACATTGGTGCTGGGCAGGAATGTCTTTCCTCAAGAGGTATATGCCCAGACGTATGCATGCTACAGGAGAACAAATAGAACTTCATGCATGTTTCCATTCACTGAGTTTCCAAAGTTTGAAGATATGCTAAAAGTAGGGTGTGAGAGATGCACTTCCACATAGGTGTCACGGCACTCACCTGCCAATCCCGTGTAGCCTGAAATTAATGACTGAAATCCTTTTTACAGTGGGGTATTAGTCCAACAGTTGAAAAGTCATTCCTTCATCACACACTCACACACAGTTTGTACTTTTCTGAGAATGCAATTACCACTGAGGCAAAGGAAGAAACACATGGCACCCCAGCCACTGGTGCTAGCGAGTCACATTTGGACACCACATTTATACCACCCTTTTTAAGTAAGTATGGGGTAGGCTTACTGGGTTTGCACTACTGTTGGGCACAGACCAGTGAAGGACCAGATAATTCCATGTAGTTTATAAAAACAGTGAGAGAGAAAAGGGTTCACAAAATGCTACAGACCACATATGACAAGGCAATGGCACTTAGGAAAGTGCTGATCACACGTGGTAAACTGAAAAGTGTTTCTGTCCACATCAAGAGATGATGATGCAAGTGAAATAGCAGACAATGTGGGAATAGGAAAACAGAATGGGTCTTGTACTACTGGCCTACAGTACAGACCACCACTTACTGACAAGTGCTTTGCCATATGAAGACACTTGCTGAACTGATAAGTCATCTAATTAATGAGTTCCCATAGGTTCCAAAGGAAAAACAAGAAAAACCAAGAAGAAGGATAAATCCAAAGCGAAGAAGCCGAACCAGGATGCAAGTTGATACTTTATTATGAACAAACCGAGCTTTAGCAAGTTAAAATGAAAAATGCATCAGAGAGTTTAAATATGCTCTGGTAGGTCGCTAATTAACTAATTAGCATAACTGATTACAAACCAAGTACATTGAAGTCAATATTGCATTCTAACACTTAAAATCAAAAACATCAATATGCTGCCACAAAAAAGTATATAAAAATGTGTGTATAAAAATATTCTTTTAACCAATTCTACAAAGATTGATATAAGTAAAAATAGCTAACGTGTCTAAAAAATATATTAAATCAGATATTCTAATATAGAAAACACATTCAAATACAGCATTCATAAAAAACTCAGGATTGAATTCTCAAAAAGTATGTAGTAAAGGTACGTCAAAATATTAAATATATACAGTGAATATAAGTGTATGTACAAATACAAATAACTTGCAAAAGCAAGTGGGGTAAGAAAACAGATTACTAATTGTTGTTCCCCAAGGAGTTGTTTCAAAAACTAGGAATAGTTTCTTTATAATCGGGCCATTCTCAGTTTAAGGACACTACTTATGTTAATGTTGTCATTCAGACCGGGGTTATCTGCCTGCATCCAACTTAAGTTGCCAAAGGAGTTCTTTGTACTCAAGAGTTGTTTCCTAGTCTCCTCCCCTGGCATCCAGCATCACTTGCTCTAGTACAATAAATTTAAGGTCAATATTAGGGCAAGAAAGGGAATGTTTATAAAATGCATTAGATTCCTTAAGTTTGCCTATGTCATAAAAATGCTCATATATTCTTTTCCTAAGTGGCCTCTCGGTTTTGCCAACATAAAAACTGGAACAGGTGTTGCAGAAACCTAAATACACTACTCCTTTACTTCCACAATTATAATAACAATAGGATTTAATGTTAAAATTCCTAGAGGGAATAAGGAGGGTGGAGGCATTAATAATAGCGTGGCACTGTTTACAAAACCCAGACTTAAAAGTACCTAATCTTGAGTTGCGGGTATTGACCGAGGGAAGAGATTTCCTTTCAAATAACTCTTTAAAATTAGTATCTCTCTTTCTTACAGATTTAGGCTGTACTGGTAATATGTCTTTAAATTCATCATGAAAGGTCAAAACGAGCCAATGTCTCCTAATCGCCTCCTCTATCTCAGAGGAATTGAGAGAATAAGTATAAATTAAACTACTCTGAGATATATCAGGCACCGCAGTTGTATTAACTGTGTTAAAAGGTCCTCCTTTACCAAGCAGTGGAGGATATTTTGTTTCTCTGTTGTCAATAACATCCTGTGCCAGTGAGGTGACAAGTGAAAGTGGGTAACCCCTCTCAATAAACAAGGACTTCAAGAAATGTACTTCATCTAAAAAGTCACCAGACGTACTGCACATCTTAGAAGCCCTGATGAACTGACCCTTGACAATGCCTTTTTTCTGATAAAATGGGTGTCCACTCTGGAAATGCAAATATGACTTAGAGAATGTTGGTTTTCTGTATAACTTGGAGTAGAATGTTTGATTATTATAATCCTTGTACAAGGTGACGACCAAATAGTGTAGTTCATTTTCACTAATGTTATGGGTGAACACTAAAAAGGAGGTGGTAGAGTTAATGTAGCGAAAGAAATCCAGAAATTGATTTAAGGTGCCATTCCATAGGATGCAGATGTCATCTAGGTATCTCTTATAATGTGTTAAATATTGGACCCATGTGGTAGAAAAAATGAACATCTGTTCCCATTTATGGAAAACTACGTTGGCATACAGGAGGCGCCCATAGCCACACCTTTTTTCTGCCTGAAAAGTTCACCATTAAAATAAATAAAGTTGTTTTGTAACAAAATTTCCATAAACTCATCCAAAAGATCAGTCACTTTATTACTGAGACTAGTTTCAGTGGTCAAAATTTCATTGAACCACTCCAGCCCAGTGGAGTGCGGTATACTAGGAAATAGATAGTTATCATGAAAAGTTCAGATTGAAAAAATAAAGGTTGAATACCTTTAAGGAAATCCCATGAATCCCTGAAAACATGTTCCAGAGATGAACCTAATTGTTTTGTGGCATGATCAATAAATTTACCTAAAGGTTCAGTGATGCTTCCTGCTCCTGAAACAATAGGCCTAAACCTCAATGGGTCTAGCCCTTTGTGAATTTTTGGGATTCCAAAAATTACCGGTATTTTGGGTTTCTCAACATGTAAATAATTAAACAATTTTTCATTTATGGCTCCATGTAACAAATGGTCAGTAAGCATGTATTTGATCTTAGAAAAAGCTAAATTAACTTAATTCCTGGAAACAATCTCATACTGTTCAGAATCTTGTAACATGTCATAAATATAACTGTCATAGCTAGAGTTGTACATCAAAACCACTCCACCTCCCTTGTCTGGTTTCATGACCCTGATGTTTTCTTTCTTAAGATGGTTAATAAGCCAGACTCCATGCTGATCTAGATTAGTGGGGAGTGAATTTGCTCCCCAAAGATGTAAAGTTCTAAGGTCCTTCTCGACTAATTCTTCAAAAAGCTTAATCAAAGGGTGTGTAGGGGGGTTGAATATACTAGTTCTACAAAGTCCATTATTAGTATAAGACTGCCCTTTGAAATAATTTGCTAGATTTAAACTTCTAGCAAAAAATTTAAGTTCAACTAAAGTTTTAGACAAATTAGAAGGACGTGAAGGAGCAAACTGAAAACCCCGAGTGAATAAATTAAAAGTATGGTCTGTCACTTGCATATCCGTATAGTTGTATATGACAAAATTGTCCTTTTTAGTAATAGAACAATTATTACCCGGTAAAGTAAAAAAATTGTTATTAAGAGGAGATGTTGTTTCAAATACATTATGGCTGTCATCTAACTGTATTTGTTGTTCCAAGTCTGAGGGGGTTGTTTCTGTCCCCGTGCCCCCGTTCTGCCAGGGGGCTGCTGAAAATCCTGTAAGGAATTCTTTCTACCTTTCTCAGCTAACCTCTCACTTCCATGGAGAGATTCATAAGAAGTTTTAGAATAATTATCAGTCCCCTTGGTCTGAATGTTCTTATTACTGTTGTGTTCCATATTTAAACTCTCTGATGCATTTTTCATTTTAACTTGATAAAGCTCGGTAACAACCGAGCGAAACGCTTGTTTTCAACTTCTGTTTGTTCATAATAAAGTATCAACTTGCATCCTGGTTTGGCTTCTTCACTTTGGATTTATCCTTCTTCTGAGTTCCCATAGGTTACAAAGTTTCAAAGTTACAAACTAGGTCATCCACTTAGTGAATTCCATAGGTTACAAAGTTTTCAAGTTACATATTAGATTACCCACTTACTGAGTTCCATAGGTTACAAAATGTCTAAGTTATATACTGTCTGGTTTCCTGTTTCACTCAGTTGCTTTCTTCTTTCATTAAACATAATTAGGCCCACGTATGATTATGTATTTCTAAATCCAATACACTAAATATTAACTATACAAAGTACAAGTTACACAATTCTTGAGCTGTGCAGACTTTTGCATAAACAGATTTAACATAAGTGACCAATTTTACATTCATCTGCTTTTTCAACATGCATGCTGTGTTTTCTGTGAATATTTGCTAAATTATTCCCTACAGTGCTTGTTGATAACATTCACCTTATGCCAAGCAGTGGGAATGACTACCTCTTTTCCTGTTATGAAATATGGAATGAATGAATGAATGAATGAAATGAGAATAGGAGAGGCTCAGTGAGGAATACCTCGAACTTCTCAGATGCTCTTCAATGCAAAGCATTACTGGAAATTTCTACATTCTAGTAAAGTCCACCACATTTAACAGATGTTAAGTGTCAGACCTTTGAAATGTTCCCAGTCACTGATGGCTTCAAAAACAATCCGTTATAGCTCACACCTGTTTCATTTAATGATTCAGTGGCTGTTAAGGTTAAAATGTTTAAATATTTTTTTTATCCCCTATGCCCACCCACCACCAATCATCAAAGCCTAGTGTCCAGCATCCTACAACACAAGAGGAAGGTGACAGCCAGGGATCACAGTCATCATTTTGTGGAAGCTAGGAGTCAGTTACTACTGCCACCCATCTGAATGGAAAGCATAGTGCAATGCCTACTATACTGGACTCAGTATGAGAGTGTATTTCTGCACACCCTTAATGTCCAGTTTGAGTGTTCACACACTCCTTAGTAGGCTCATGCCCTTTAGAGTTTGTACCTATAAAGTGCTACAATCACATGCCTTTCCGCAGGTGGAGATCTTGTGGTGGTACTAACAGTCTCCCTCCCAGGAAGAATAGACCGTGTCAGCAGTTCAGTTCCACACACCCCCCACCTTACACACACACACAAACACACACAAACACACACACACAGTTCTGAGAATCTAATGAAGCCCAGGTCATCTGAGGTGTAGTATGGGCCAAAATCTTTATACTACGGAGTCTGGTTCATAGGAGATTGCTAGTCTAATGGCTCAATAGCCCTTACAATTCTAGCCAGTTTTATGCAATTTTCTATCCTTACAAGCACAGTTAACAAGGGTCAGCAATTGGGATTTTGACTATTTTTACACAGTGCCTCTGTCCATGAGGAACAAAGGAGCCACCCCGATGAGTGAATTTGTGATTTCCCATCCATCGGTCCAGATTGCGCTCGAAGATGGTCAGGGAAGGGCTCTGCTTCTCATGAATAGGAAGCCTATTCTACAGTAGCAGCGATGTCTGGGAGACGTATCTGTCTCTCCAGCATGATCTATTCATCTCTGAGATCAGGTTTAGATCTTTGGAGCTGTTAACCCTTGCGCAGTTAGTTTTGCGAATATGCAATATTTCCATCATACCAGTTCAGAGATTAGCACATAGGTGAGACAGACAGATCACCCCTCAGTAATACAGTGATATGGCTTTTAATTGGTCCACCTATGACATGTTGGTTATACCCTGTATTTTCTGGTGAGAAACCTCTGAAGATGCTCCAACTGTTGCAGGTGACTGGTGAGGTACATGCCAAAGGGTGTATTTTACTTTATTATTGGTCTGATGAGGGTTGAGTGCAGTGGTACTATGACATCCCTAGATCTGGATGCCATGCCCTTACTTATAAGCTGAGCCACATAAAAGTAATTTCCTCACAATTGTGACCACATGGTAGTCAAAGTTCAGATTACTATCAGAGTACCCAGATCTCTCACCACTGGGTCCACTCTTTGGGGGGGGGGGTGCTATCAATGTTGTAATTTACAGAGATATCCAATTTCCCAAGGGATATTATAATGCAGTTCTTCACATTTAGTTTGAAGCCATGGCTCTGACACCAATCATTAGTTTGAGTCAGACCTTTCTGTAAGATATCAACATCGTTTGGGGAGTCAGTGATTGCAGCCATCAGCAAACCTGGTCAGCCAAATGCCATCTACATTTGCTTTGACATCTGAGAAGTATATTCCAAACAGGAGGGGCCCAGCACTGAGCCCTATGGTACTCCACTGGTGACTGGCCTCTGGCTGGATGTGGGTTCTCCTACTCTAACAACATGTGTCCTATCCATGAGCCATTTGGTTATCCATCTGGTGATCTAGAGGTTTATGCCCAATTTTGTGAGTTTATCTATAATACTCGAGTGAAGTACTGTGTCAAAAGCCTTGGCCAGGTCAAGCTAGGCAGTATGCACTGTTTTCCCCTCATCCATAGCATTGGTGACCTTCTCAAAGAAATCCACCAGATTAAGCAGGCAGGACCTGCCCTTGAAGTCAAACTGGGTTAGGTGTGGAGTCTGGAGATTTCTTATGCCATTGTTAATCAGGTTCATGATTATCCTTTCCATAGCCCTGCATATGAGGCTAGTCGGACTTATGGATTGGTAGTTTCCTAGGTCAGTTGATCACCCCCCCCTTATGCAGAGGGATGACTGTTGCTGTCCTCCACTGTACTGGGACAAAACCTTTCTGGAGAATGTGGTTACGTAGAAAACCAAGTGGGTCTGATAGGTCATGTTTCAAGCTATTTAACAGGCACCCATGGTTCTGTCAAGGCCCACTGATGCCATGTTTCTAGCTTTAGAGAGTGCTGTAATGACCTGTTCTTTTGTGATAACAGGCAAAGGAATGGTAGGTGGTATTTTATGGGGAATGACCAGAGATGATGAGTTGGTGATAAAGATCTGAATTTATCAGCCAGCAGGTCTACTATTTCTTCTGTTTTGAGTATGGATAGCCATCTACAGCAAACCATGCACATTGTTGAGTATTTCTCTTAAGATTTTGGATACAACTAAAAAATGCCTTGTGGTTATCCTTTGCTTGTGAGGCTATTTTAGTCTCATCTTTAGCTTTTGAAGACTTGACTAGTTCCCTGAGTTGCCTGTTGAGACTAATGAGGAATTTTTTCTCTGTTGTGCACCCTCCCACTTATTTCAAGACAGGAATTTCTTCCTTCTGTTGTAGTCTATTTTTGCCAGGGGTCCATCAAGGTGGCTTATATTTGTGGCTAGACCTGGGTTTAGTTCGGTCAGGTACTAACATTTCGATGCAGTTAAGTGGTTGTCAGGGCATTTGTGTATAGTTCTGTAGAGGCCTCCATGTTTTCAGGGTTAGGGGGAGCTTTAAAATTAACTATGCTATCACTTAATGGGAGGTAATTTGCCTTGGAAAAATTCTTTAGGGTTTCAGGTTTTGAGATGGGTGCTACCATTACATTTATTTCAAAGGACAGTCGTTTATGATCCTATCTTACCAATGAGGACATTACACTGGTGGTCGTGGGGGGGGGGGGGTGCAATGCTTCCCTATGTTTGTGAGTACTATGTCAAAGATATTTGAGCCCCTAGTTGGAGTGCAGACCAACTATTCCAGAGCATTTGCATTGACAAAGTCCAGGAATTGCTAAGCCTGCATGTTAGTGGTCGTGTATGTTTCCCAGTTTATGGAGAGGTAGTTAAAATTACCCATGAGTAGTATGCTGGGCTGACTTGCAAGTGATTCTAGTAGCTTCGGGTTTACAGAGTGGTTTTCATGGTTCATAATTGGGGACCTGTAGCTAGCGTTCATTTCCAAGGGGCCATTTTTGGTAGCACAACAAAAGGGATTTTCTTTCTATTCAAAGTGCAATCTGAAATAATGCAAATGTGTGTGTGCGTTCTTTTTTTTTAAGCTGTAATTATGAAATATAGATAATATTTATTAGCTTCACGAAATCCATTACACATCTTAACCATGCTGGGAGCCCTTCAGCATATGAAAAAAAATCTAAGCCAACCTTAATCAGCCATGAGTTGCACTAAAATATAAAGTGCATACATCTAAAAATCAGGTCTGCTAAATAAACATTCATCCACCCTCCCTCCACCCATGCAGCACATGCTTTAGTGGCAACACACAGCATGTGAAGGATAAATGCCATGCAAAGCCATGCATGAAGACAAATGATCTCACTTTCTCCCAGCTGCTTCTGCAACATCTGCAGCTCCTGATGTACTGATGCCAATGAGAATGGTGGAATGCCCTGGTGACTCAGGTCAAAGGCTGCAGTTCTAGGGTCAGAGGGAAAAGGGGCAAAATGAACAGAAGGTTGGGGACCTGGCTGCATTGTAGGGACACTGCACATATTAGGAGATGAGTCAGTGTGAGAACCTAGAGAGAGAAAGAGAACAAACACTAAGGAACTATGTGGAGCAACATACTTAAAAACATACATCTGGTAAACTGTGCTGCCATCTAAAACAAAGTAATTCAATGAGCTCAAAATAAAACCTAGAAATTGTATAATGATCAAACAAACACCTTATTGTGCACATTACCTCTTCTATGCTGTAAATGGATGAATCTGAATGAAACAGTTAACAATGACTATAAAGGAATGACAGTTACCACCATGAAAGTCAGCAAAGCCCATAACACAGGATAAGATTTATGCCCAAAGTAAGTGCTATTGAGCATATGTGTAACTACTTAAACATAGCATGTAAATGGTGATCTGAAAGGAAATGCAATCCTAAGATTCAAAAACATGCTTCTTAAATGACTACATTGTGGAATTCATTCCAAAGTAATTACATACATTTGAATGCATAATTTGCTTTTCATTACCATAATGGTTGTTTTATTACATTCAGTTGTTATCTATGTAACCCCACAAGCTACATTTTTTCAATGACAATGTAGGAACACCATCTAGTTAACTAACGTTATTAGAGATGTACAACATGCCGACGAAGACTACGGGAATCAAATCGAGGACTACAAAATCATTCGCATCAACCCTGTACGCTATATTGTCAGGTAGTTTGACAAGCAATGTCAGAGTCAAATTTGAATAGAAAAACAACTAGTTTGTACAACTACATTACAGCATACCTCTCAAGTGTACAGATTTTTGCGGAACGTCCAGATTTTGCCTCATACGTTTGTCCTGTTCCTCATAAAAATTGTTTTTTTTTGACAAATCACTGGGATGCTCTAAGGATTAAAGTCACTAAATAATGACATACATTTGAGTTCCAGACTTCATATCCTTCAGAAAATGCATGGTAACATAAATCCTGTGACTCAAGCAGCTTTCTATGTTTGTAAGAGCAATATCTAAAGTGTGTCCCTATTTATGGGCCTTTGTCCCTCCAGTATGTCAGGCTTTGTCCAGATTTCTTGGGCCAAGAGGTTTGATTACATTCATGCTTTTGTGGTTAAATATTACAGTCAGCTACACTTGATCGTTCTACATCAGTCAGGTTTGAGAACCTTGCATATTATCTTTGGGTGGAGATCGCTACAGGTATGCCATATCCATAACTTATTCCTTCTCGAACAGAGTAGGACATGTTACAAGCCTTATTCTAACTCTAACTGGTTAGCTTGAACCACCCGGTAAAAATCGTGAACGGAAATCAGCAAACTATATGCCTGACATAACATCCCCTGTGTATAACAGCCTCTTGAAGTCCAGTTGTCCACCAGTCTTTGTTGTTGACAAATCAATCAGTAACTCAGCAGGTTGAATGCTTCTTTTTGACGTGTGAAGATCAGATGTCTGTGGGTTCTAACCCCATACCAGACATTGAAAACTTAAGTTTTAGTATGGAAATTGCTGTGCCATCCTTCAGATTCAGTGTTAAAGTGAAGCTTTATGTAATAGTTCTGGTGGGGCCGAAGGTGATGTTAAATACCCAACAGCACTTGACGATGAAGGGAACATTTCCCTGATATTATTTGTCTGCTACCCCGTAGTAGCTATATGTCCCTTAGTGGGGTCTTCTCTGAACAAGGAACACATGAGATCAGCAAGATATACTCACACAGTCTTTTGCATGGGCCTAGGAATATGCCAGGCTTTTGCATGGGCCTAGGAACATGCTAAAAGTTTTGTGAACGAGACTAAAATAGCTGAAAGATATGCAATGACAATAAAAAATAAATGCTACAATGCACTTAGATCTATCTCTAACCTCTCCAACTTCAAACACCTATTAAAAGACTACCTAAATAACACTTGACTCTGCTCCTGCACTACCCTATGTTGAACAATGTTCTTATTCCCCCATCCCAAGTATGCCTCTTACTAATTTCCTTCTCTCTGAACATAATCAGTCTATTTCTTAGCTAAAGGACAAATATAATTGTGCCTAGGCTTTGCCTTCCAGTCATTTCTGTTCCAAAGTGTGGCCTCTTTGTGTTTAATGTCATCTCTATAATCTGCAACTTGTGAATTCAATGACAACATTCTTTTTTCATCTCATCTATGTCCATATATTTTCATGCTATGTAGATAAGTTCACACTGTATCGTGAAGTTGTGAATTTTTCTACTTAATGTGTTGTTTTTCTGCATTAGGCTTCATAATATCTTTGTTATTTAACTGTAACCATATTACATCAATGTGGAGTGTTCTCCCCAGACCTTTGCTGAAAATGGGATATTATCTCATTCCAACTTCTCAGGTAAACAAATGCTAAATAAACAAAATGAATCCTAAGACATTAGTTTGGTCCATAACAAAACTTCTTGACATTTCTAGCTTTAAAGGCCACCTTCTATAATGCTCTATGGTACACATGCAGTGTATTCTTTAGGCTTTTTTAACACACCACTGCAAACACATATTGTGTCCCCCACTGCGAATTATTCAAGTGCAAGGTCCATGATGTCATTGTTTCATATTTTGTGTCACTAACATCAAAGCACAGTACATATATTAATCTGAAATGTTCTTGACAGCCCTGCAGATCTCCATTACACTTCATAAGCAAAGGAAGTTTGCTGTATGTTCAAAGCTTATAGCCAGATTCAAATTCTTCACACTTCTATGTGACTTCCAGTGGTGCAGTGGTAACACACTGCACTCCGACACATACTGCCTATCACTTTCATAGCATCTCCTCACTAACTGATATAAATATTGTACATAGTGGTTTCTCTTGACTACCTTCTTAAATAATTATTTTCTATAGTATATTAATTATTCCTTTATAGGTTCATAGGTAGATTCTAGGCTATCTGCCTGAAGGCATTTGTAAGCCTAGCCAGAATATGTTGGCTTTCGCTGTCCCCTTAGATTAGTTCCCTGTGCCTCTGTCCAGCAGAGCCACTGAAGTGATCCCCGAGGTAAACTTTCTGTTTCCCATCCACTCGTCAAGATTTCTTTTGAAGAGTGTTAGCGAGGAGCTCTGCCTAATGTAGATTGGGATCTTGCTCCAAAGCATGGGAAGTCTCTGGGACAGGAATGTATCCCTCCAGCATGTCCTATTTATTGCTGTGGTGAGGTTTAGATCCCTAGAGCGTGTGGTTCGCGGGGATAAGGTTTTTTTTTAGGTGGAGCATGTCCATCAATTCTGGGTTGGACATGGCCTTGTATGTCAGGCAGAGATCACCTCTGAGTAGGTGGTATGCAACCGAGTACAGCTGTAATTTCTTCAGTCGAGCTGCATAGGGCATCTGTATGAGGCCAGTGATCCTCTTGGTGAGGTACTTCTGTGGTCTTTCCAGCTGTTGCAGGTGTCTTGTAAGATACATCCCAAATGGGGCGTTGTACTCTACGATGGGTCTGATGAGTGATGAGTAGAGGGGCACAATGACCTCTTTTGATCTGGATGCAAACCCTTTTGTGATTAGGTGGGCCACGTAGAAGGATTTTCTAACCACTTTGGCAATGTGATTATCAAAGGTGAGATTACCATCTACTTGGGTCCCCAGATCCCTTATTATGTCTTCTGTATTTAGGGGACTACCACCTATGTGGTAGTTTGTGGGTACTTTGTTTTTTCCAAAGGGGATGACTATGCACTTTTTGGCATTTAGCTTGAGGCCATGATTTTGACACCAGGTATCCGTCTCAGTGAGACCCTTTTGGAGGATGTCTGTGTCAGCCGGAGAGTCAGTTATAGCCCCTAGTTTGCAGTCATCTGCAAACTTGCTCAGACATAGTCCTCCTGTGCTTGCCTGTACCTCTGAGAAGTATATGCCAAACAGGAGGGGTCCTAGGACTGAGCCCTGGGGAACTCCACTTGTAACTGATTTAGTGTCGGACCTAGCTCCCGCAACTCTCATCATGTGGGTTCTGTCCGTCTTGTATTGTTTTTAGCGTGCTCTTTTATCGTATAAATTATTTTTATTTTTTTCCACTTGATGTGCTGGCCAAATGGGATCAGTGCGCTACCCCAGTTAATAAACTATATAAATAAATAAAATAAATGTGGCCAGAATAGCATTACCATTTATTATAAATTTCCATGGATTTCCTTTAGAGATAAATACAACTTTGTCCCTTGAATCCAATAACTTGAAAGAAGTGAGACATACTGCTCTAAAAATATCAATAAAGATATAACTTTGTTGAAAAAAAAAAAACCTGTGTGTCTTTAAATAACAGATGCTTTGGATCTTTTTGAGGACGAGAAAGTTTTCCACAACAACTTCTAAGTTTCCCTGGTGCTTGTTGTTTCATGAAGACTGCAAAAATTACCTCGTCTGAAGATCACTGGAAATTTACAGAGATGCACATTTTCATGATAATTTTAGAGAAGTATATTGGAGTGGAATTTAACGTATTGGTCTTGGAAGTTTACAGATGGAGCTATTATGTCTAATAAAACTTGAAGGAAAATGTGACACTGCAAAGAACAGATAAAACCTGGACATGCAACCCACAAGATGTCTTCATCTAGACTGTATGCTGTGTCTTTTGGTAGTTCAGGCTGTCTCATCTAGTCAAAGAGTGTTTTTAGTACCCCCTCCCCCAAGATGCCATTAGATGTAATGAAATGGGCATTGAAAACTGTTTGTATACTGAACGGATAATCATGTAAGGAATTATCTTGCAGATGTCGAGCAGGGTATCTCTAAGGGCAACCATGCACCCCTTTACTTGGTATGCTATCACTATTACTTTAAGGGTTGACCACACCTCTCAACCTCTTACAGCAAGAACTCTGGACAAAGGCTCAAAAATAGGGACACTTTTTAAATATTGCTCTTACAAACTTTAAAGTTGATGGAATAATGTGTTTTGCATTAGCATGAATTTTATGAAGGATGTTAAGTCTGAAAATCAAATGTCTGCCATTATTTTCTGACTTCAGTCACCTGTGATTTGCCAGAAAACTACAATGAGCAATGGGCCAAAAATGAGTAAAAAATCTGGGCATTCTGTGAAACTCTGGACAGTTGAGAGCAATGGGGGTGGCACAAAATAGAACATGGAACTCTGTTTAGGCAGGAAATGCATGCATCTCACTGCATAACTACTACAGTGCTATAGGTTTATTAATGGGCCATTTATTCATTCTTTCAGGAAAACTTGACTAGGCTTAGAAAGCCCCCCCCCCAAGGTTATTAGCCTAGTAACAGTCTATGAATCTATGAATCTATTAAATGCTGCAACTTTTTAGGGATTCATTTGATCTGCTAGCTTACAATACCAGTAGAACTAGTCAGCTATGAATCTCGGACCACCCTTTACTAGTGCAGGCTGTGTAATATGAAGCAGTGAGCACAGCGCTCATGTCTGAATTAACTGTTACAAATTCCACAAAACGTCTATAAATTACTTTTGTAAAAAACCTATTAACGTACTAGTTTCAAGTTTATTCACACAAGAGCAGGCCAATTAGTTATTAGGATTCAAGACCCTAATTCTACAGTCTCGATGCTCTTCTGCCCCAATCCCTCCTACAGGATTCGCACTCACAAAAGTTCATCATCACATAGATTTCCAAATGGAATACAACTGAACAGCTCTGTTTTTTCCATGCCACTAGGGTCTCTCAAGTTAGCACCTACCTCTGGGTTCAGCTGGAGTGTATGAGTAATGAAACAGTGGTAAGCTACCATACTCAAAATACAAGTTAAGTTCCAGATCTCTGCCAGTGTCTATCCTAGTTGGGAAAGGGTCTTTATCCAAGAAGAGCATGCGGAGGTGGGTGGGTGTTACTTGTGGAATGGAATTATGGAGTTGCACCCATGTCCCCTAATGATCCATTCTTCTGCAATCAGTGCTGTGAAATTAATCCTACTAAGAATTATGGACACATGTATTGCCTCCACTGCATAATAAAAACCTGAATGTGTAATTATCTTTTCAGTAAAAATATAACAGAGAGTAAAATATGTCTGGGTAGTTTCTGAGGACAGCCAAAATAATATGCTTTAATTATTTGAAATGGATTTCTAAACAACAACTCGGGGGGTGGGGGGGAATGATCATCTAGCTTTTCTCCCTAAAACTTTTTAATTATAGTTCTTGTTTTATCTTATCTTTTGCATATCGCCATTGGTCCTCTGTGAATTACCTACCATCTCTGATTTCGGCCTGCGACTTGATGACCTACTTCAGAAGGTCCCTTAAATATCATTTAAGTGACTATATCTCAACCCTTTACAATAGGCAGTCTATAACTCTGACATCTTTTAACATTCTTGCTTTTAAGTTCATATGTGTATGTTTTCTTTTAATGTGAGTGATTGTTTGTGTATTTTATTATATACAATGCTTAGATAACAAGTATCTAATTACTTAAATAAATAAAATGAGTTAACAGCACAACACTGCATACAACAGAAAGTTCACATGTACACCTGGTCCCATCCTTTAGACTCTGATGCCATACCTTGCTGTGACAGGTGAGTATCCATGGTATGATGCAGTGAAGATGGAATGCTGGGACTGCTTTTAGCTGGCGTCCCATGTAATGCAGTGATGGATGATGGGACGGATGAGAGTGAAGCTGTGCTCTCAGTGTGGCTGTGATGCTCTGAAAGAGAAAAGCAATAGCTATAAAATAATATGAAGGATGCAAGCAGACAAGGGGAATATTTTGTGTACTGTTAACGTGCTCAGAATCCATGCATTTATCCATAACCCCCCCCCCATTTTCCCATATTTACACACGGGGTGTCACATCAACAGTGACCATCATGTAGAGTCAATGTTCATGCAGCTGTGTGCCTAGCCCTGCCATGAATGTTTTCCCATAACACACACACACACAGCGCACTCACACCCATGACCAATAACACACACAAAAAAGTATGGTATGTGTAAAAGTCATCTTCTTGATAATTTTACTTAGTCCAATATGAAGATTAAGGTAAATGGTATTTCTCATCATAGTGACCTCTCATGAAGACTTAACAAGTCATTACGGCTCATTCTTCCACCCAAACCATCCACGGAATGTCAAACTGAGGTCATTTTCTGTCCCATGGTGCTGTTTCTTCTAAAGAAAAGTATCATAATGACATTCTGATAGGTTCACAGGTAAGTATTAGGATAGCCACCCTTGTCTGTCATTTTAAACATAGCACGTTTCCCTTTCATAATTACATTCTAATAGGTTCACAGGTAAGTATTAGGATAGCCACCCTTGTCTGTCATTTTAAACATAGCACGTTTCCCTTTCATAATTACATTCTAATAGGTTCACAGGTATTAGGATAGCCACCCTTGTCTGTCATTTTAAACATAGCACGTTTTCCTTTCATAATTAAATTCTAATAGGTTCACAGGTAAGTATTAGGATAGCCACCCTTGTCTGTCATTTTAAGCATAGCACGTTTCCCTTTCATAATTACATTCTAATAGGTTCACAGGTAAGTATTAGGATAGCCACCCTTGTCTGTCATTTTAAGCATAGCACGTTTCCCTTTCATAATTACATTCTAATAGGTTTACAGGTAAGTATTAGGATAGCCACCCTTGTCTGTCATTTTAAACATAGCACGTTTCCCTTTCATAATTACATTCTAATAGGTTCACAGGTAAGTATTAGGATAGCCACCCTTGTCTGTCATTTTAAACATAGCACATTTCCCTTTCATAATTACATTCTAATAGGTTCACAGGTAAGTATTAGGATAGCCACCCTTGTCTGCCATTTTAAACATAGCACGTTTCCCTTTCATAATTACATTCTAATAGGTTCACAGGTAAGTATTAGGATAGCCACCCTTGTCTGTCATTTTAAACATAGCACGTTTCCCTTTCATAATTACATTCTAATAGGTTCACAGGTAAGTATTAGGATAGCCACCCTTGTCTGTCATTTTAAACATAGCACATTTCCCTTTCATAATTACATTCTAATAGGTTCACAGGTAAGTATTAGGATAGCCACCCTTGTCTGTCATTTTAAACATAGCACGTTTCCCTTTCATAATTACATTCTAATAGGTTCACAGGTAAGTATTAGGATAGCCACCCTTGTCTGTCATTTTAAGCATAGCACTTTTCCCTTTAATAATTACATTCTAATAGGTTCACAGGTAAGTATTAGGATAGCCACCCTTGTCTGTCATTTTAAGGATAGCACATTTCCCTTTCATAATTACATTCTAATAGGTTCACAGGTAAGTATTAGGATAGCCACCCTTGTCTGTCATTTTAAGCATAGCACGTTTCCCTTTCATAATTACATTCTAATAGGTTCACAGGTATTAGGATAGCCACCCTTGTCTGTCATTTTAAACATAGCACGTTTCCCTTTAATAATTACATTCTAATAGGTTCACAGGTAAGTATTAGGATAGCCACCCTTGTCTGTCATTTTAAGCATAGCACTTTTCCCTTTAATAATGACATTCTAATAGGTTCACAGGTAAGTATTAGGATAGCCACCCTTGTCTGTCATTTTAAACATAGCACGTTTCCCTTTCATAATTACATTCTAATAGGTTCACAGGTAAGTATTAGGATAGCCACCCTTGTCTGTCATTTTAAACATAGCACGTTTCCCTTTCATAATTACATTCTAATAGGTTCACAGGTAAGTATTAGGATAGCCACCCTTGTCTGTCATTTTAAACATAGCACATTTCCCTTTCATAATTACATTCTAATAGGTTCACAGGTAAGTATTAGGATAGCCACCCTTGTCTGTCATTTTAAACATAGCACGTTTCCCTTTCATAATTACATTCTAATAGGTTCACAGGTAAGTATTAGGATAGCCACCCTTGTCTGTCATTTTAAGCATAGCACTTTTCCCTTTAATAATTACATTCTAATAGGTTCACAGGTAAGTATTAGGATAGCCACCCTTGTCTGTCATTTTAAGGATAGCACATTTCCCTTTCATAATTACATTCTAATAGGTTCACAGGTAAGTATTAGGATAGCCACCCTTGTCTGTCATTTTAAGCATAGCACGTTTCCCTTTCATAATTACATTCTAATAGGTTCACAGGTATTAGGATAGCCACCCTTGTCTGTCATTTTAAACATAGCACGTTTCCCTTTAATAATTACATTCTAATAGGTTCACAGGTAAGTATTAGGATAGCCACCCTTGTCTGTCATTTTAAGCATAGCACTTTTCCCTTTAATAATGACATTCTAATAGGTTCACAGGTAAGTATTAGGATAGCCACCCTTGTCTGTCATTTTAAACATAGCACGTTTCCCTTTCATAATTACATTCTAATAGGTTCACAGGTAAGTATTAGGATAGCCACCCTTGTCTGTCATTTTAAACATAGCACATTTCCCTTTCATAATTACATTCTAATAGGTTTACAGGTAAGTATTAGGATAGCCACCCTTGTCTGTCATTTTAAACATAGCACGTTTCCCTTTCATAATTACATTCTAATAGGTTTACAGGTAAGTATTAGGATAGCCACCCTTGTCTGTCATTTTAAGCATAGCACGTTTCCCTTTCATAATTACATTCTAATAGGTTGACAGGTAAGTATTAGGATAGCCACCCTTGTCTGTCATTTTAAGCATAGCACGTTTCCCTTTCATAATTACATTCTAATAGGTTCACAGGTAAGTATTAGGATAGCCACCCTTGTCTGTCATTTTAAGCATAGCACTTTTCCCTTTAATAATTACATTCTAATAGGTTCACAGGTAAGTATTAGGATAGCCACCCTTGTCTGTCATTTTAAGCATAGCACGTTTCCCTTTCATAATTACATTCTAATAGGTTCACAGGTATTAGGATAGCCACCCTTGTCTGTCATTTTAAACATAGCACGTTTCCCTTTTTGTGCTTGACATAAACCTATCTATTTGGTTACAGACTGGCCTTACTCATCCCATGGTCAATAATTATATATTACCACTAATGAGAATAACTGGGATCATACGACAACTTGAGGGGGCTCTTGCATTGGGTTAAGCTCATGGGATTCTCACTTGATTATTACTCTAGGTCGTATCAAAATGTGTTGTGATACACAAGTGTTATGCAGTCAAAACATAAGTGCAGCAAGCAGCTAAGACCAAACCCTGCTCTTGTGCAGCTGCAGAATTTTCTAGTAGGAGGAAGGTTTGAGACACAATAAGGAATATACTGACTCTCTCTCTCTCTCTCTGCTAATACCTCGCATGTAAAGACAGCAAGCATTTAACAGTAACATAGATAATGTAACAGCAATGCAGTTATCACTCTCTTGGTCATATCAGCCAACCATCTCTATGTGCAAGGCATTGTGGTTAGAAAACAGAAGAAGAATAAAAGAGTAGTGAGGGTTTGCGCCCCCCCACAATAATTTACTCTGTGCATGCAGTGATCATATTAGAGAACTAATAGGTTCATAGGTGTTTACTAGGCTAATGACCACAGGGACCTTTTTAAGCCTAGCCATGCATTCCAAATCTCTGACAAGTTCTGGTACCCTTCATAAGTGTAACCATGGGCTTGGGAGATGAAACATTTACAAGCAGGGGCCTGGGAGATGAACCATTTACAAGCTGCCTGTCCATTCGAGACACAGGTGCCAAACCGGGGATGAATTTCCTATTCCCCATCCAACTGTCCAAGTTACACTTGAATTGGGTTAGGGAGGAGCTCCGCTTCATGTAGATGGGAAGCCTATTCCAGAGATGGGGTAGTCTCTGGAATAGGCACCTGTCTCTCCAGTGGGTCCTATTTATATCACACACAAGTTTAAGTCTTTAGAATGAGTAATTCTGGTGCTGTTTGCTTTGTGGCTATGCAGGAGGTTCATCAGAGTGGGCCTGACAATGCTCTGTATGCCAGGCATAGATCTCCCCTCAAAAGCCTATAGCAGACAGAATACAGGGATAGGGCCTTGAGGTGGTCTGCATAAGACATATCACTTATGCCCTGCATTCTTAGTGAGCAACCTCTGTGGACACTGTAATTGTTGGATATGCCTGTTTAGGTATATACCAAAGGAGGCACTGTACTGAATGATAGGTCTGATGAATGCTGAATAGAGGTCTACATTACGTTGTCAAAATACCTAGTCATAGAATGATTGTTCGCTGACCAATAAACAGTGAAAACTCACTTCGTCAAATGGCCACTTCAGCAAATTTTTTCCTAGGGGGAAAAATCGCTTGGCAGTCGTCGGGAATTTGCCCTCTCCCCCACTGTAGTGCGATCTTGGAGTTGGTATATTTAGTTACATTAGTTACATTACATTATTAGTTTACATTGGGGGTTGTGGGGGCAAAGCCCCCCACTTTGAAGGGTTTGAAATAGTGTCCCGTTTTTGGTTGGTCAAGTGATTTTTTTTCTCCTAGGAAAAATATTCACTGAAGTGGCTGTTCGAAGAAGTGAGAGTTTGCTGTTTACTGGTTGGTGAACAGGCATTCGCTGAGTAGGTTTTTCGATAATATAATATAAATCCTGAATACAGTGGAAGAATGGCCTCCTTGGACCTAGATGCCATACCTTTATTTATAACTTGCACAGCATAGAATGAATTCCTCATTACTGTAGACACATGATGGCCAAAGACTAGACTGCTATCTACATATGTCCCCAAGTCCCTAACTAATGGGTCAACTCTTAGGGGTATGTTGTCAATATGATAAGTAACAGGAGTGGATGACTTTCCAAAGGATACTATTATGCAATTCTTGGCATTTATTTTTAGTCCATGGCTATGAAAGTTATTTGTCTGTGTCAGCCCTTCCTGAAGAACATTTGTGTCAGTGGGAGTTTCTATTACTGCTCCTAATTTGCAATCATTTGGAAAAGTTAGTCAACCAGAGGCCCTTGACATTGAACTTGACTTCAGAGAAGTAAATGCCAAAAAGGAACAGTCCAGGACTAATCCTTGAGGGATTCTGCTTGTGACTGGCATATTTGTAGAGGTGGACTCCCCAGTTCTAACTTCCTGGGTCCTTTCTGTGAGCCAGCTGGCTAACCATTGGTTGACTAAGTACATATATGTGTATACACATACATATATCTATATATCTACACACACACACACACACACACACACACACACACACACACACACACACACACATAAAAAAGGAGGAATAGCCAAGACAGCCTTAAGTTCAGACACTCTCTTGGCAGAAGTAAGACCCAAAAGAAGAACAGTCTTCCAAATACAATGTTGTAAGGAAGCTGAAGAAGCAGGCTCAAAAGGATCGTGGGTCAATTTTTCAAGTGCAAAACTGAGGTCCCAATAAGGCAGAATAACCTTCCTGGGATGCCTGATATGAAGGTCACCTTTAAAAAATTGCTTGACCTCAAACCTAGAGACCAGAGTAGGATTCATTGGGTAGACCAGCTGAAATTGCTGACAGATGAGCTTTAACTGAAGAATATGTCAACCCAGCATGGAGCAGATCACACAGAGGAACCTCCACAGATTGGGGTTTCTGATGGCATGAGAAGCACCAGACAGAACATCTTTTCAATTTGGACATAGGATTTTCTGGCAATGGTTTCCTGTCCTCCGGCAGAATGCAGAGCATGTCCTCAGAAAAGAAGTTCCTAAAAGGGATCAAAACCATTATTTGTTTATTTATTTCCAGTTTGGTGACCAGGGAGGTCCACTGGGCTCAGGAAGCCCATTTTCAGTGGAGGCCCGGGGAGAAAAGCTCCGCATTACACAGTTTAGTTACAGAGAATACTACAGTGAATTATTGCAAAGCGTACTTTAGAGAGGTACAATTACGAAGAAGAAAGCAATTATAATTTCATTTTAGCACGAGAAACTGGCAATAGCATTTACCATACACAGAAGAAGAAGGAAGCAGTTACATTTTTGTTTTAGCATGAACAGCAGCCAATAACATTTAACATACAAAGTACAGTTTTGTTATTTACAGAGAGTACACATTGTATCAGGTCAACTGGTCAGCTGGAGTTCAGAGTTAGCCAGGGGAGTAAGGGGGGTAGGAGTGGTTAGGAGGAGGAGGGGGAGAGCACAGTTGCATTCCCTAGTTGAGAAGAGATGGGAATGTAGCTGAGTTTTAACATTTTCAAAGTTTTTGAAGGTCCTTAGGGAAGTAGGGAGAGAATTCCATTTTTTTTAGCTGAGGAAAATGATAGGAGATGCTGACCTGCAGGGCGGTTGGGTTTGTGGACAGAGATTAATTTTTGGTGGGTAGATCTGAGAGTTCTGCGAGGAGTATAAGGTTGGAGGATGTTAGTGCAGGACACCTAGTTGGTTGAAATAATAATTTGTGGGCTGTGATGAGTTGGAGGTAATCCAAATGGTTGGGGAGCTCAAACCAATTTAGCAAATGAAGGGAAGCACAATGGTGAGAGGAGGGGCTTTGGCCTTGGTAGCAAATTTGGAAATCTTATTGTAACAGACCTCCAGTTTGGAGGTAAGAGTAGCGGATAAATTAGTTAGTAGGGGAGCACCATATAGTAGTGAGGGGAGCAGATAGGTAGTGGCTCGAGTTAGTCTAGCGGAGGGAGAGAGGAAGTGGCTGTTTCTGTATAGTAAGCCAAGTTGTATATGGGTTTTCTTAATGTTTTGCTGGATGTGAGTATCGAATTTTAGGTGTTCATCGATAGTAACACCGAGGAGTTTGGCGAAGGGAACAACTTCTATAGTAGAATTGTTTAGGCTAGTGATTTGGAATGATGTTTTGTTAATGTGGGGAGCTTTTGAGGGAGAGAATAAAAGTATTTTGGATTTGCTAGCATTTAGAGTGAGATGATTTTGGAGCATCCAGTTTTCAGTGGAGAAAGCAGTTTGGGTGACTCTTTGGAGTTCAGAAAGGTTTGAGGCACAGCAGATTAAAGTAGAATTATCTGCGTATTGCACAATTTTGGTGTTGGGTAAGGCTTTGTGGAAGTCGTTAATAAAGATGTTGAATAGCAATGGGCCAAGTATGGATCCTTGGGGTACTCCAGTGGGGGTAGGAAGGAAGGTAGAGGTGCCTTTCTCCCATTTTACAGCCTGAGACCTGTCGGAAAGATAGCTAGAGAACCAGGATAATGCATTGAGGGAGAGATTAAGATTAGAAAGATGGTTTAGGAGGTGGGTGTGGGAGATGGTATTGAATGCTTTGGATAAATCCAGTAGAACTGTAGAAACTATTTTTCCAGAGTCACAGGCGAAGTTTACAGTGTGTAGGAAGGACAGAAGAGCAGTGATGGTACTGTGGCCAGGTCAGACACCGTGTTGGGTAGGAGTGATTAGTTGGTGTTTGGTTAGGAATGGCATAAGCTGAAGGTGGATGCATTTTTCAAGGAGTTTAGAGATTGGGGAGAGGATAGCTATGGGGTGGAAGTTTGAAGTACTATTATTTTTGCCTCCTTTATGGAGAGGTAGAATAAAGGCAGAACGCCATAATTTAGGAATGTATGATTCCAGCATGGATTGATTGATCGATCAGGATACTGATGGGGAGAGCGATACCATCTGCGGCTGTTTTTAGGAAGGTGGATGGGATGTTGTCAGGGGCATTGGAGCAAGGTTTTAGGTTAGAGAGTAGCTTCTTTATGTGAGAGGTTGAGATGGGTTTAAGTTCAAAAGTAGGAAGAGTAGGGGATGAGGAGGATTGGGTGGTTTGAGGGGGGAAGGTTATTCTGGGGGAAGGACTTGGTTAGTTCTGCTATAGAGTTGGTAAAGAAGGAACTGAATACAGAGGCTATTTCATGGTCAGATTTGCTGGTGTCTGGGCAGGGGTTGGTTTTAGTACTTGCGTTGAGAAGGGAATTAATGGAGTTCCAGAATAGCTTGGGGGTTTTTTGGATTATTTAACTGAAGTTTGGTACAGTAAGACTTTTTGTCTCTAGTTATTTGTTTTTTAACAATGCTGCATAGTTGTTTGTATCTAAGTATAATTTCAGGCGGTTTGTGTTGGAGACATGTTTTCCAGGTTTTGTCTCTTTGTAGCATAAGTTTTTTGGTGTCTTCGGTTAGCCAAGCGGCAGTCTTGCCTTTTACTCTTTTTGTTCTTACTGGAGCTAGGGAGTTCAGGATATCTAAAAAGGTTGAATTGAAAAGCTCAATGACTTGGTCTAGAGGAAGGGTTTTTAGGGGGTTCCAGTTAGTTTGTCTTAGGGAGTCAGAGAAACTTATTGGGTTAAAGTTTGTGAGGTTTTGAGTCTGGATAAACTGGTGTAATTGAGGAGAAGAGGGGGTAGCTCGATGGGTGAAGGATGGTAAGTGGTCTCCTAATGGGTCAGGTATGACACCGGAATTTATGACTTTGTTTGGATGGGATACTAGGATCCAGTCTAGTATGGAACCAACGATTGTTTTGTTAGGCCTGGTAATGGAGTTAGTTAGTTGGGTGTAATTAAACAGATAGATGGATAAGGACGGGTAAGGGTTTTTGATTTTATTCCAGTCGATGTTTACATCTCCAAGTATATAGGTCTCTAGCTTGATATTGGAGGAGGCCCAGGATAGGATTTCCTCAAGAGTACTGGTGTTATTTCCAGGGGGGATGTAGAGGGAAATTATGCAGATACTTTTGTGGTTGTTTACCTTTAGTAGGCCTATTACTAGCTTAGCATTGTTGAAAGGAGAGATGGGGTTGGGGTATGGGGTGATGGACAGCTGGCTGGAGTAGATTAAGGCTACACCACCACCTTTTCTATTTATGTGGTCGTATCTGAGGCATTGGTATCTGGGGGGGGGGGGATTCAGGGTCACTAATGTGAGGTTTTAGCCATGTTTCAGAGATGTCTACATGGATCAAAACCATGTAACTCACAGTGTCATTTGAAGAGTGGACTGGTGAGGATGGACAAAAGATCCTTTGTCTTGTGTGAGAAGATCCATCCAGTGGCAATTGCTCTTGGCCAAGTGAGGAAGAAGGGGGGACAAATGCTGTCTAGGCCAAAAGGGATCCACCAGCAAGAGTTTGGGAGAGTCATGCCTGTACTGGTGCAGAACTCACAGAAACAAATAAAGAAGTGAAAAGTATACAGAAACATTCCCTTCCAAGGAAAAGGCAGGGCATCCACTTTCCAAGCCAAAGGACTTTGGACTCTGGAAAAGAACAGAGGAAGTTGTCTATTCAGAGGGGAGGTAAAAAGATCTACCTGAGGAATACCTCATTAAAGGACAATGTCCAGGAACACATCTCTGTGAAGCATTAATTTGAGAGCTTGTGTTCTGGACCTTGGCAGTGTGTCTGCCACTAGATTATGCTCTGAGGGAAAGTAAACCACCTGAAGAGTTGCTTGATTCTGGATAACTAGATCCCAGACCCAAAAGCTAGTCTGCAAAGGAGATAGGACCACATGCCCCTTGCTTGTTGACATACCACATCACTATGGTATTCTCTGTGAAGTTTTTAAGGGGTCCGGGATGAAAGAGGGAATTGAAAAGCTTTCAGAGCCACAAACATAGCCCTCATCTCTTTTATTTTTATACAATCTGACCTCTAATGAGGAGCCAGAGACCCTGGACCTTCAGGGGAGCCACAAGAAGCTCCCCATCCCATGTCTGAGACATCTGTGAACAGCTTCTGAGGGGGAGGGGTATTGAAGCATGAAAGGGAAGCCCTGGATTGAGACAGAGCTGATGAATCCACCACCGAAACTCTCTAGCTTTGAGGGGGGGGGGTATTGGAGCATGAAAGGGAAGCCCTGGATAGAGACAGAGCTGATGAATCCACCACCAAAACTCTCTAGCTTTGAGGGGGGGGTATTGGAGCATGAAAGGGAAGCCCTGGATAGAGACAGAGCTGATGAATCCACCACCAAAACTCTCTAGCTTTGAGGGGGGGATATTGGAGCATGAAAGGGAAGCCCTGGATTGAGACAGAGCTGATGAATCCACCACCGAAACTCTCTAGCTTGTGAGAAGGAAGAAAAGGAACAGGGAACTCGGGGGGGGGGGGGTTGGCAATGTTGGAGCCAGACCGATTTGTGGTATCATTGAAATTTCCTCATATGGAGCCTCATAAGAGAGAGCATGGGAATGGTGTAGACCATAAAACCCAAATTCACTGACTGTGATAGGCGACAGAGGAAGATGAGACTGGAAAACAACGGTCAGGGACAGAACCTTGGGGGAAGGGAGAGATGGCCAATATTGTAATGATCTGAAGCCTGCATCTGAGAAAAACATGATCCTAGCAAGGCATCAGAACTGCTTTCTGGAGGTTTATGGTGAACCCCAGATTGTATAACAGACAAATGGTAAACTGGAGATCCTGCAACAAACTGCTTGGAGAAAGGACTTGAATAAACAGAATGTCCAGGAAAATCAGTATACCCCGAAAACTGCAAAATACAATAACAGGAGCAATGCATTTGGTGAGCACCCTTGGGACAGAAGAAAGGTCAAAGGGCAAATCAGAGAATTGAAAATGCAATGAAGAAACAGAGGAACTTAAAAATTTCCTGAACAGAAGGTGAATTGGGATGTGAAAGCATGCATCCTTGAGATCTCCAGAAACATAAAGGCCTGCAAAAGATGAGGAAACAGGTTCTGAAGGGACAACATCTAAAAAGGAGGAATCTTGAGAAAGGTGTTGAGCAGAGAAAGATCCAAAATTGGCCTTTGTGTACCCTCTTTCTGAAGAACCAAAAACATTTTGGACTAAAATCCTTTCCCAATCTGGGTGGGTAGAACAAGCTGAATAGTGCCCTGATCCAAAAGGGACTGTAGAGCCTATGGAAAATGAGGAACCTGTTCTCAAGGAGGTTAAGTCATGCCTGAAAATGGAGGAAGGGATTTCCAAACCATTAACTGTCCCTGACAGATAACCAACAGCACCCAAGAATGTGAATCTGATGCCAATTTGGAAGAGATAAAGAAAGGTAGAGAGACAAGGAAACCTGGCTGAGGGGAAGGGAAGGCCAAACATCAAACAGAATCAGGCTTATCCTAAAAGGAAGGTTTCTTAGAAGGAGGAGTCTGAGTAGACTTAGAAGGAGGAACACGCGTAGATCCTTTCTTAACTTTAGGAGGAGGGCAAGTCTGTCTACGAGTAAAGGCAGACTTAGAAGGATAATTCCTCTGGAATTTGGGAATAGGGGGAAGAAAATATGTTCACGTTCCAGCAATGCCTTATTCTTATTCTGGAGGGACTTAAATAAGTAAGCAGCAGTAGCATCAGTCACAAAAAGACTTTTGTTATCCAAGGTGCATCCAAAAGCTTGGCTTTATCATCATCATGTAAAGCCTGAAATCAGCAAAAAAGAACCCTCATCACCAAACCAAAAGCAGCAGCCCTGGAAGAGGCATCACCTGCATCACATCTGCATCTTATTAAATGAAGGGCAACCTGGGAAGTGCATCCCAGCAGGGAAAGGGCAGAAGCCTTCCAATCAGAATCAGGAAGGTCAGGTACCACCTTAGATACCTGAGAAAGGAGGGCCAAAACATACCTGGTCATATGAGTTTGGTAGTCAATGGCCCTAATAGACAGGGAGGCAGGAGGATAAACCTTCTTGCCCAGCATTTTCATGGCCCAGATATCCTTATCTGAAGGAAAGGATTTAGTGGATGGCGACAACTTAGAGGGCTTGTCACAAGAAACGGATACCACTGAGGGCTTAGCAGAAGGATGCTTACACAGAAACTTGCAGTCGTCCGTACCTTGCAGCAGGACGCTGAGCGTCTGGAGCTACAGAGGCTGCAAAAAAGGTGGACATAAAGGGCTTCCAGAACAGCAGGGACAGCTGATGGTTTGGGAGATCCATCTGTAGAAGGTCATAGTACCTCTTTTAAATAGCAGTGACATGCAAACAATCCCATTAAAATAGTCCATCAATTGGGCGGCAGTATCCCCAAAGTACAACTCCTTCAAGGTGGAATATGGACTTAAAAGAATCCTCTCTCTCTGAACCTTAGTCCAGAGGGGAAAGAATTCGAAAATAATAAGCTAGGGATTCTTCTCCAGAATCTAAGTCCTCGTCCGAGGAATCCTTTGAAAAGGAGTTAAAAACTGGGGGACAAAAATAGACACCCCTTGAGGAGGCTTCAAGGTCATTAAGGCATTAAATAAACTTTGAGTTCATGAATACCTTTCATACTGGTGATATTTTACAACAGGGGAGATATGTTTAGATTTCTGTTTCTTTTTCTGTGGGATGTCCCCCCAAAAAACCCTCAGAAGGTCAGACCCTTGACAAGACTCAGTAACAGTGATAGGTATTTCCTTCTTTACTAAAATGTGAGGAATACTCCTTGGTCCCTTGGATATTGACAGCTGAGGTCCTCCCTCAACATCAAGAGAAGATGGTGGAAAAGCCTCCAGGGATGTGCAATAATTTGGATGCATGCCACTTTCCAAAAGGGCTGCGGCAGAGGAATCTGAAACAAGCACCAGACAGTCTTCGGGGCTTTCCATACACTATAGACAGACATCTGGGGGAGATAGAAAGTACAGTTGTGTACACTTACCATAAATGTAGATGTTTGAGTGTATTCACTGTTGCAGTCATTACATTTGGGTTATCTACCTGCAGGTAGCCCTCATCTAGCCTGAATATCAAAGTCTTGGATTCCTGCATCAGATGCTGTCTCTTCTTCCATGAAGGCAGGTCGTCAGGGGTATAAAACATGCAGCCGACGCCATTACATCAGGTTTTCTTGCCCCAGATGTCAGGTGCCCCCATAATGGAAAGCAATTATATGTTAGGTTACACCTCCAACAAAAAGTAAATACACCAGAAAGCTGAAATACACTAAAGAAGAAGAAAGGTATAGCCAAGAGAAGTCAGGGGGCTGGAGGGAGGGTAACCAGGACTGCAACAGTGAATACACTCGAACATCTACATTTATGGTAAGTGTACACAACTGTACTATGTTCTTCATGTTTCATTGTTGCAGTTATTACATTTGGGTTGATTCCCAAAGCTAAGGAAGGGAGGAGGACGTTAGAGAGCATTAGGACCAGTATTTAAGCCCTGCAAGACTGCAGTGGAAAACCAGCTCTGGATTTAGAGAAAATAGGCATGTGGTAATGCTTGGTGAAGGTATGTACAGAGCGCACCAGGTAGCAGCTTCTAGGATGTCCCTGGTAGGGACACCTCTGAGAAAGGCTGTAGAGGTAGATGCAGCCCTGGTGGAATGTGATCTTATCCCCTGTGAGGTAGGTTTTCCATGGTGCTTATAGCAGAAATGAATGTAATGGGCTATCCACTTAGAAATGGTTTGCTTTGAAATGGCCTTCCCCTCTGCCCCTGCAGCAAAGCCAACTAGCAGCTGTTGAGATTTTCTGAGAGGCTTAGTCCTGTCCAAATAAGATCTAAGTTGCCTGTGCATGTCCAAAGAGTGCAGTATTCATTCTCCTTTGTTTTGTGGATTTGGAAAAAAAAGTAGGCAAATGAATGGACTGATTAAGGGCCACACTAGACACCACCTTGGGCATAAAGGAAGGATTGGTCCTGAGGGACACCCTGTCTGCATGGAAGATGATGCATGGCTCCACTGCCATGAGGGCCTGTAATTCAGACACTCTTCTTGTTGATGTGATGGCTAGAAGGAAGGCTGTTTTCCAAGAAAGGAATTTCAACTCTGCAGTTGCAGCTGGCTCAAAAGGAGGTAGAGTGAGCTTTTTCAATACAAAGTTAAGGTCCCAGGCTGGAGTAGGGGCTCTCCTGGGTGGTCTTAGATTTTTGGCCCCTCTGAGGAATTGCTTTAGCAGGGGGTGAGAAAAGAGGGATGGTTCAGTATTACAATGAGATGAAATGGCAGTGGCATGAATTTTAATTGATGAGAAGGAAAAGCCCTTGTGGATCATCTCTCTTAAGTACTGAAGAATATGCGGTAAGCTGGGCACTGTTGTGCCCATCCTGAGTCTGGCTCCAGGAACAGTATCTTTTCCACTTTTCAGCACAGGATTTTCTAGTACTAGGCCTCCTTGCCTCCAGAATGATATCTAGTACCTGCTTACTGAGGGATGTTATTGGAGAGCTCAAGGAATTAGCCAGGCTGCAAGGTTCAGGGTTTGAAGCTGAGGGTGCAGAATCTGGCCCTCCTGCTGGGACAGCGGGGAAGGAGTCTGAGGCAGGTGCCATGGTTCCAGCAGTGACATTCTGCACAAGAAGGGGTACCAGTGCTGGCATGGCCAGTCTGGTGCAATCAGTACTGTCCTTGGTTTGTCCTGTTTGATCTTTAGCAGAACTTTCGAGAGGAGAGGCAGAGGGGGAAAAGGCATAAACTGAGAGGCTTTCCCAGGTGAAGGACAGGGCATCCACTTTCCAAGCTTGACTGTGGGAAGTCCTTGTGCAGAATTTGTCCAGTTGGTAGTTCTAAGGGGAGGCAAACAGGTCTATCTCTGGATTCCTCCATTTGTTTCTCGAAAAGGTTGAATATCTTTGGTTCCAGTTTCCACTTGTGTGGGTCCATGAGATTTCTGCTTAGGTTGTCTGCCAGTGAATTTAGCTTGCCTGGCAGGAATTGAGCTTGTAGGTGCACTTGGTAGCTCAAGGCTGTGTTCCATAGAGCCATGGCTAGTCTGCAGAGAGGGTACGAGTGGGTTCCCCCCCTGCTTGTTTATGTACCACATAACAGTGGTGTTGTCTGTCTTTACCAATAATTGTCCTGGAAGAATGTGGTCCTTGAAGGCTATCAGGGAATTCTGTACAGCTAACATTTCTTTTTGATTGATATGCAGGTGCATCTGACTCTGGTTCCATTTGCCCTGAATGCACTGCCCTGCCAAGTGAGACCCCCATACATAGTCTGATGCATCTATTGTTAGGGTTTGGGAGGCAGAGGGCAGAGTGAATGGAGCCCCTTGTTGTGGTAGCAGGCTGCTGCCCACCAAGGAACTCTGTCTTTATACAAGGAATGATAGGAATCATTGATTTCAGGTCTTGAGAATGTTGACACCATAGGCTTTTTAGTTACCATTGTAGTTTCCTCATATGCAGTCTTGCATATGGAATTAGTAGAATACAAGAGGCCATGAACCCCAGGACTTGCAGGATTTTCCTTGCAGATAGCTGGGTCTTTGTGGCCAGTAGTTTAAAGTAGGTTGCCAAATAAATTTGTTTCTCTGGTGTGAGGTAAGCCATCTGGGAAGTTGTGTTCAAGCTTGCTCCCAGGAATACAATTTGTTGGCAGGGTACTAGATGAGATTTCTTTTCGTTTATGGTGTACCCCAGCGAGGTTAGAAGTATCTTTACAAATGCCAGATGTTTTAGTAGCATGTCCTGGCTTTCTGCCGGAATTAGACAATCGTCCAGGTATGGGTATATTTGAATATTTTTTTGCCTGCAAAAGGCAATGACTGGAGCTAGACACTTTGTGAATACCCTGGGTGCAGTAGATAAGCCAAAGGAAAGTGCAGAGAACTGATAGTGCCTGGAGCCTGCTCTGAAGTGTAGGTATTTCCTGCAGGATTCCCTTATTGGAATGTGCAGGTATGCTTCCTTTAAGTCTAAGGTTGCCAACCAGGCATCTTTGCCTAGCATAGGAAGCAGCTGTTGAAGTGTTAGCATTTTGAATTTTGAGATTACCAAAAAGGTGTTTAGAACAGAGAGGTCCAGGATAGGACGCCAGGACCTGTCTTTTCTGGGTACCAGGAAAAATGTCTTGAGTAAAAAACCTTGTCCCCTTTCGTCTGCTCGGACCGGTTGAATAGCCCTGATACTTAGGAGAGAGAGAACCTGCTGTTGAGCCTCTGCCCACTGATTTGGGGGTAAGTCTGGCCAACCGTTTGCGGTTGGTAAGGTGTGGAAGTGGAATCCATATCCTTGGAAAACTATTTAAAACCCATTTGTCCTGGGTAATGAGTTCCCAGTTTTTTGCATGCAGGGCGAGCTTTCTCCCTAAGGGAGCAGGCAGTTGAGCAGGGCTTAGAAGGTTTAGGGTTAAGTCATTGTGACATTTTGCCATAGGGGGGTGTCTTACTACTTCCAGCTTTGGAAGTGGGAGCTCCCCACTGCTTAGGCCTGTGAGTACCTTGAGACTGTAGCCTAGGTGGTCTGCTGTTCCTAGGTTTGGACTGAGAAAACTTGGAAGAGACAGGAAAGGACCAATTCTTACAAGACCAATGCCTGCTAAATCTGGGAGGCTGTACTTGCAGGAAATCTTTAACAGTTTGCATATATTTAACTTTTTCCTCCATCTTTTTAAGGACGACTTCTGCTTTGTTGCCAAACAGGCAGTCTTGGTTTAAGGGAGCATCCAGTAATTTAGCTTTAACACGATCTGGCAAATTTTGCTCCTTAAGCCAAGCATGCCTTCTAAGTACAGACCCAGTGACAGCAGCCCTGCAAGATGCTTCTAAACAGTCAAAACCACATTGCAAAGTATGTTTACCAATTGTTCAGCAGAATGCATTAAATCCTGTAATTCTTTATTTTCAGCACAGTCAGGAATCAACATCCTTTTCTGTTTAAGTAGTACCATAATATGCTGCTGATACTTTAACATATGAAACTGGCAGTCTAAGGCCCTAATGGCCAAAGTAGAAGAAGTGTATACCTTCTAACCCCATCTGTCCAAGGCCCTGGAATCTCTATCAGACGGGGTAGGGTTTTTGGCAGTAGTAGCCTTAATGCCTTTAGGTCCTTGGGAAATCGTCTCTGGGTCCGCAGTAGGATTCTTGAAGAGGAACTTGTGAGAATCAGGTGCTCTAATACCTGTCAGGCTTCCTGGGAGCTGGAGGTAAAGTGTCTGGGGCCAGGCTAGAGTCCAAAAAGGCATCATCTACAATGTCCAGGACAGGAGGGATAGCTAAAGGTCTGTGTTGAGGGAGGAGTAAGAATTCCCTAAGCCTCTTTTTGGAGTCAGAGTAATCCTGGCTTTTCCCAAAGGAAATCCTCCCTAAGTGTGTGCAAGGTTTCACCAAAAGAAAAATCTTCTGGAGGGGAAATAGAGAAAATGAATCCTCTGCATCAGAATCCTCATAGGTAGATAAGACTAAACAAGGAGAAGGTTACTGTCAGCTGCCTGTCGGGTGCCAGGATCCGCCACATAACCCACGCACTCAGGTCACTCCACAACAAGTACAAATATGACTCTGTCATTGTCCATGTTGGTGTGAATGACCTGAGATGTACCTCCCTGGACTACATGAAAAGGGACATGGAAGAGCTCTCCGATCTTGTAGCCCAGGCAGGTATGACCTGAGTAGCATTCTGCCATCGCCCAGAATGATACCACAGTACAAGGACAAAATGATTGACTTCAGCAATTGGCTAAGCTTTTGGTGTCATTCTAAGGGGATCCAGTATCTGTCTGCTTGGGATGACATGATCGACAGACCAGGATGCTTTGTCACTGATGGCCTGCACCTGACGCCCCTGGGATTCCGGATACTGGCTAAGGCTCTTGTTGCCCCTATAGTGCCTTTTTTAGGCAAGGATCAAGTAACAAATTCACCACCATAACAGGAACAGGCAAGCAAAAGCTGAGGGTAATGCTACTCAAAGCTAGAAGTCTAAATCTCAAAATGCACTCACTCAAGGTACTCCTTAAAATGGAGAACATGGATATCTGTGCAGTGACTGAGACCTGGTTCAAGGCTCCAGAGAGCACCCCTGCACTACCAGGCTATAACTCATACCACACTTTTCAGCCATGTAACCTGGACCGAAACACCAAAGGCGGAGGTGTGTCCATATTCATTAAGGATATCCACACCTCCAGGCTAGTTGCTCACAATAATGCATCCAAGGTTATCCAAGTGCAACTAACTCTTGGCAAAACTGCAATCTAAATTGTAGCTTGCTACAGATCCCCCACCATGCCCCAGGATTCCCACTCCTCTTTTCTTGATGTACTGCAAAATATTAGGGTTCAACCAAACACTCTAATAATGAGCGACTTCAATGACCCCACCATTAACTGGAAAAACAATACAGTTACAACTGCTGAATCCTACACAAATGCACTCTATAAGCACTTACACGAGTGCATGGATCGTGCTATCCCAAACAGAACCAAGATGCTATCCTCCAAAAAAAGGAAGCCAATCTGGTCGTCCCCTGCCATAAACAAACTGTACAACAGAAGGAAGAAACTGTTGCAAAAGAGAGTAAAATCCCATGAGTGGAGAAGCTTCCTAGTCAGCCTCAGTAAGAAGCTGAGATCCTTTATAAGATCCTCCAAAGCTAGCTATGAAAACAAAATCGCCACTAATTCCAAGGACAACCACAAAGCATTCTATAGCTATGTCAAGAATCTCGATGGCAACACCCAGATCTGCTCTGAGTTACAGCACAAAGACAAGAAAATTACAGAACCAACTGATATTGCCAACATCCTGGCAGATAGGTTCAGTGCTAACTTTACCGCCCCCTCACCCCCTAAAGGGTCCATATCTATACAGGAAGAATGCAGAGTCCCTGTAATCACAACTACGCAGGTAAAAGCTGCACTCTCTAAAGCCAAAAATACAGCATCCATGGGACTGGACAACATCCCAGGCTGCGTTTTGCACGAACTTCAGAACGAACTGGCTCCCCACTTAAGCACCATGTTCAATAATAGCCTCGCATCAGGCTTTGTGCCCACTGAATGGTGCACAGCAACAGTTTTCCCACTCCATAAAGGGGGAGCCACCACTGATCCCGGGAACTATCGACCTATTAGCCTGATGAGCCTGGTCTTCAAGGCCATGGAACGTATCATCATGGAACTCCTAAACAAAGACATTGGTAACCTCCAAACTCTGAATCCCACCAAGTTCGGGTTTGTGAAAGGCAGATCATGCCTCCTGAACCTGATCGACTTCTTTGAGGCAGTCATCAAAGCCGCAGATGAGGGTAAGGTGGTTCACACAGCCTATCTTGACCTCGCCAAGGCTTTTAACACCATCCCCCATTCTGGAATTATAGCTAAACTCACTAAACTAGGTATAATTCCCTACATCACAAGATGGATTGTCAAGTGGCTCACTGACAGAACCCACACTGTAAAAGTTGCAGACTCCATATCTGACCTCAAAGCAGTGACAAATGGAGTACCACAGGGTTCTATCCTGGGACCTCTCCTGTTTGGTATCTACTTCTCTGAAGTACAGGCTAATACAGAAGGCCTCTGGCTAACGAAGTTCGCAGATGACTGCAAACTAGGAGCCATAGTCAAGTCCCCAAATGATGTGGACATCCTACAGAAGGGCCTCGCTGAGAAAGATGCCTGGTGTCAGAGCCATGGCCTCAAGCTCAATGCCAAAAAGTGCAGTGTCATCCCCTTTGGTAAAAACTCTGTACCCATGAACTACCACATAGGCAGCAATCTACTTAACACCAAATGCGTGATAAGAGACCTTGGGATCCAGGGGGACAGTAGTCTCTCCTTTGATAATCACATTGCCACAGTAGTCAGAAGTCCTTCTATGTGGCACACCTCATCATAAAAAGGGTTCTCATCCAGGAAAAAAGAGGACATTGTTCCCCTCTACTTGACACTCATTAGACCCATTATAGAGTACAACGCCCCTTTTGGAATGTACCTCACAAGACATCTGCAGCAGCTGGAAAGGCCACAGAAGTACCTCACAAAGAGGATTACTGGCCTCAAACAAATGCCCTACAGTGACCGCCTCAAAAACTCCAGCTTTACTCCATAGCATATCGCCTACTCCGAGGTGATCTCTGCCTAACATATAAAGCTATGTCAAGCCCAGAGCTGTTGGACATGCTACACCTAAAGAAATCCCAATCCCTCTGAGCTACATGCTCTAGGGACCTAAACCTTGTCACCACAATAAACAGGACATGCTGGAGGGATAGATTCCTGTCCCAGAGACTTCCCATACTCTGGAACAGGCTACCCATCTATGTCAAGCAAAGTTCTTCATTAGCTCTCTTCAAGACAAATCTTGATGAGTGGATGGGAAATAGGAAATACACCCCAGGGATCACTTCTGTGTCTCTGCTCGACAGTGGCAAAGGAAAATAAATTTCTTGGGTGGCGTAAGCTAGGAAACCTTGTTGGCTAGGCTTACATAGGCCCTTGGGCCGATAGCCTAGTACCTACCTATGAACCTATAATCCTGATAATCAGAAGAAACAGAATTTTCAGAATCCTGATCAGAAGAACCAGAAGGAAAATCAGTTCTAGGTCTCTTAGTGGGTTAAGGCTGGCTTCCCCTAATAAGTAATAAGGTCTTCAGCCATTCTTATCATTTGTTTTTTAGACATATGGGCCTGACCGTGCGGTTTTTCTAGGCGTGGGTTGAGTTTTAGGCCGTGAAGAAGAATATGGCGCCGGTTTGAAATGCAAGTCAGTAGGCCTGAATACACCCTCAGAAGCCAGTGCCTGCACACCGGCTCCGGAACCATCCAAGGTAGAGACATCCGCAGGTTCCATAGTCGAAGAAGCATCTTGCGGCATACCAGACTCCGAATGGGTCTCAGTAGAGGCCTGTGAATCTGAAGTAGCGGGTATCAGGGGCTGCGAAAGTGCCTCACTGAGTACCAGCGAACTGACGAATAGCTTAACGAAAGCATTGTTGGTAGCTTTGGACCTATGCGGTCTGTCTTTATCTTTACGTTTTTTCAGAATGTCGGTAGTCAGATGGCTTACCAAAGCCATTTCTGGATAATTAAACTGAGTACCAAAATAATTTGCTGCAAAAAAAAATGACGATGAATAGTCCTTGTGTTGAATAAGGCACAAAACCGACAGTGAGGGATGTCGTGGTCTGGGCCTAAGCAAGGAATGCAGTATGAATGAAAATCTTTATGAGGTATTTGCTTTCCACAGGTAATACAATTGTTAACTTTTACTGACATCGGTTAAGAGAAAGAAAAAGGATCCCCAACGGGGTACTTAGCTTTTTTGAAGACTTTGGTTCTGAAACTCGAAAACAAAAATTTCAGGAGTCGGATGACCAGCACTTACGAACTGCTTCGGCTTTGGGCACCGTGCGGCAAGAAAGACTGTTGTAATGGCATCGGCTGCGTGTTTTATACCCCTGGCAACCTGTCGTCATGGAAGAAGGGAATAGCATCCGATGGAGGAATCCAAGACTTTGATATTCAGGCTGGCTGAGGGCAACCTGCAGGCAGATAACCCAAATGTAATGACTGCAACAGTGAAACATGAAGAACATCAGCAACTGGATCAGACCTGATGTTTCTGTGCTTCTTCTTGGCAGATGACTGGCCCTCAGGTTGGGAGGATTCCGCCATAGTACCCTGAGCCAACAGCTTAAGTTACTGATTCTGGAAATATAT
>NC_056744.1:369351457-369358957 GCF_019279795.1 Protopterus annectens | reverse complement strand
ACAAGGTTGAGTACCCTAGGCACAACATCTTTGATCTTGTCCTTACTGATACTCAGACATCTTGAGCCGTTCCTTGTGTATCTTTACTATTTGTTAGGTTTGCCCACAAAGCTGTCTTTAAAATAAAATTAAAACTAGAGTCACATTCCACCCAATGTACCTTCACAAATTTCTCTGAGACAAACTACCTACTCCCAGAGTCATTCATTGGCAGTCTTCAAATTCCCACCAAATCCAATTAACTCCACTGAATATGCAGTAACATACACCGCCACACTAAACCAGCATGTAAACAGCTACATAGATGCAGCTATATGCTGTAGGTACAAGTGGAAACCCAGAAGCAAGCCCACATGGTGGAATCATAATATCAAGCTTTACAATAAAAGGAAGATAATTTTGACCAAAAGTAAGAAGAGCAATTCCCAGAATGATGGCGCCTTCGTCACTAAAATTACAAAGAAGTGAGGTGCTTAATAAAATACACCAAAGCCATGTATTAGGCTAAAATATCCACCCAAGACAAAGACCATCACAAGGCAATTTTTAGTTACATTCATTAACTAAGAAACACAGTGCTGCAGTGCGCTGAGCTGACTGTGAACGATCTTACCTACACTGACGCTGAAGATATAGCAAACCTACTCGCTGATAAACCCAGCTCTAACTTTCACTCTCTCTCCTCCCTCTGTTATGTCCCTCATGATATACTTGAAACTGGTTTGTCTACAGCTATCATATGGTACTGTATTGAAGGGTCCTGACAATATCCCTGGATACATCTTCAACAGCATAAAGCATGATTTAGCACCCCACCCCAACAACACAGTTCAATCTCAGCCTCCATACAAGTTTTGTGCCAAGTAACTATAGGACAGCTACAGTCAGTCCCCTGCATAAGGGAGGACCTTCCACAGACCCAGGCAATTACAGACACAAGTCTGACCAGTCGCATATGCAAAGTCATGGAAAGACTTTTCACAGAAGTAATCAATAATGACCTAGGGAACCTCCAAATAGTGGATGTTTCTCAGTTTGGATTTGTCAAAGGCAGGTCATGCTTACTCAATCTGGAAGATGTCTTTGAAAAGGTCTCCAAGGCAATGGATGAAGACAAAATGGTGCACATCTCATACCTCCACCTGGCGAAGACTTCTGACACAATCCTCCAGTCAGGCATAGTAAAACAGCTTAATACATGTAAAATAAACCCCTACATCACTCTCTGGATTGCCAGCTAGCTTACACATAGGATGCAGAAGATCAAAACAGGGGAAGTGACATTCACAAAAAGACCAGTGACCAGTGGATTCCCCCAGGGTTCTGTATTGGGACCTTTCCTGTTTGGTAACTATTTCTCTGAAGGAAAATCAAATACCAAAGGGCTCTGGATGACTAACTCTGCAAATCCCTGTAAGCTAGGAGCAATTACTCCCCAAATAACTTAGCCATCCTGGAGGAAGGTTTGACCCAAACAAATAACTAGTTCCATAATCATTGGTTGAAACAAAACAACAAAAATACATTATCATATCCTGTGGGAAGCCATATATTCAGGAACTACCACATTGACAACACCTCCTTGAGAGATGACCCATTTGTTTGTGATCTGGGAGCTCATGTGGACAGTGACATAACTTTCAAGCAACACATTTCCACTGTCATATGAAAAGTCATGATATATATATATATATATATATATATATATATATATATATATATAAACAAAAGGATTGTGAGTGGATCTACAGACATCATTGTCCCCCCCCACCGACTTTACTCATCCCTCATTAGGCCAGTCATTGAATATAATACCCCCCTTTGGCAAGCATCTCTCCAGACACATGCAACAACTGGAACATCCACAGAGAAGCCTTACTAAAAGGATTCAAGGCCTAGACAATATGGACCACCTCAAAGCCCTGTCACTGTACTCTGCATACTACAGACTGCTAAGAGGTGACTTGTGTCTGGCATACAAGGCAGATTCAGACCTACTATTAATGGATTTACTGCACATCATTTAGTTAAAAGGCATCAGAAATACTCAGTCTAGTGATCTTAACCTCTTCTACAACACCTACAGAAAAGTTTGGAGGACACGTATATCTTGTAGAGGATACCCCTGGTCTGTAACAGACTCCCCCATCCATGTAAAACAAAGCTCATCCTTGACCATATTCATGCACAACTTGGATCTATGGAGGGGTAATAGAAAAGGTACCCCAAGTCTGCCCTTGTACTGTATGTTTTATCCCATGCATGGGTCCCCTCTATTTATGGTAGGATTCTAGTTATTCTCAGTAGGGGTAATATGTAATTATCAACCACAGAATTGGTATGGCCAGTCTAACACCAAATGGGATACTTTAAGTTAAGCTCAAAAAGGGAAATTGGCTTGACATAAAATGGCCTGCCATGGCAGCTAGCTTAGTACATTCCTGTGAACCAAGAAAATGTTTAAAATGTCTGTATATTGTATTTATTTATACACTATGTGAATAACAGAAACAATGCAGAATACTTCACTTTAGCTGCCTAAAAAACCCTCTTACTGAAAATGAAATAAGTTGTTTGGAACAACTGTGTAAAAAGTCTAAAAGGAATATAAAGACCACTGGGTTGGAAAAAAAAAGTATTAAAGAAGGAAATACCATGACATTACCCGATGTTCCTTAAACAGTTAGACTTCTGCATTCTACTGAAAAGAGCATTCCAGTCCCTAACTGGATCCTGCACTACCTATGCCTAATGGTGACCCTACCTTATTTACTTTTCCATTGGTTGACAAGGTACACACAAGTCCAGGGACCCTTTTAAAGCAGAAGCTGGGCCAAAAGGCATACAATGTTTATGAAAACTATAATACAATGAATGACATATGAAGCAATTGAACAAAGTACACATATTTAAATTGTGTCCTCTAATTCTGCTGATAAATTTTAATAACCGTAACAACTATACAGATCCTTTTACACAGTTATACACAGGAACATATCTGATTCAGATCATTTAGTTAGAGAAAATGATACAGCAATAGCCACATCTGAGTGGCAAAGAGAATGTGAGCAATTTTGAAATCAGTATTCTACCAAACAACTCCATATCGTACCCTTGATATACGGCATATCATGCTGCTAGCAAAGCTCGGTAAAGCTGCGATTTAATTCATTACATACCTTCATGATCCTGAGCAACGCTATCTCTACCTCTCCGCTCAGACTGGGCATAATCATTCGTGGAGTCCACATTAGAGCACAGTTCAAGTTCATCGTTAGTGGAAGCACGATCATCTGACACAAAGGAGGTTCTATCAGACTGGTCAGACTCGGAGAGGGCTAGACTGCTGGAGGTTTCAAAATGTTCCTGCAGTTTGGCACGCAAAGACTCGATGACCTTATCCTTCTGTTGTAGCTCCCTGCTCAGCCTGGGAAGTACAAGAAGAAAACGGATGAGACTAGAGTGCGTAACTTTTCAAAAAGCATTTCTGAACTAGGGTAACAGTATTTTATAGCCCTTTGTAAGTAACCCACAATAAAACAATGTGCACTATAATTTCCTACCACCTAGGAAACAGCATCACTCACCAAATGGTATTTTCAATCCGTGCTGCCATAGTAGCAATTATTTACTTATTTGAATTTGTTTACCAGGGTAAAGCACTAATCAAAACTGATCAATTTCGGTCTCAGCGTGGAGTTCAAAAACTTACCAGAGTACAATAATGCAAACGTAACAACTTATTAACAATGTATACAGACGGCTGTTTACTGCTTAATTATAGTAGAAATTTATGTTACAATTGTCTATTAATTGTAATTAATGAATTAAATAACAGACATATCTGACTCTTGTGGTATGTTATTCTGCTGCTTTTACATATATTACTGTTTAACACCTCTGTCTTTATGAAGACTTGTTACTTAAAACCTGTGATTGTTCTGTTAGTCATACTTGTAATTCTATATGGTAAATTACCCAGATTTTGACTGAAAAGGGGCAGATATCCAGTTCACCACCCAAATATACAGATTTAAAAAATAAGTAGTCTTATTTCTCCTGTCACTGACAAGTGGGCACTTGGTTGGAGTCCATGTAGGCTTGCTGGAGTCCACTGGCACCACAGCTGGATCAAGAGTATTATTCTGTAGGAGTTCCAAGATGAGTGCACACTAATCAACAGCCTAACTTCAGTTTTCTCAGTGTGAAAATAAACAGAGAAAACAGAGCCAGTGAAATTGTCATTTTGGGTACAATTAAGAGACTGGCTAGAAAGTTTACTGCCTGGATGCCACTAAAGAAAATTAGAGAACCTGAAAGAAAATAAGTCAGAAAAGATGGATAAAACACCACATGGAAAGAATCCTGCAGCTATTCAGAAAAACAGCAGTTGAAAGCTTCAGCTTTGCTACAAGAAATGTCTTCCAGTAATTTAAAAGAAAAAAAATCAAATATACTCACATATAATTACAATAAATGAAACACTGAAGGAATATATCAACTCAAACAACAAATGCCTGGGAAAAACGATAAAATCTTGAACTAGTTACTCAGATGAACTTACAGAACTGCAAAAATCAGAGGAAGAAATGAAGAAAAGCTGGCTGAGTATGAGGCTTTTCAAGAAGAACTGTTTCAAAAATGGTAGCGTTAGAGGACAGAGGGCACAGAGAAAATCTGAGATTGTAAAGTGTTCCACAGAAACTGGAGGAAACTGATTTTATTAATTTTATGAAAGCACACATGAGCAAATGGACTGCTGTTCCACAGCAGGATTTATTAATTGAAAGGGCACATTAAGTATATGCTCCAAACCTGGCCATGAGAAAGTGGCCAAGACCTATAGTGGTAATGATGCAATCATACCAGCAGAAAGAGTTGATCCTGACAAAATTGTTACAGAAGGGCAAAGTATTAAAAAATGGAGACAGAGTGTTTGTGGAAAACAATTATTTACTGTACACCAAGTAGAAGAGAAGCAAATTTATCCCAGCAATCAGGGAATGTCAAGAGGCAGTTGTGAGATTCAAGTTGTTGTATCCAGCTGTCTTCCAACTATTTTTTTTTCCTGGAAGACCAAAGACATTTTTGGATGCAGAACAGGCTAGGAGGAAAAAAAAGTTTATCCAACAAAAAATGAGCCAGCAAATAGAAGGGGATTCTGTTTCTCTTTCTTCTAACAATAAAGCTCATTAAGAGACTTTGTGAGATGAATGTTTTCCAAAGTTCCAAAGGAAAATGCTTGAGAAACAGAAAAAAAGCAAAGGAGTTGACTAATATAGTCAGGAGTACCTCTCTTAAGAGATGAAGATGAAGATGAACAGGAAGAAGACCAGCAACACTAAAATTAGCAAATAAATTTGAGACTAAAAACATCAATCAAATTTGTTATATATGGTTTTGTAAGAAAAAGAAACTAAGAAAGACTGAACTTCTGTTGACTTTGTTGAACTTGTGGGTGGACTGTAAAGCATTAACCCCATTTTATGTCATTAATGTTTAGAAGGAAACTAAAATGAAAGAACTAACTTTAAGTAAAATAATTTTTGTTCTTATTAGCATTTGTATACAACATTCATGATATATAAACTGCACATTATATTGTAAACCATTTTGTATACAGTGCAGCATAGGAATTTTAAATGTAGGGGCCTTTTCAGATACTTGTATATGTTAAAGATATTAAAAATAAACATTATGACAAGATAAGAAAGGCTGGACAGAAGCAAGTTTAAACATAATGCTGTGATCTTGAACTGCTTGGCGAGTAGGGTGTAAAAGTAAATGGATTATAGTATATATAGAATTAAGATAATAATTGCCCTTGTTTTTACAAGTGTGAATGTCTAGATTAATGTCCTTGGCTTAAACTCTACATGGGTTTCTTTTTTGTAAGCAAATTTACTTTTAAAATAAGACAAAAGGATGAAAACATGAAAATGTCAAGTTTCTTATATTTGGAGATCTTATCATGCTTTTATTCCATTAGCAGATGTGCTCGGTGGGAAATGAAGTGTTCAGCTGAGGTATTTGGCCAGGGGAATTTAGTAGTGAAATTTAAAAAGATTCACTCATGCATCTACATAGTAGTTAGTTTTTTTCATTGCTGACTAGTCATACATGGAGTTGAGCTATTTGGCGGTGCAAACAAATAGTCATGAGTGTTTTGAACATTCTCTGTTAAAATGAAAAAAATAATAAAGGCACAATGGCAAGCAGTTCAGTAAAAAAAAAAAAAAAGAATAAAATTTGAAATTATGGGAAGTGAATAACAGATAGTATCCTCCCCAGCAGCCTTAATACTTTAATGTATTTAATAGAACAGTGTACAATTTAGTTTTATTTAAGGGTAGCCAGTTCACTTTTTTAGAGCTAAAAGTTAATGCTTTCTGAAAGCATACAAGCTGTTTTCACATCTGAGATGGAACAGAGAAGAAAAGAACAGACAGCAATCAGTATATTTGAGTATACAGGCTGTAACATGAGCAATCTTAATTTTAGATTAGGTAATGCCTGTAGCTGCAGCTGTCCATTTAGGATAATTGTTACTATCTGGAGAGTTAAATTAAGTGTAGTATTACCCATGGTTCAGTGCTATACTAAGACAACAATGTTCATTATCTATATTTACAGTATTATTACCTCATCAAGACATTTTAGTGTCTTTGTTGTTCAGGTAAGACCTAGTAAATACACAGGGCTGTTTTTCATGGGGATTCTCCACTTGTAGCCTAGAAAATGAGTTGTACAGAAGTGATAATGGGGGGGGGGGGGATTCAGGTCTACAGGACTCAGATGATGTGCAACTTGGCACCTTGACCAACTGTTATACTACCAGTAAGAACTGGCTTCCAACAGCATACATTTAAATATGTTTAGCATTTGCATTACATAGGTACTACTCACAACTTTCCCCTTAATATGCAAGCTAAGCAGCCAAGTGCTCCAGACTGTGCAGAACACTCCACATTTGTGATTGATTAAGCCCACTGTTCTGCAATGAGCAGCCGTTGCTCCACTTTGTGACTTTTGACTGGCTTGTGCAGTTATAGCCAACTGGCATCGCAATATACAAGCCAGTGTCTTGCAAAGAATGTTCTGTTAGGACGAAAGGTGAGTGCCTTGCTTTGTGATGTGTGTTGAGCACTTCAGGGTGGAATTACAAGTGTTGCATGTTTTGAAACCGTCGTTGTTTGTATAAGTAAAAGTAGTACTGCTGGGACCAGATGTGTACTAAATGTAATGCCCGCACGGCAATCACTTCATGTTTTCCACTGATTGACCATTGTGAGATGCCTTACTTGGTTGAAATCACATGCCACAAAGAGTGTGTTTTTTTTATTCCATCAGTTTTCTGATATTAAAATTATATCAGGAAGTGGTACTGGATTACATTTCGGGATTCAAGTCTTTTCTGACAGCAGGTAATTTTTTTACTCATGTTAAGTGAGTGGTGCTGGTCGGACATATGCATAGCTTCCTGATTTAAAAAAATGAGGG
>NC_056744.1:369263957-369346457 GCF_019279795.1 Protopterus annectens | reverse complement strand
CTTCTAAGCCTCGCACTCAGTGAATACTGGGAAAGGCTCAATTTTGTCAACAATCTTGCAAAGGATTGAGTGAGTAATCAGAGAATGAATGAATAAATATCTAATGCCACTCAAACAAGTAAGATAGAAGGCATGAGTTCTTTTCTAACTGCACAGGGGGAAGGCATCCAAGGCAATAGCAGAATTCATATGGGTAAGTTATACCTGAATAGGCAGATGTCAGTTTTGAAAGTATCCTCAATAGAAGGGTTTGAGGGCTGATGCCAAAGGCCAGAAAATCAGATTAGTGGGGTGGGGGGGGTCTATAGGTATACAAACGTACCCAGTACAACAATCATCAACCCCCCTTTTTACATTTTCTACACGGGGATCGAGTGTCGTGTTAACTGTCATCATCTCTCTCTCGACTCAGTGTCATTCTCCTACCTTTTTTGACATTCATGCCTGACTGTCACAGGTCTTCACTCCCACAATCCATCCATCTCTTTGCTTGAATTCCTCTTGCCTTAATGCCTGATTATCAAAGTCATGGGTCCTGCATCGGTTGCTGTCTCTTCTTCCATGACGTCAGGTCGTCAGGGGTATAAAGCATGCAACACTGAATACACTCAAACATCTACATTTATGGTAAGTGTACACAACTGTACTATGTTCTTCGTGTTTCACTGTTGCAGTCATCACATTTGGGTAGCTTCCCAAAGCTAAGGAAGGGAGGAGGCAAATAGAGAGCATTAGGACCAGCTATAAGGCCCTGCAAAACTGCAGTGGCAAAACCAGCTCTGGATTTAGAAAAAATAGGCAAGTGGTAATGCTTGATGAAGGTATGAACAAAACTCCAGGTAGCAGCTTCTAGGATGTCCCTGGTAGGGATACCTCTGAGAAAGGCTGTAGAGGTAGATGCAACCCTGGTGGAATGTGATCTTATTCCCTGTGAGGTAGGTTTTCCATGGTGCTTATAGCAGAAATGAATGCAATGGCCTATTCACTTAGAAATGGTTTGCTTTGAAATGGCCTTCACTTCTGCCCCTGCAGCAAAGGCAACTAGCAGCTGTTAAGTTTTTCTGAGAGGCTTAGTCCTGTCCAAATAAAATCTAAGTTGTCTGTGCACATCCAAGGAGTGCAGAATTCGTTCCCCTTTGTTCTGTGGATTAGAAAAGAAGGTTGGCAAATGAATGGACTGATTAAGGGCCACACTGGATACCACCTTGGGCATAAAGGAAGGATTGGTCCTGAGGGACACCCTGTCTGCATGGAAGATGATGAAGGGCTCCACTGTCATGAGGGCCTGTAATTCAGACATGCTTCTTGCTGAAGTGATGGCTAGAAGGAAGGCTGTTTTCCAAGAAAGGAATTTCAACTCTGCAGTTGCAGCTGGCTCAAAAGGAGGTAGAGTGAGCTTTTCCAATACAAAGTTAAGGTAATAGGCTGGAGTAGGGGCTCCCCTGGGTGGTCTTACATTTTTGGCCCCTCTGAGGAATTGCTTCAGCAAGGGGTGAGAGAAGAGAGGTGGCTCAGTATTATAATGTGCAGAAATGGCTGAGGCATGAATTTTAATAGAAGAGAAGGAATGGCCCTTGTGAAGCACCTCTGTATTGAAGAATATGTGGTAAGCTGGACACAGTTGTGCCCATCTCCTGAGTTTGACTTCAGGAACAGTATCTTTTCCACTTTTCAGCATAGGATTTTCTAGTACTAGGCCTCCTTACTTCCAGAATGACATCCAGCACTTGCTTACTGAGGGATGGTATTGGAGAACTTGGGTAATTAGCCAGGCTGCAAGGTTCAGGGTTTTAAGCTGAGGGTGCAGAATCTGGCCCTCCTGCTGGGACAGCAGGGAAGGGGTCTGAGGCAGGTGCCATGGGTCCAGCAGTGACATACTGCGCAAGAGGGTGTTACCAGTGTTGGCATGGCCAGTCTGGTGCAATGAGTATTGTCCTTGGTTTGTCCTGTTTGATCTTTAGTAGAACATTCGAGAGGAGAGGTAGAGGGGAAAAGGCATAAACTGAGAGGCTTTCCCAGTTGAAGGACAAGGCATCCACTTTCCAAGCTTGTCTGTGGGGAGTCCTTGTACAGAATTTGTCCAACTGGTAGTTTTGAGGGGAGGCAAACAGGTCTATCTCTGGGCTCCCTCATTTGTTTCTCAAAACATTGAATATCTTTGGTTCCAGTTTCCACTTGTGTGGGTCCATGAGATTTCTGCTTAGGTCTGCCAGTGAATTTAGCTTACCTGGCAGGAATTGAACTTGTAGGTGTACTTGGTAGCTCAAGGTTGTGTTCCATAGAGCCATGGCTAGTCTGCAGAGACGGTACAAGTGGGTTCCCCCCTGCTTGTTTATGTACCGCATAACAGTGGTGTTCTGTCTTTACCAATAATTGTCCTGGAAGAATGTAGTCCTTGAAGACTGTCACAGAATTCTGTACAGCTAACATTTCTTTTCGATTGATATGCAGGTGCATTTGACTCGGGTTCCATTTGCCCTGAATGCACTGCCCTGCCAAGTGAGCCCCCCATGCATAGTATGATGCGTCTGTTGTTAGGGTTTGTGCGGCAGGGGGTAGAGTGAATGGCAGTCCCTTGTGGTAGCAGGCCTCTGCCCACCAAAGGAACTCTGTCTTTATACAAGGAATGATAGGAATCACTGATTCCAGGTCCTGAGAATGTTGACACCATAGGCTTTTTAAATACCATTGTAGTTTCCTCATATGCAGTCTTGCATATGGAATTAGTAGGATGCAAGAGGCCATGAACCCCAGAGCTTGCAGTATTTTCCTTGCAGATAGCTGGGTCTTTGTGGCCAGTAGTTTGAAGTAGGCTGTCAAATAAACTTGTTTCTCTGGCGTGAGGTAGGCCATCTGGGAAGTTGTGTTCAAGCTTGCTCCCAGGAATACAATCTGTTGGCAGGGTACTAGGTGAGATTTAATTTTGTTTATGGTGTACCCCAGTGAGGTCAGCAGTTTCTTTACAAATGCCAGATGATTTAATAGTATGTCTTGGCTTTCTGCCTGAATTAGACAATCGTCCAGGTATGGATATATTTGAATATATCTTCGCCTGCAGAATGCAATGACTGGAGCTAGGCACTTTGTGAATACCCTGGGTGTAGTAGATAAGCCAAAGGGCAGTGCAGAGAACTGATAGTGCATGTAGCCTGCTCTGAAGCGTAGGTATTTTCTGCAAGATTCCCTTATTGGGATGTGCAGGTAAGCTTCCTTTAAGTCCAGTGTTGCCAACCAGGCATTTTTGCCTAGCATGGCAAGCAGCTGATGAAGAATTAGCATTGTGAATTTTGGGATTACTAAAAAGGTGTTTAGGATAGACAGGTCCAGGATAGGATGCCAGGAGTTGTCTTTTCTGGGTACCAGGAAAAGTCTTGAGTAAAAACCTTGTTCCCTTTCTTCTGCTGGAACAGGTTGAATAGCCCTGATACTTGGAAGGGAGAGAACCTGCTGTTGAGCCTCTGCCCACTCATTTGGGGGTAGGTCTGGCCAACCATTTGGGGTTGGTAAGGAGTGGGAGTGGAATCTGTATCCTTGGGAAACTATATTTAAAACCCATTTGTCTTGGGTAATGAGTTCCCAGTTTTTTGCATGCAGGGCGATCTTTCCCCCTAAAGAAGCAGTCAGTTGAGCAGGGCTTGGAAGGTTTAAGATTAAGTCATTGTGGCAGTTTACCATAGGGGGATGTCTTACTACTTCCAGCTTTGGAAGTGGGAGCCCCCCACTGCTTAGACCTGTGAGTACCTTGACACTGTAGCCTAGGTGGTCTGATGTTCCTGGGTTTGGACTGAGAAGGCCTGGAAGAGACAGGAAAGGACCAATTCTTAGAAGGCCAATGCCTACTAAATCTCGGAGGCTGTACTTGCAGGAAATCTTTAACAGTTTGTATAGATTTAACTTTTTCCTCCATCTTTTTAAGTACTACTTCTGCTTTGTTGTCAAACAGGCAGTCTTGGTTTAAGGGAGCATCCGGTAATTTAACTTTAACATGATCTGGCAAAGTTTGCTCCTTAAGCCAAACATGCCTTCTAAGAACAGACCCAGTGACAGCAGCCCTGCAAGATGCCTCTAAGGAGTCAAAACCACATTGCAAAGTAAGTTTACCAACTTGTTAAGCAGAATTCATTAAATCATGTAATTCTTTATTTTCAGCACAGTCAAGAATCAGCATAATTTTCTGTTTAAGTAATCTAATGATATGCTGCTGATACTTTAACATATGAAACTGGCAGTTTAAGGCCCTAATGGCCAAAGTAGCAGAAGTGTATACCTTCTTACCCCATCTGTCCAGGGCCCTGGAATCTCTATCATTGGGGGTAGGGCTTTTGGCAGTAGTAGCCTTAATGCCTTTGGGTCCCTGTGAAATGGTCTCTGGGTCCGCAGTAGGATTCTTAAAGAGGAACTTGTGAGAGCCAGGTACTCTGTAATACCAGTCAGGTTTCCTGGGAGCTGCAGGTAAAGTGTCTGGGGCCAGGCTAGATTCCAAGAAGGCATCCTCTGCAATGTCCAGTGCAGGAGGGACAGCTAAAGGCCTGTGTTGAGGTAGGAGTAAGAATTCCCTAAGCCTCTTTTGGAGTCAAAGTAATCCTGGATTTCCCAGCGGAAATGTTTCCTAAGAGTGTGCAAAGTTTCACCAAAAGAGAAATCTTCTGGAGGGGAAGCAGAGGGTATGGAGTCCTCTGCATCAGAATCCTCATAGGTAGATAAGGGCAAATCCTGGTCATCAGAAGAAACAGAAATTTCAGAATCCTGATCTGAAGAATCAGAAGGAAAATCAGTTCTAGGTCTCTTAGAGGGAGAAGGCTGGCTTCCCCTAATTAAAGTAATAAGATCTTCAGCCATCATTTGTTTTTTTTAGGCATATGGGCCTGACCATGCAGTTTGGACGTCGGTTTTCTAGGCGTGGATCGAGTTTTAGGCCTTGAAGAAGAAGATGGTCATCGGTTTGATATGCAAGTCAGTAGGCCTGAATGCACCTTCAGAAACGGGTGCCTACACAATGGCTCCGGACCCATCCAATGTAGAGACATCCGCAGGTTCCATAGTCGAAGAAGCATCTCGCAGCATACCGGACTCCGAATGGGTCTCAGTAGAGGCCTGCGAATCTGAAGTAGCGGGTATCAGGGGCTGCAAAAGCGCCTCAAGGTGAGTACCGGTGAACTGGCGACTAGCTTAACGGAAGCATCGTCGTCAGCTTTGGACCTATGCAGTCTTTCTCTGTCTTTATCTTTACTTTTTTTCGGAATATCAGTAGTCGGATGGCTTACCGAAGCCATTTCTGGATAATTAAACAGAGTACCGAAAAAGTTTGAAGCAAAAATTAACAGACGATGAATAGTTTGAGGATTGAATAAGGCACAAAACTGACAGCGAGGGACGTCGTGGTCTGGGCCTAGGCAAGGAATGCAGTACGAATGAAAATCTTTATGAGGTATTTGCTTTCCAGAAGTAATACAATTAACTTTTACTGACATTGGTTTAGAGCAAGAAAAAGGATCCCAACGGGGTACTTAGCTTTTTTGAAGACTTCGGTTCTGAAACTCAAAAATGAAAATTTCAGGAGTCGGATGACCGGCACTTGCAAACTGCTTCTGTTTTGGGCACCGCACGGCAAGAAAGACTGATATAATGGCATCAGCTACATGCTTTATACCCCTGACGTCATGGAAGAAGAGACAGCAACCGATGCAGGACCCAAGACTTTGATAATCAGGCCGGCTGAGGGCTATCTGCAAGCAGATAACCCAAATGTAATGACTGCAACAGTGAAACACGAAGAACATCAGCAGTGGGGCTCAGAGCTGAACAACGCTGCTCACCCACTCCCACTGGGAACCCCTCTGTGACACAAATCACTGTATTTGAATAACTTGTACATAGCCTCCACTAATTCTACCAACTTTTCTGGGGCTTTGAACCACCACAGGACTGCTGAAATCAGCTTTCTTAGCACCTTACCATACACTTTCTTCAAGGTCTAGGAATACCCAAGTTGGACTCTTTTCTCATCTCTAGCTTCTTCTCAACTATCTGTCTCACTGCAAACATCAGGTCAGTTATACTGCATCCTAATCTGAATTTGAACTGCTCATTTCCTGCTTTACATTCTACTACTCACCCTTTGCAGAACTTTCATGCAGTGTGACAGACGTTTGATTACTCTGTACTGCCCACAGTTGTGGATGTCACCTAAGCACTTGTACACAGGCACTAGTATGCTTATTCTCATAGGTGCATAGGTAGGTACTAGGCTATCTGCCCTAGGGCATTTATAAGCCTAGCCAGAATGTGTTGGCTTTCGCCTCCCTTTTAGACTAGATTCCTGAGCCTCTGTCCAGCAGAGCCACAGAAGTGATCCCAGGAGTAAGTTTACGATTTCCCATCCACTCATCAAGATTTCTCTTGAAGAGGGTCAGCGAGGGGCTCTGCCTAACATGGACTGGGATTCTATTCCAGAGCGAGGGAAGCCTTTGGGATATGAATCTATCCCTCCAGCATGTCCTATTTATTGTTGTGCTAAGGTTTAAATCCCTGGAGCATGAGCTCTAATGGATTTGATTTTCTTGAGGTGGAGCATGTCCAACAATTCCGGGTTAGACATGGCCTTGTACGTCAGGCACAGATCGCCTCTGAGTAGGCGATAAGCAACTGAGTAGAGCTGGAGTTTCTTTAGTCGAGCTGCATAGGGCATCTGTTTGAGGCCCACGATCCTCTTGGTGAGGTATTTTTGAGGTCTCTCCAGCTGTTGCAGGTGTCGGGTAAGGTACATCCCAAATGGGGCATTGTACTCAATTATGGGCCCTAATGAGCAATGATTAGAGGGGCACAATTACCTCTCTTGACCTAGATGTGAACCCTTTTGTGATTAGGTGAGCTGTATAGAAGGTTTTTCTAACCACTTTGGCAATGTGATTGTCAAAGGAGAGGTTACTATCTACTTGGGTCCCCAGATCCCTAATTACTTCTTCAGTGCTTAGTGGATTACCTCCTATGTGGTAGTTTGTGGGCACTTTGTTTTTCCCAAAGGGGATGACTATGCACTTTTTGGCATTTAGCTTGAGGCCATGGTTCTGACACCAGGTATCCATCTCCATAAGGCCCTTCTGGAGGAAGCTTGTGTCAACCGGCGAGTCGATTATGGCTCCCAGTTTGCAATCATCTGCGAACTTGGTAAGCCACAGTCCTCTCGTGTTTGCCTGTACCTCAGAGAAGTATATACCGAACAAGAGGGGTCCCAGGACTGAGCCCTGTGGGACGCCACTTGTAACCGGTTTAGAGTCGGACATGGCACCCGTGACTCTGGCCATGTGAGTTCTATCCCTGAGCCAGTTTGCAACCCATCTTGTGACATATGGGTTGATATTTAAGCTGGTATGCTTATTTATGATGACAGAGTGGGGTATTGTGTCGAAGGCCTTTGAGAGGTCCAGGTAGGCTGTGTGGACTACCTTTCCCTCATCTATAGCTTTGGTTACGTTTTCAAAGAAGTCAACTAGATTTAAGAGGCAAGATCTGCCTTTTAACAAAGCTGAATTGGGTAGGGTCCAGTGTTTGGAGGTTCCCAATGTCTGTTTATGAGATCCATGATGATGCGCTCCACAGCCTTGCAGACCAGGCTAGTCAGGCTTATAGGGCAATAGTTCCCGGGATCCGTTGTGGTGCCACCTTTGTGGAGCGGGATCACTGTTGCCGTACGCCATTCTTTGGGTACATAACCTGTGGTAAGGCTGAGTTGGAACAGTGAATTCTCCAGTCATTTGGGATAGTCCTTTCTCTCCATACTGCTATGAGTACACCCAAAAGCTATTTCACTCCAAACTAACCCAATATCTTTACTGTATCTGTTATGAGCACATCTAAACCTGCTGCCTTCCCTGACTTCATGAAGTTCTAGACTTGTGTCAGAACTACCAGTTACAAAAGTTAAGTAACTCAGGCAAAAGTTTCTCTGATGACAAATATAAGGGAGAAACCAATGTCTTTGATATATCTATTCTGCTATGACCCAACACCCCATCTTCATGATTTTTTTGAGTAAATAAATTCCTTTTCTCAAATTAAACTTCATAGAAAGTCAAGTTTAATTTATAGGTCATCAAAGAGTGGGGGGAAATACAGGTCTTACCCTAAGAATACAAATTATTTATTTATTGACATTTGATTACTGGGAAAGTCCGACTGGGAAGGAGCACATTTTCAGCTGTGGCCTGGGGAGAAAGGCTCTAGAGTATTATAAAACATTTTAAGAATTATAACTTTACAGCCACGGTGGTGCAGCGGTTAAGCGCTGCTGCCTCACAGCAAGAGGTTCTCTGGTTTGATTCTCAGCTGGGGTGCCTTCTGTGCGGAGTCTGCATGTCCTCCCTGTGGTCGCGTGGGTTTCCTCCGGGTGCTCCGGTTTCCTCCCACATCCTAAAGACATGCTGTAGGTGGACTGGACACTCTAAATTGGCCCTAGGTGTGAGTGTGTGCATGTCTGTACCTTCTGTGAAAGGTTGGGCACCGAGCTGGCAACTCAACACCGTAAAACTCCACTGCCAATCATGAACAGACAGGTGATCCGCTCTGTCGACCCCTAACCAGGGAAAAAGCCGAAAGAAGAAGAAGTCTTTAAAAATAATATAAAAAGTAACTACAGCTTAAATAATTATGATGAAGTGTTAACTACTTCATACAAAGTCTTTAACATAATTATATAACAACCTATTGATTTGTTTCACCATTAACCAAAAAAAATAAAAATAAGCTATAAGAAGAAAATACAAGGAAAAGGTAACAATTCTCAAAAGATAAAAAACAAAATCCCCCAGATACCTAGAATATTAATTTCTCCTAATAATTTTGTGTGACGCAAGACATACACCTAAGCTATCACTGAAAATATTGGACAGATGACAGATTAACTAATTAGCATATAGGGACCTAGACATACAAAAGGGGCACCACTTACCTGAGAGCAACAAGTTCATGCCCTGCTTTATCATCTATGTTTGTGCGATCTCCTAAAAAACAAAAAGGATGCATGTCAGAGAAAGACAACTTCATGAGTGTGCATCTGCTTATAGTACGTACCAGTGTCCTGTGATGTTGTTTATAAGAACTACACACAGCAAAACTAAGACAATCAACTTATGGACAGAGAGAATGGTGCGGATATGTGCACACATTTAAGGATGCACAAAGCTCCAGCCACTACAAAATAACCCACTTTCTTGTGTGTTCTTGAAATGGATGTCAAGAAATTCCAAAGATTTCCATAAAAGGTGCACCCAAATGATGACCAATAACCAATAAAGGAAACCAAAACACCACAGGATCTAGTAGGAGATCAACTTATTGAGTACTTTCATTCTTAATATCAGCTTCTTTAAACATTTCATTCTGAATGAATGAACTGTCTAAAAATTACATCATAAAAAATCAGTGGTGTTACATGGTTTCCTAAAGACTGGACTTTGTATCTTTCATAAAGTTATGTTTCTTTGTAATGATGATTCGTGTACCTTACAGAACTCAGATAACCATAAGCCATTCCCTTCATCCCTCTCTGAAAGAACCACGTATCCAGTATACTGTTTCATGATAAACAATGTGTGAAGGGCTAAATTAAAGGTGTTGACTACAGCAGATGGTGATAAACTCATGATATAGAGCAAGGAACAATATCTGAAATTCTTTTTATTATGCACACAATATGCCAGGAAAAATGAAATGTAGAAATTGCCATGGTTTGTGGGACAAGACAGTGTGTAACAAACAATCCATAAATAAAGGAAAATATGTGTTAACACATAACAGCAGAAGAACATAAGTATTTTTAGAATTTCTTGGAAAGCAACAGACATGCCGATGACTCACTGGCACTAAGCTTGGCACTTATTCGCTCCACCAGCTGGCTTCCCTGAGCCAACTGATCACGGAAACTCTGGCCCATGTAGTAGTCAATATCGTTGGCACGCAAGAGTTCCTCAAAGGCCTTAGTGGTGTCCTGCAGATGCTGGGTGAGAATGTGGCAGAGTCCGCGGCCTTCTCGTGACTTCTGTCGAATGTGAGACAGCTCCCGGGCTTGAGCCTGAACCAAACTGTCGTACTTTCTAATGTGAGAACACAGTAAAGCTTGTTAATGTTTGGAACTAGTAAAATATGTGTATGATGCAACAGATGTGTTAAAAAAAATAAAATAAAAGCCAGAATGCTCTCTGCTAACAACCCCTAAATATTGGCTTCTTAATGCACTGGATCGAATTCCTTCCTAATCCATTATGTACATCATACCCAAACTCTGACCCTTATAGTGGATCTCATTTTTCCTGACCAGGTTTCATCAGACAATTAGTGTTAGACCTTCTAAGATGAGTATTATCATCAGGCATAGCTGATAGTCTAATCTCTCATATCTAGTCATGCATTAATTTGTTTTACTGGTCTGAATTAGACAGCTCTGAAAACTAGCTAATTTTCAAAATTCTGCTATAAAATGGTTGCTAGACAACAAAAAGTGATCAAACAACCAGGTAAACAGTTCAGGGTCACATCATCTTTGCCATCGTGTGGTAGCTTAAGGTGCCTTGATAAAATATACATGAATTTAATGAAACAAATTCTTAAAAAGATCACCCACAGAAGATCGAGCTCATGAGACATGGATACACAATACTCAGAAATACCTCAGCTAGAACTGCACACTGGGGAGGGGATGGGAGGTGGTCCTCTCAAAACTGTTTCCTCTTTTTTTAAGTTCAGATGGTTCTCGTCAATTCTCCTATGACAGACCAAAAGCTGTCAGCAGTAGAAGAAAATCCACTACAAATATTCAAAAATATCATTAAAGTAAAAAAAAAATAGGTTTCTTAATATTGAAGGTACAAAGAAGAGGTGGATGGGGACATGCCTCTCAATTTTTCATTGCAAAAAATCTTGACAAAGCCTAAAATAAGCAGGGACTAAGGCCCAAGATAGGGACAGATTTTAAATATTGCTCTTATAAACTTAGAAAGTTGCTAGAATGACAGGATTTGTGTTAGTGTGCAATTCCTGAAGGATATGAAGACTGAAACTCAAATGTGTGTCATTATTTAGAGACTTCAATCCTCAGAGATTTGCCAGAAAACCACAAGTTTTATTTGGAACAGCCCAAAAAGAGGCAAAACTCTGGACAGATGAGGAGCATGAGTGCACAGAAAGACAGGGCATAAAATGCCTTCTAGCAGGGAATCAGTAGTATAATTTAGCTACACATAGACAAACAGTTTGGACATGCAAGCCCAACATTTGTGAGAAAAAAGTTTACAGAATGACAGAAAATGCAGGACAAAACTGGCCCCACACTTGAAACCGATGTCCAGACTACAACTTGGCAAAGGTGCAGCAAGAATCCAAGGTGACAAATAGTAGTAGTGATGTAAGCATTGAATGTTTCCAAAATAAGCCATAATAGTGCACATCTCCCACCTCCACCCTGGATCTTATCTTGACTTCTCTCATAGGTTAATAGGTTGGTACTAAGCTATCGGCCCTTGGGCCTATACAAGCCTAGCCATAACAATTCCCTGGATATTTCTTCCCACAATATTTACTTCCCTAGACCCCTGTCTAGCAGAGCGACTGACGTGATCCCCGGGGTGAATTTCCTATCTCCCATCCAATCGTCAAGGTTCCTTTTGAAGAGGGCCAAGGAGGCACTCTGCTTGACATGTATGGGCAGTCTATTCCAGAGTATGGGGAGTCTCTGGGTCAGGAACCTATCCTTCCAGCATGTTTTGTTCATTGTGAAGACAAGGTTTAGATCTCTGGAGCATGTGGCTCTGAGGGACTGGGATTTCTTTAAGTGGAGCATGTCCAACAGCTCAGGGTTTGACATGGCCTTGTATGTTAAGCAGAGAGCACCTTTGAGTAGACAAAATGCCACAGAGTATAGCTGGAGTTTTTTTTAGATGGTCAGTAGAGGGCATCTGATTTAGGCCTGTGATTCTTTTAGTGAGGTATTTCTGCGGCCTTTCCAGCTGTAGCAGATGTCTTGTGAGGTACATACCAAACGGGGTATTGTACTTTATAATGGGTCTAATGAGGGATGAGTACAGTGTGACAATGACCTCCTTTTTTCTGGATGAAAAGCTCTTAGTGATGAGGTGTGCCACATAGAAGGATTTTCTGACTGTTGTGGCAATGTGGTTATCGAAGGTGAGACCACTGTCCACCTGTGTCCCTAAGTCTCTTATCACACATTCTGTGTTTAGTGTACTGCCACCTATATGGTAATTCATGGATACATGTTTTTTCCCAAAGGGGATAACAATACATTTCTTGGCATTGAGCTTGAGCCCATGGCTCTGGCACCAAGCATCTGTTTCTGTAAGGCCCTTTTGTAGAATATCCACATCATTTGGGGATTCAATAATGGCTCCCAGTTTGCAGTCATCTGCAAACTTTGTTAGCCAGAGTCCCTTAGTGTTGACCTGTACTTCAGAAAAGTAGATGCCAAACAAGAGCGGTCCCAGGACTGAACCCTGAGGTACTCCACTTGTCACTCGGCTGGAGCTGGATTCCCCAAACTATTTTTTTTTTTGAGGGGAATCCTGAAATATGAGATTTTTTGAACCTTAGGATATCTACCCTTCCGCTCACTCTCCCAAGCATCTTCGATTTTTTGAACCTTAGGATATCTACCCTTCCGCTCACTCTCCCAAGCATCTTCTCTCAGACATCACATTGCAGGTAGTTCTACAATTGCTTTTCTTTCTGTCACTGCTCTTGTGGCCTGCAATAGATGTTATGCAAGACTGTAAGCATAATGTTGGTTAACATACCCAGACTATACACATCTAGCCACTACACATCCCACAGCACTCCACAACATAGCCTTTAGGCCCTTCATTTTGTTGCCCAGGGCTGCTTTATTATCTTCTCTGGGTGTTTACTCCTGCAGCAACTTCCCTTCACAAAAAGGGCAGCTGTTGTCCTTCCGCCTGACTCTTCATAACCGACCATCTACTTTCTGGGCTGCAAGTCAAATCCTAATCATCTGCACTACAGACAGGAATTCTCCCGGCTGTGCTGGCAAGCTGCATTATCTGTCACGTTTTCTTGACATACTTGAAAAAAGTGAGCCTATACTAAGGTACAGACTATAAGATTACAAAGCAGAAACATTATATATCTATACACAACTAATTTTCATAACTGCTGCAACAATCATAATGCAATGCCTTCTTTCCCAGAAAACCTAAGTGAAGAGACTTTCTACAGTCATTAGCTGGTACTTAATCCCTTTCAAAATCCTGAACTGAAATACATCAGAAAAAAAAAAAAAAAAACAGAGCAGACCACACTGACAAATTCTGTTTCGGTTTCACAAAGAAACATGACTACCATACAGCGATGTCCACATTTATAAATAAATTGCGCTTCTTATCTACCAGGACATTCAGACAAAATAATTTAGAAATACAGGACAGCAAACTAAAAACAACACTTCCTTCCTTCTGGCAGACATCGTAGAACACAGAGAGTGACCCAGTTCAAAGAGAGACTGTGTAGACATTTCCCCAACACAGAATTAAGAATGGACCAAGTAAAGGAGGGCTTTTGAGTGAACCCGCACCTGTGCAGCAGGTAAGTGGTATTAAATGCCTGCTCACAGCTGCTGAAACAGTGGTAACTACTCTGGACATGGTCAAAACCTCTTCAGCCATTACAGTTTTTATTTCATTTTATTTGTCACTTGTAGCTTGATCAAAGCTCAACAGATAACAGGCAAGAAGGGATGCAACAGAGAAATACCACTTCTAAGAAAGCAGTAGTGCTTCATTTGAAAAGGGCAGGTCCTGGACTTAGGAAACAGAAACCAGAAGTTTTAGGTTAGCAGTAACCAGAATCCTTATCTTTTATTATTGTGAGGTATTAAACCATTCTTGTTCAATGGAGCCGTCTTTGGATTCTTGCTCTTAAAGTTTTACTGTCTGCACATGCCTCTCAATCCCTTAGCTCAAGAAATTTGGACAAAACCTAAAATAATGGAAGGACAAAATGGGGCCAGATTTTAAATATTGTTCCTATAAACTTAAAAGTTGGTAGAATAACATAATTTGGACTGGCATGCATTTTCTGAAGGATATGAAGTCTGAAACTCAAAATGTATATCATTATTTAGTAACTTCAATCTTCAGCGATTTCCAGAAAACTACAAATTTTATGAAGAACGGGCCAAAAATATAGGTGAAAATCTGGACAGTTGAGAGGTATGTTTCTGCAACACATGTCCAAGAAATAGGAAACATTATGAATCTCAATCAAATTTTCACCTACTCCTTTCACAGAGGATAAAATCATCTGTTCACAAATGTGGCTGCGGATATTTTGCTGAGCTAAGCCATGACCTAAACAAGTGAACTAATGAATAACCGAGAATGCATGCAGTCCAAGGAGGCTCATGATTCAGAATGATTTTATGGAAAATGTTGTGCAGATCAGGTCATGAATCCAAATGTGGAGCACTCCAAGTCAAGTTTCATGTCAAGACATAAACACAAGCAGCTGTTTAGGTACAAAGAAATAAGAGGGAAAATGCATTTGTGCAATCTGGCTATATAAACAGAAGCAAAAAGCTGCAACTTCAGGTCCAATAAGTAAAAGGAAATGAACACCACATGGCTGCAGGGACAGCAGAAGGCTTGCACCACTACAACACATCTCCATTCACATCTTGGGTCAGTCAGCCACTATGACCAAGACAACCCAGGATCAGTTAGCAACCCCAATAGCAGAGAGATTGACTGGGGAGGGTGGAAGTAAGTAGCCATCTTTGGCTTACCTACTCTAGGGGAGGGAAGACAGTGTGATCTTCTGCACCACCAATTCCAAGTCAATCAGGCTAACATCAGTGGTGTAAAGGGATAAATCTCTGACTACAGTCCAAGTGACCTGAGTTTCATTAGATGTTTGGACAACTGATGACACTGGAAAAGAGGATGAACTGGACTACCTTGGGAGTGAGAAGGTTAGGGTAGAGCCAGCCATACACACTACCACTATCCCTTGGAGGAAGGGTACCAAGGCATAATGGTCACCTGCAGTGGGCATTATGTTCATCAGGCCCCTTAAAGGAAATGTGTGGACTATACAGTCATAAGGACAGGGCATTATAGGCTACTGCTGTGACTCAGACTGCCCCCCCCCCCCCCCCCCCGTCCAGTGGGATAGGATTAGCTCATTCAGAAAAAAATGCTCTCATTGCCAGGATGACAGTGAGAGCATAAAGCACCCTCATAGCTGCCTAAATGATGCCCCCCTCAGACAGCACTCAATTCAGTTCCAGGTGGGATCTCCAGAGTGAAGAATGAACAAGTGCTGCTTGATTGAGGGAATGGGTTTTGTGGTTGAGAGGCAGAGAGATAAAAATAACACTGAAAAATAAAATTTCAGAAACACAGCAGGCAACATTATGGGACATGGAAATACATTCTCCACCAAATAGATCTAAGAGCTGTAGCCTGGACTTGCAAATGAGTATAAATCAATGTCTGAGATCACTAGTACTGTAGAATATGACTGTCTGGCTGCCAAGGCAGTCTAGGGCTTAATAAAACCATAATGGCTCTTTGGATGATGGTGTTCCATCATCAGTTCTTTCCAAGGCAGAATAAACTAGTAAAGCTGGGTCATGCAAGTGCTGATGGTAGGGAAGTAATGAGGATAAAACTTCCCTAAAAAAGTTGTAGCTGGGGGGCAGCCCCATATACTAGATGGACAGACAGGAACATCAGCAGTAATGTTTAGCACCTACTAAAGCTGACTGCCTTAGTCACTGCAGAAGCTGAAAGAAGTGCTTATTTGCCCCCATACTTGATGTCTGTCAAACATCTCCCAATTAAAGTCTAGTCTATTCATTCTGCCATACCAGAGAATTATACCAACACAGTATGAGCGTTACAGTCGCACAGAGGGGCCACCACAGAAGTAGCCGCGAGGGTTGCTTGTGCCTTCACCAGCACCACAGGAATGGAGGCACTTTCCGTGGCTGAAGCCCACTACTGGTTGGAGTGAAGACCACCGACGTTACCATGGGGACCCACACTATCTTCCTCCTGTGACTGAATGCTCTAAGACACCAGTTAATGAAGGCTACCAATAGGAAAATGTTTGGCTACTTGAACGTCTACACCCAGACTGTATACCATGCCACTGGCTCTCCTCCAAGGGAATGATGTTGCACGTGTCCTGTTCTGCCCACTCCTCCCCTTAAAGGATGTCCCCCCAAAATGCTTATCAATCTTGGGTCATCTGCAATCAGGGCTTTATTCCCCTAACCACCATAGATGAATTTACTCCAAGTTCTTGAAAAAATGCTTCTTAAAGCCCACAGTCTTATTTACCACAGAGTCCGGAAAAGGAGCTTGTTACAGCTAATAAAGCTATTGTCTGTCATCCAGAAAAGACTAGACCTAAACACTGTTGAAAAAATAGGATTCTCAGCTGAAAACTTGTTATATGGAAACTGAAATGAATAATGTGCTAAATAGAGGGTAAAACATTGGTGTCCTAATGATGACATAACAATAACAATAATAACAATAAATCAGCATCTTTAGGAAGCCATCAACATGTTACAGAACAGAGGAGAATCTCTGGTTGGAGATCATACTACTCAGAAGAACGAAACTGTATGGCTACAGGATATTACAGACATCCTCCATAGACATGCAGCAAACAAAGAGCATAAATGAAACCTTCCATTTTACTGAGACCCTACAACCGGCATTATGGGCATTTATTTTATATATCATAATGATAGTCTGTAATCCTCTCTAGGCAAAAAGGCAGCTACTGTTAAGAAATCAGGAAATGGTAAGTATTTGACAGGCTAACAACAAGAAACATGGGATTTCACAACAGGTAGCTGCATCAAGTCAAAGAAGAACAAGAGAAGTTGAATGTCTGTTTCTGCAGATCACATACCTCAGAGAATGAAGTCTTGTTGAGCAGAAGGCAGCTGAGAGTGCCCTGTACATTGTTAATCCTATGGGAGATGTGATAAGGACAGTACTGTGGCATATGTATGACCAACAGACAGTGCACGGTACACCAGATCCAAATGTAGCGGGCCATAACCTAAGGACCCATGCTAGGAGCTCTGTAGATACCAGCTGTTAAACAGCAAGCACTACGATTTTCCCTAGTATGCATGTGTTAAAAAGGCTAGATCTGAACAGATGATGGTGCCTGCACAGTACCTGCTACTGAGCTAAAGTACCACAGGTACCAATCTCATTTCCTGGAATGCATGGATGCTGTTACCAATGAACTACGGCTTCAGAATGGAGATATTTTACACTGTCCAAGCCACCTCTGACAGGCTACAAACAGCAATGGCTATGTTATTATAGACCATGTAGACCCAAAAACATGCTACAGGCACTTATACCAAAAGCAGACATCAGCTTATTTAGTGGTGCCACTGCATTAAAAAAAAACAAAACAAAACAAAAAACAATGAAAGGAAAACATGTTTAGATGGGAATATTTATTGTTTGGCAGCTACACTTACAATTGGATTTTCCAGGAGTGGGAGAACCACAGAATCAAAAAGAACTGCGCTGATAAAATAAAGATGACCTAATTTGCCCTAAGGTGATTCATCAAGGCAAGTCACTGCTTGAAGAACTGGCTATCCAGTCTTTTTAGGTAACGTCTTCCCAAACTGGCTTGCCCTAGTATCATTAATGGGTTCTACATGTAGGATGTAAGCAATATAACATCTACCAAAGATCTGTGTTCAATTGATTAGTCAGAATCAACAACAAACTGGGAAGCAAAAACAAAAAATAAAAAAGACAGTAACTTAAGACAAACTTTCTCCTACGAAAGCTTGACAAAACAGTCATTGGAGGGCACTACAACAGTACCAGTGGCAATTGCTCTCAATGTCTTTGCTTAAGACTCAGGAACAAAGCCAAAAATAAAGTGATACAAAGACCCATATTGACAGATAACTTTTAAATATTACTCTAATTACTATAAAAAGTTAAGAGTGGGTTTTGCATCAACATGCATTTCTGAAAAGTAAGTAGCAAGAAACTAAATGTATGGTATTACTGACAAACTATAATCATTAGTGATTTAGCAGAAAAATCAAGATTTTACAAGACACAGACAAAAATGCAAAGCAAAACCAGGGACTTTCTACAAAATCATAGACTTGTGACAGATACACCAGCGGCTTTAAATGTGCTATGCCACTAAATATAACTGCCTCTATTTTGGGTGACAGTGGAGTGTTGGTCTAGTTACAAGACTTTCTCAGTCAGACAGGCATATTTTCTAACTTTATAACTCATCTCAACCTCTTTTTCCCTTCTGTTGCCTCTCCTTTCTATTTCCTGTTCTAACCCCTTTCTCAAACACAGTCTTAGCAAAACAGTAAGATTCTAATATTTCTGTAATTTTTGTAATACCACCACAAGCAGAATTTAACCTTCTCTGAATTTTTAGCATAAACGCCAATAACTTCATTAGCAAATGTAAATAATCAATGTCTTATCACATCTACATGTACAGTCACATAGGTTCAGAGGTTCATAGGTAAGTAACTAGACTATTGGCCCAAGGGCCTACGTAAGCCTAGCCAGCAAGGTTCCATAGCTTACGCCACCCAGGAAAGTTATACAAAGTATAAGAGCTACATATAGTGTGTGTGTGTGTGTGTGTGTGTGTGTGTGTGTGTGTGTGTGTGTGTGTGTGTGTGTGTGTCTTTCGGCTTTTCCTGGTTAGGGGTCGCCACAGCGGAACTCCGGTCCGCTAATGATTGGCAGTTGATTTTTATGTGCTGAGTTGCCAGCCCTGACGCACAACCCTCAATGAAGGTACGCCCATTCACGCATGTCTCCACGCAGAAAACGCTCCAGCTGAGAGTTGAACCGGACAGCGTTTTACTGTGAGGCAACAGCGCTAACCTATAGTAATGTTTGTAAATTCCTTCTGCAGCTTTTCTCCCTCTGAAAATGGGCAAGTATTGCCAAATCAGACTTTGCTGGTAAACACAAAAAGTATGCACGTGGAGACTGAAGGGAAAAAACTCAGGAGTATAAAATGAAGCAGTTACACATTTAATCTCCCGTGTTACACTGCCAAGCCATTTCATTGTCTGATGGCAGAAGGAGCTCAGGAGGATGAAGGGACAAAATGCCTTACGTAGGAAGAGTCAGCAATGCAGGGGATATCAGCAGTAAGCAGTGGCTTAAAGCACTACAAGCTAAAACTGTGACCATATATATATATATATATATATATATATATATATATATATATATATATATATATATATACACACACACACACACACACACACACACACACACACACACACACACACACACACATTTATAATCTCAGAGCCATGCAGATTAATCCTACCAATAGTAACCTGATGCAGCTGGCTCCTTCGTATGAATAGTGATGAACAGAGCTGCATGACTTGATTGCTGACTAGAGCTGGATTGTGATAGAATGTAGCTACACCCCAGTGGTGCAGCAGTGCTCCTAGTGACAGCAGGTTCTTATAGCAACATTGTTGCATCATTCCGAATACTAAATTCGCCATCTGAAACTACTGCACATGCCACAAATTCAAGCACAGACAAAGACTCTTGTCATTCCATCCATCAATCTTCACAAGACCCTTTATCCACTCACAGGCAGCCAGACTCTATTCTGCAAAACAACTAACAAAGTAGGTAACACTTCTGGATAGGATGTATATTCGCTGTAGGAAACATCGGGTCTATATCACATAATCGAAATTCCAAAATATCGAACACCATAAGCTCGAACTTGGAATTTTGAAATGTGATAACATCGAACACTCAGAATAGCGATTTTTTTCCCAGGGAAAAATTATGCTGTTCTGAGAAACATACACACAACACAAGCACACCAAAATAAATAATCCACACACATACACTTAACAAACCCTACTTCTAACCCTACACTAAACCGTACATACATTCCCATCTATCCACTAACCTTAACCCGCACCCTAACCCTAAGGTCCGTAACTTATCGCACACTTACCCTACGGAGCTATACACAAACAAACAAAATAATACACACACATATACTTAACAAAACCCTACTTCTAACCCTACATTAAACCATACATACATTCCTATCTATCCACTAAACTTAACCCACACCCTAACTCTAAGGTCCGTAACTATCGCACACTTACCCTAAGAAACTATACACAAACAAACTAATTAATACACACATATACACTTAACAAAACCCTACTTCTAACCCTACACACATTCCTACCTATCCACTTACCTTAACCCGCACCCTCACCCTAAGGTCCGTAACTATCGCACCACAGTGGAGGAAATAGCGAAGCCATGGAACGGCCCACTGAAATCTTGCCCTAGGTAAGAATTCGATGTTCCGTGGCATCGCTATTTTCAGCCTTCGATGTAGTGGTGTCGATATTATAACATTCGACATTTTGCAATGTCGATATTATAATATAGACCTGAAACATCACATCACATATACACAACTAAGGGAAATTTGTAGGAACCCATGCAAACACAAAGAGCACATTAAAATTCTGCAAAGAAGGTGCCCTAGTTGAGAAAATGAAGCACCGAACCAAACACATAGTGAGGTCAGCATGCTGACCACTGTACCACTATACTGTCCAACTGCTTATGTGCACATAGTGAGGTCAGGATGCTGACTGCTGCACCGCTATACTGTCCAACTGCGTATGTGCACATAGTGAGGTCAGGATGCTGACCGCTGCACCGCTATACTGTCCAACTGCGTATGTGCACATAGTGAGGTCAGCATGCTGACCGCTGTACCACTACACTGTCCACTCTGTACCACTACACTGTCCAACTGCTTACATATACGTACATATGTATTTATATACATTTAGGTGTACATAGGTATACATACACACTAAGTGTGCTTGTAACACATTATTGCACTTGCATGTCTGGTTGTATGCTGATACACACACACACACACACACACACACACACACACACACACACACACACACACACACACACACACACACACACACACACACACAGCACACACACACAGAAGTGTGAGTAGGTCAGGCCTGCTAATACCACAGTATGCATGCACAATTAAGTCTGTTACGTTTCTGTACAAAATTGCTCTTTTCAGACCAAGATCACATGATGCAAAGTCACAAGAAACAATGCTGTGTGGATTTGGAATAAGGGATTTTAGGTTGTTTTATCAGTAACCTTTTGGCCAAAGATTGCTTGGACAAATTCACTTGAAATGACACATTAACAAAAATTAAAATTATTATTATCAAAAACCTATTTTGTGTGCGTGTGTGGGTATTTCATCACTCCCACATACACAATTTAGTAAAAGCAACTTGCACTCTTCCCTTTTAATATAACTCTGAGCTCACCACACCTCAAGGAAAGGGGTACAGTGATCTTGATCACACAGTAGCGTGTAGCTGTTTATGTGTTCGAGTTTCTGTTAGTATTATAAGTTTTACAAAGACTTTAGTTATGTGGCAAAGATTTGAAATTGGCCTATAATCCTTTACCTGAGTAGCTGTGTGGACTACAGGTAAGTAAATAATGGTTGCATGTCTGAACAAGGGAGGAACACAATGCCAGTAGTTAGAGGAAGATTAAATAGCATCAGTCAGGAGTTTTGCAATTTTTTCAGCTGATAGTGTCAGCAGCGTTGCATTAACAAGCTGAATTTTGCAGCTGAGGAGATAGGTTTGGATAATAGGAGTTTAACTTGTTTCTCAGTTATGGCTTTGAAGTGAAATTCGGCAGCTTATGAGCCAGAGGATAGAGTTGAGGAGATGTGATATCTATGTCTTGTGAATGTGTTAGAGTTAGTCATTTTGATAAAGTAGTTGAGGAAATCATTAGTGAATGTGTTTTGGGCTTGATATTGGCTGCACAGTTTTGTTATGGGGGTCAGGAATACTGCCTGTGAGCAGTTTTATTTCTTTCAAGAAATATACGGCAAAAAGCTTGTGCACTTTGTCTTTGCCTTAAGTATTGGACTTTAGCTCTATTTGTGTGAATCTTAATGGATTTTCTCAATTCCAAGAATTGCTGAAGGGAGTTGTGATTTGAGGGGTTCTACTCCCAGGCATTCCAGTCCTTGAGTGTATTTTACATGTTTTGTTCTATGTCATCTGCAATCCAAGGACATTTTTGTCCTCCTAGTTTAATGCAGGTTGTGCTAAAGAAGGTTTGTATGCCAGTGATTACTCTTTCCGGAAAGCATAGGAAATTGAGAATTCTAAAGGGACATGGGAGGGTGGCAGGGGAACTTACCCCTGCAAAACTGCTTTGTCACAGTTGCTCATAAAATGACCAGCTGTACATGCAAACTAAGAACGACTATACTCAAGTTGCCACTTAAAGGCTACTGTAATACAGGGTTCCATGAAACCATTAAACAAACCTGATCCACACAAAGGAGCTGTTAGCCCCTCCCCCTGAGTAGATCAGATGTGTACTGGCATCTCTTTCTCAAACTCCTGACCTGTTCTCTGACTCTACCTTACTTATTGAACCTGGCTCACCAGCAGTCAAGACCGCTGCCCATCACTACTTAGCTGACTGTGATTATGGACTTTCTTATCAATATTTTCTGTAACAAGAGAAGTTCACTGCAAAATATCTGGTGCAGAAATTCATTAAATTAAGGAGAAATTGTTGAAGAAAATGCCAGTCCTTGGCTGGATCTTTTCAACAGCTGGATATGACAAATGATGTGCTGCAGTCCTGAACCATGGCCTCTGTGGGTAAACTAAGAAAGAAGATGCACACCAGCTCTTTTCCGCCACATGTAGTGAAAGGTCAGTCAGATGTGTTGTCTGTCAGTTATTCCTGCACCTTAGTGTACGGCAGTGTTAAGTTTAAACTTTCTTTTTTTTTTTCCTTGTGTTACATACAATAACGGTGACACAAAGAGGTGGTACCCTGACTGCAGACCCTAAAGACTTGGTCAAGTCATCTGATCTGGGTGCTACATGAACTGATTGGGAGGAGGGGGAGATGAAAGTGAGTGCTTGAAACTTAGGTGGCCTATCCTGGAAAAAAGGGAAATGGTCATCTCTCAATATGACTACCACTTGGTAGAGTCCACATAGCCACCTAGTACAGCAATATGAAGAAAGGGTTAATGATTAATACTTTGTTCAGCCAAGCAACATAGTGGCAGCCATCAGTGGATATCCACCACAGAGCCCCGCACTGCAGGCAATGCTTTGACAGTGTGGTAAAAGGGAAAAGTCATGTATGGAAGTCAGATGGTCCATCCACCTATACCAGAATATTCAAAGAATTTTCCTACTGAATCTTTGCCTTTTTTCTGGAAACAAACCAGTAAATAGTACAACAGAAAATGTAGTGCCAGAAAAAAAACAGCAGGCCAGGAAGTCAAAACATCAGCAGCAACAAGGATTGTTCCAGGAAAATGGATCTACTAATATCAAGCGATGATGTTTTTTTTCTATCACGCTGTTCTTGCTGTCTTCCAAAGTCACCCCTTAGGATGAACATCTACCCATTTTTCAAATCATTCATTTCAGTTCACTAGTTTACCCTACCTTCTTTAGAAGTACAAAACAAATACAATAAGCACCACCTTTATTGTGAGTTTTCCCACTGAAGACTTCCAGGACAAAGTCACTGATGGGTCTTGATGTAACTTGGCAATTCTGTCCCAGACCTAGAGATTTATCCACAAAAACAGTAGCTGTTTCTTATCTAGGAGAAATGGACTCTGCCTGCTGGATCTTTCCTTTTTCTGTGTTAAGTCTATCCAGTTGCATCCACCTAAATCTTTATATTCTTCTAGAAGGATGGCTGAAACTGACCACAGGATGTTTTTTGTGAAGCTTTTTTAACATGCGAATGTGAAAGCTAAACTAGTAAGGTTCCGTGGCATGTTTACATGATTACAAATAAGCGGACCTGTGTTTGATTCTTCATTATACAATGATCCTTTGCAGCTTTTATGTTACATAAACAGTATCAGTGTGAGGCGTATGGGGAAACCTATGGTAAACCCAACTACTACAACCTGAGAAGCCAAAAAAAAATAAATACACAGTAGACCCACAAACAGTTTCACTTTGGTGTTATACTATCATATTTCCAATAAAGATTTTTTTAATATCTTTTTGATGTTGCTGCCTGCCACCCATTAGTGATCCCATGACCCACTCAGTCCTCTTGTTCCCCTTGCATTGAGAGACAATCATATGTCATCATCCAGGAAGCCATCAGTTTTCTGTTCAACTCTATGTCCCATTTCCTCACAGCTGCCTGACAGTTACACTTCACAATGTGGGTAGCCTAACTCATATGCATTCTTCCTCACACATGGATCACAGCTACAGTGCTTAGCCCTGCTCATGTGATACAAGCATCCATGACTCACATTGCTGCCTGATGTATCCACAAGCCTCAGCTGGGAGTCATTAGTGCAGATGAGCGGGCTTGTATCCTTACCCTAAGACAGCACATTCAGCATCAGGCACTGAATTCCACCCATTCATGACTCATTTCTCCCTTAACTGAGATGCTGCTCAGTCATAGGGCCATCTAGGCTGCAGATAGGGCTTCATCACTTTGCACCAAACAGCAGGTGACACAGACATTTTTTAAAATGCCTCTTTGCCAGACAAGAACTATGTCTTAGTCCATAGTTTCATAATGATTACACCTGTGTTGCATCACTAGTCATACCACAATGCAGCTATTACAACATTTTCAGTCACTCCCTGAAATATAGAGAGAGCTAAATTTTGGCAATTCAGCAAACTACATTACGGTAACAAGGTGCACATCATGCTGATAATGGGTTTGATTCCTTCAGTCTCCATTTGTAGACTCTGCCATTCTGAGTAAGTTACTTAACCAAAACAGTGATTCGGGGTCACCCTTGTAAACAGGTGCTTATGTTTACTAGGCTTAGCTGTTTAAAAAAAAAATTAATAAAATATTCCTATAAAATGGCATGAATGCTACCAATGGTTTACCATTAAACAGTATTTGTGTATGCAAGTTTATTTGCTTTAGTATATAGTTCTAAACAAAATGCATGAGTGTTGGTGGGGAAAAATCATCTTTGGTTAGTAAGATAAGGACGGGTAACCTTACTGTTTTACTTCATCAAAGCCAGTGATAAGACATTGACTTACATACCACACTCTTACCACACTCGGTAATCCTGCTGAGTTACAATGGAATAAGCTAAACGGCAAAGCACTAAAACAAGAAGCCACAATTAATTCATTTATTTTACTACATAACAGAACACAGCACAGTAATAAATACCTAACACCTCAATTCTCTGATGCTTTCTATTGGCCATACTTACCCAGGCCATGTAGCGGATCTTAGCTGCTCTGGGATAGATTGCTCCAGCCTGGATTTCTTCAGCTGAGCCTCCAGTGATGCTACACGTTCCACCAGCTCTGCAAGCTCCTTGGAAGGCTTAATCTTCAGGTTGGGAATGTCTCCAAAGCTGTCAGACTGCCAACCTTCATCCTCATCAGCAATGCTTGGAGATGGAGAAGCCTGAAAGGTGGTGTTCTTCATAATTTTTGAAGGTCTCTCCATGCTGGAAGCATAGTCACTGGTGGTTGAAAAGGAGCGGATGCGTGCCTGCAGGTTTCTGATTACTTTTTCAGAATTTTTCAGCTGCGTCTTCAGATCCTGGATATGCTGCTGCAACACTGTGATGTCATCTGTTTTCCCATACTCCTCCAACTGATGTTGTTTTTTCATGCTGGACTTGAGCGGCCAAGGGGAGCTAGTGATTGCGAAGTCATACTGAGGATTCAGCTCAAAAATGCAGTGGTCATTCTCAAAATCTCCTTGCAGTTCAGTCTCAGCGCATTCTGGAAGGAAAGGTGGAAGATGTAAGAAGGGATCAAAAAGAGTGACCCAGCTTCTGTCCCTATTACAGTTTTGGCAGAGTAAATATCCTGTGATATTAGGCCAACATATCTTTAGTACTCCTGCATCGATATCAATTTACGATACCAGGAAATAGAAATGGAAAAGTAAACTTAGGAGGTTAAGCACAGAAAGTAAGGAACAAATGAATATGTGTCACTTATTTAAAATTAGCACAAAACTTTAAAATTAGAAACTAACCTTTAACCAGTCCACAGCAAAAAAAAAAAAAAAAGTAGTGACCTGCAAGGACTACAAATGCACACTTGTAAATTATTATACCATAATTTAAAAACACCACTGTTGAGATGGAAGTCACCTTAAACCTTTTATTAACAAATAAAAATAACTGATTGAGCGCTTTCTTCCCTTTACATAGGGATTTCATCAGAATCAAAAAAAATTCCCATAGTCCTTCATTTATACCTTGTAAGTATGACATCATCAATTAATTAATATTTAAAAATTTAAAAACTTCTTGACCAACAATATAAAACATTTTAAACTCTATTAAAAATGTTTGATCCATAAAATACATAAATTATTTAAAACTTTTATAAAATGTTACAAAATCATACTTACACTTTTAAATTCATTTGGCATTTGAAACCTTCTTATTTAAAATAGGTTTGATGGAAATTACTTCATTCAAGCCAGGCATTTGCCCAGCTTGTAATTTAATTTTAAATTATTATACCAGTTTTTTTACTTTATTTTATTTATTTTTTGCTATAGAGATGGTGTATGTTTTAGAAATGCAACACTATGTAAGACACTATGCAAAGAAATCATTTGTGAAAGGAATATGTTCCCACTTGGGGGTGGAGAATGTGAGGTATTTAGGCAGTAAATAAAGCTGAAAGAAAAAGTAGAACATAGAATAGAAGTAAACAAAGGTGACCCAAGGCCATGGCCGGGTAATCTTTCTATGCAGGGCGAGGAGTCTGGTGAGGGAGAAGTGAACATGCAAGCAGTGATGCAGGAGAGGAGGGTGTACATTATTTAGTATTACAATGTAACAATATAAAATAATATAAGGCATCCAGATAGGGAAATGAGGAAGCTACAGGCAAGTTCGAGAGGATGGAAGAGTGGACATTACTTAGCATTATAATGTAACACTGTAATATAAATTGTCTGCATAGGAAGATGGGGGGAGCCGCAAGAAGTGATGCAGGAGGAATGAGTGGATATTACTTAGTAGTAAAATATAACAATGTAAAATAAGGAGTCTAGGTAGGAAAATGGGGCACATGCAAGCAGAGATGAGGGAGAGGAAGGGAGGGTGGACATGCTGGTATCACAGAAACACAAGCTAATGACAGGAGGCAGTGGGACAAGGGGATGCCTAGAATTACCTGTTGAGTGAGAGAGAGGGGTAAAGCAGCACGCTACATATAGGAAGTCATCAAACAGGAGGTTAGAGAGGATGAAGAGCACCAAAATTGAAGGTGGAAAGGGTACAGCTGGAATTACAGGTTAGGTTAAGTGCTCAAATAGTTAAGGTAGTTTAAGTGCTCAAATAGTTAAGGTAGAGGAAATGGGGGACAGCTTGTGATCTGATATAGTGTGCCATCCATCAAAAGCAACAAGAGAGGAGGAGGAGGAGAAACTGGAGGATAGAATAAAGGACAGGGTAAAAGAAATATGTGAATTCTCATATGGAATCTGAATTGACCTGGAGGAGGCCAGAAGACTCTGAAATCCAAGACAGAGTGGGAGCAGGAAATGAATGTGGTCATGGGCCATGAAGGTAATTACAGAAATAAAATATGGCTTACGAGGGGGGAAAGAAGGTGGTAGGGAGGTAGCAAAGGGTACATTACACTCAGGCTAGCAAAAAGGGCATACAGGTGTTATAAGGCAGCAAAGAATAAAGTTAAAAAGAAGTTAGCAGAAGGGATCAAGATGGGAAGCATAGCAGAAAGAAGTGGCCAAACTTAAACAATAGACGGATGATCACATAATGACAGAAGGTTGTACCGAAGGAATACTCTGCTTCAGTTTCCTCAAAGGAAATCAAGGGGAGAGTGCAATGCTGAAAGGGTAATTGTGCGGTGGAGTTCGGGGAAGAGTTAAGGCAGGCACTGGGTGGCAGTGAAGTGTTACTGAACAGCTGGGTAACTACAGCAGAGCTAGTAAGGGAGACGGCTAGAAAGGTGCTTGGTGTGACATCTGGACAGAGGAAGAATAACAAGGAGCCCTGGTGGTGGAATGAGGAAGTACAGGAAAGTGTACAGAGAAGGAGCTTGGCGAAGAAGAAGTGGGATTGTCAGAGAGATGAAGAAAGTAGACACGAGTATAAGGAGATGAGGTGCATGGCAAAGAGAGAGGTGGCGAAGGCTAAGGATAAGGCGTATGAAGAGTTGTATGAAAGGTTGGACACTAAGGAGGGAGAAAAGTACCTGTACTGATTGGCTAGACAGAGGGACCGAGCTAGGAAAGATGTGCAGCAGGTAAAGGTGATAAAGGATAATGAGGGAAACATACTCACAAGTGAGGAGAGTGTGTTGAGGAGATGGAAAGAGTACTTTGAGGGGCTGATGAATGAAGAGAATGAGAGGGAGAGAAAGTTGGATGATTTGGGGATAGTGAATCATGAAGTACAATGGATTAGCAAGGAGGAAGTAAGGATAGCTATGAAGAGGATGAAGAATGGAAAGGCTGTTGGTCCAGATGACATACCTGTGGAAGCATGGAGGTGTTTAAGTGAAATGGCAACATAGTTTTTAACTAGATTGTTTAATGAAATCTTGGAAAGTGAGAGGATGCCTGAGGAATGGAGAAAAAGTGTTTTGGTACCGATTTTTAAGAATAAGGGTGATGTGCAGAGCTGTAGTAACTACAGAGGAATTAAATTGATCAGTCACAGCATGAAGTTATGGGAAAGAGCAGTGGAAGCTAGGTTAAAAAGGGAGGTGATGATTAGTGATCAGCAGTATGGTTTCATGCCAGGAAAGAGCACTACAGATGCAATGTTTGCTCTGAGAGTGTTGATGGAGAAGCACAGAGAAGGTCAGGAGTTGAATTGTGTCTTTCTGGACTTAGAGAAAGCACATGACAGGGTGCCTAGAGAGGAGTTGTGGTATTGTAAGAGGAAATTGGGAGTGTCAGAGAAGTATGCAACAGTGGTACAGGATATGTATGAGGGTAGTGTGACAGCGGTGAGGTCTGTGGTGGGAGTGATGGATGCGTTTAAGGTGGAGGTGGGATTACATCAAGGATCAGCTCTGAGCCCTTTCTTATTTGCAATGGTGATGGACAGGTTGACAGACGAGATCAGACAGGAGTCCCCGTGGACTATGATGTTTGCAGATGACATTGTGACCTGTAGTGAGAGTAGGGAACAGGTGGAGATATGCTCTAAAGAGAAGAGGAATGAAGGTCAGCAGAACTAAGACCGAATATATGTGTGTGAATGAGAGGGAGGATAGAAGAATGGTGAAGATGCAGGGAGTAGAGGTGGCGAAGGTTGATGAGTTTAAATACTTGGGATCAACAGTTCAGAGTAATGGTGAGTGTGGAAGAGAGGTGAAGAAGAGAGTACAGGCAGGATGGAGTGGGTGGAGAAGTGTGTCAGGAGTGATTTGTGACAGACGAGTACCAGTAAGAGTGAAAGGGAAGGTCTACAAGAGGGTAGTGAGACCAGCTATGTTATATGGGTTGGAGACAGTGGCATTGACAAAAAGGCAGGAGTCAGAGCTTGACGTGACAGAGTTGAAGATGTTAAGATTTGCACTGGGTGTGACGAGGATGGACAGGATTAGGAATAAGTATATTAGAGAGTCAGCCCAAGTTGGAAGGTTTGGAGACAAAGCCAGAGAGGCAAGATTACGTTGGTTTGGACATGTGCTGAGGAGGGATGCCGAATATATTGGGAAAAAGATGCTAAGGATGAAACTGCCAGGTAACAGGAAAAGAGGAAGGACTAAGATATGGTTTATGGATGTGGTGAGAGGGGACATGCAGGTGGTTGCTGTGACAGAGCAAGATGCAGAGGACAGGAAGAAATGGAAACAGTTGATCCGCTGTGGCAACCCCTAATGGGAGCAGCTGAAAGAAGAAGTGCAATGCTGGGTGTGAGGTAAAGTGGGCAGATACCAGGGTAGACAGGGAGGAGTTTAAGATGGGACTGGCTGCTGTTAGGGAGGAAAGATCAGCGGGACCAGATCAGCTGCCTCCAAGGGTCATTACAAACCTGACCTGTGCTGTGTGATGGCTGACCACAAGTGAAGTTGTGCAGGATGACTCCAAGTCAACAACTGGGAAACCCCTGTATGGGGGGGGGGGGGGTGCAGAAGGAACTTGAGTCATGTTAGCTTAATAAAAGTAGCAGGCAAGGCCAGCAGAGTACTGAATTATATTAAGAAATATAACATGCAAACAGTAATGTCATAGGAGACACTTAGAAATGAGTATGTGAATTTGACAAAGAACAGCTTCCAGAATGGTTATTCGGTGGTGTGTCAAGGACAGATAAAAAAGGGGGGTAATAATACTGTTTGCAAGACGGGTTTCCAATAGTGACACAGGAGGAGAAGAAAGTCAGCAATAGTAGACTTGTGGTAATAACGGGTTACTGGCAGGGCAGGACGATTGCACTGGCATTTGCTTATAATTCCACCTAAAACTACTATTAAGGAGTTTAAGAGGATTATTTGAAAGGTAATTATCTTCCAGCAGAGAATATTATTCAAGGCTGGGGACTGAAACCTGGTAATCAATACTGAAGATGTACTGGGGGACAAACCTGGTAATCAATACTGAAGATGTACTGGGGAACAAACCTGGTAATCAATACTGAAGATGTATTGGGGACAAGCCTGGTAATCAATACTGAAGATGTACTGGGGGCAAACCTGGTAATCAATACTGAAGATGCATTGGGGGACCTAGAAGGGGGAATGAAGTAAATGAAGTTAGAAAGAAATACACGAGAACAGCTGGAATGCAAGATGTGAAAGTAGGAGTAACGCACACAGAATTTACATATTATTTCCCAAGGTACAACAACTGCATTATACTGAACAGAATTATATTTCACAGCAGCATAGGTATTTAACTGAAAACTTTGAAACACATCCAAAAACTATATCAGACCATGTACCATTAGAGAGTAAAATAAAAATGGAAGGTAATCAAGTACCAAACTATTAAAAATAGAGAAATTTAAGGAATGGGTAGTGGAAAGCGAATTAAAAGTTGTTACGAAGAGACAGAACCAAGATGCTATCCTCCAAAAAAGGAAGCCAATCTGGTGGTCCCCAGCCATAAACAAACTCTACAACAGAAAAAAGAAACTGTTGCAAAAAAGAGTAAAATCCCATGATTCGAGGAACTCCCTGGTCAGCCATAAAGAAATCCCAATCACTCCGAGCTACATGCTCTAGGGACCTAAACCTTGTCAGCACAATAAACAGAACATGCTGGAGGGAGAGATTCCTGTCCCAGTGACTTCCCATACTCTGGAACAAACTACCTATCTATATCAAACAAAGCTCCTCATTAGCACTCTTCAAGAAAAATCTTGATGATTGGATGGGAAATAGGAAATTCACCCTGGGGATCACCTCTGGGGTTCTTCTCGACAGGGGCACAGGAAAATAATTTTCTTGGGTGGCAAAAGCCAGGGTACCTTTTTGGCTAGGCTCATATAGGCCCTAGGGCCAATAGCCTAGTACCTACCTATAACAAATTCTTCAGAAGGGATAGCTAAGTAGTGAGAAACAATGAATATGGAATTAAAAAAAATAGGCTAGAAATAAGAGAAAAAAAAGATACGGAGAAAAAGGAATGGGAAACATTTAGAGTGATTATCAAAGGTTAATGTTTTTTCAAACAAAGGGAAATCTTACAGAACAAGAGCTGGAGCAATTGCTGGGTGCTAAAGGAAAATAAGGGAGTATTTGGATACTGTATGAGTTTAGAAAGGTTGCTGTTAAGCAAGTATTTTTGATAACAATGCCAGAGCACAAAAACTTTTAGCCCAGTGACCTAGGCAACAGAAAATAGAAAGGGGTATTGCCATACTTAGGGACCCTGTGACTAAAAAAATAACCAAAACAGAGGGGAATAGAGGGGGGACACAGGCAACAAGTTATAGGGGTAATTACTCCCTGGATGTCCAAAAATACACTTTTACACTAAAGGCTGTGGGCATCATGGAATGGACCATCAGAAATGGTTGGTGCAGAGGGAATCTGGAGAGATGTTGACATGGGACAGGCTGAAAAAGGATAAGGTAGAAAGTAGGGATTGCAGAGAGGTAGATTGCTAAATTCTGTTAAAAGGGTATACTAGGCAGGATTACTATCTCCTGCAACTGTAATGGTACTAGCACATCATGTGATTATATTCCCTTAGGGGACAAAACAGACAAGAAAGTACCCGTCTCAGTGGACATATACTGCCAGCTAGGCTGTGTAGGTAGAATATGTTGTTCTGCAATTAGATATGTAAGAACCTATAATGCTAAACACTGCAAAACTAAGACGGCACACCACAAGGAGGCCTTAATGTAATGTTATAGCCTGTCTAGTACACACAGCTGCTGTATGTAAACCACCTTCCAAAAACTCTGAAATACTTCACTCACGGGCAATGACTGCACAGTGGAAATCAGATAACTGGATGCAAGAAATCAATCCATAATGAAATGTGAAAAATATATCTTTCAAGGACATTTTACACAACACATTGTAGGGACTATATCAGAAATGTGCAGTATCATAAAATCTTGCAAAGATAACCTTAAGTGCACATCAAATCTACATTTCTTCACATAAATTACTTTACCCAGTAATGGATTATCACAGTTTATAACAGAGGTGTGCAGTTCTCCATTCAACTTTCAAAAATAAGCTGTCTTGTTAAATATCCACCATTCTTAGGTTCCTGCCATGGTCATGAGCTCTACTAGTGAAATAACAAATTTCTGAATTCTTTTCAACTATTCGACATATCCAGCACTCCTGAAAAAAGTTACCAAACTGCTTTCATGTTCTGTAAGGTGAATACCACTAACTTCAGCTGTTGCATGGACAGGAGCAACAAAAGCAGAAGAACACAGCTTTACTGTTGCACTGTTTCACCTTCTGTCACTTTGTAGCCACATCATGAGATTTTCAACAATGCCACAAAATAAATAAGTAAATGTGTCCCCTGCAGACTAGCTGTCCATTCCATAGACAACTGCAAGCAATGACACAACTGCTTCTCAATCTGCAGGATTTCCAGGGTCCCCGTCACCATGTAAGCTCTTTCAGGGCAAGGGATGTACTTAAAACGTCAGACTGACCATTAGTGCCTATTGTACACACTGTTTAACTTCCAAGTCTCTGCTTTGTTTAAAGCAAAAACAAGTTACATACCTGGGCTGCTGGCTTCCTCTCTTTCTGCTTCATTCTCACTCCTTCCACAGGTTTCGTACCCCAGATCTTGAAGGTCTACCTGCACCTGTTTGCTGTCTTGTTCCACTGAGGGTTCAACTAGGAAACAAAGAAGTGGGAAAGCTTAACATGAATAAATTAGTGGAGTCACTATAGTCTCCTCAGACACGCCATATCATCAGTTTATAAGCTTTCACCAACCTTAAAATATTTCAGAGCCGTTCTGACTTGTAATGACTAACCAGGAATGTTGTCACGTTTCATGTCTAACCAAGTGGAAGCTGTGGTATGCATGCAGAAATTATCTCTGTTATTTGTCATTAGTGGTTCAGGGGATACATTTCTGAAAAAGTTGCCAAGAACTACATGTTCTGTAAACCTTATTTTTGCAGGATTTGGTGATCCTCAGAATTTAAGTACAAACTAACTTCTGTGTCTTACTGGAGCATAGTTATGAAAATGTGTATGAAGCAGGAAGTGGTTTAAGTTAGAAGGCAACATAAACCCATTCTAAGACTGCTAGAGGACAATAAAGAAAACATCTGGAAAAGTTGTAGCTGCTAATTAACTACTGACCTTGTATTTTCCTGGTGGAATCAGTAGACAAATGATGGTTTTACAGCACTCTGCAACATTTTACTGCTCATCCAAGTGATGGTTTTACAGCACTATGCAACATTTTACCGCTCATCTAAGTGTGTATTCCTTTATACTGCTCTATAAGATAAGAGTCTGTCATCTGGACCTCATAAAAGGTTCACCATCTGCAGCCATTTCTAAGAACAATGGTACCTATAACATATCAGTTCAGCTTTTACTGTGTCAGAACAGACCACCCTGAAAATGGCAGTTACTTCTAGTAGCACATATTGGGATCAGGGACTCAGAAAAAAAGTATGCCAAAAACACTAGTAAGATGGTTGGCATAATGCATGGACTGTGCAAAACGATACTCTGTTTCATTTGGAAAGAATCTAAATGGATCAGTGCCATTTTGGTGGACACATTTGTAGCAAAAGTATAGATAGGCAATGATCCAGATTACATGCAGTGTTTTGGGATCACCTGTCCCATGCTTTAGTGCATGATCTACACTTGGAGGGGATCAAACCATCACCAGAGGTACCATGAATCCTTCTCTGCCTGCAGTCATTGAAACTCCACTCAATTTACCAAGGTGCCAAAACATTCGGTACCAGATAATGCTGCTGCTCACCATTTTTGAGTTCCTTTAGCATGTAGCATTACCAACAGGATAACAGAATAAATGTCGTTAGATACACAAAGAAATGTTATAGCATGCCAGAATAGTGACTGCTATGTTAACAGGCTGACAAAGGAAGCCCCAGGATAACAGTCACTATACTGTCAGGGGAAAGAAGGGACAACATGCAGTTATAGAGTATAAGCAGAAATAAGAGGGACAGAAACTACTACATCAGGAATAAGTAACAGGTGGGCCAGAGGAATAGGGTCTCTACCCTCAATGCCACATTGACCCAAGTAGAATTATCAATCTGGGCAATGAAGATCCAAGCAAGAGAAGGGGAAGTTGAGTGGTCAAAGGCCAGTTGGAGGAAAGAGTCTGCTACAGGTACATGTTCCAGCACAGACTGAAGGCTTGTGCCAGGCAGGAAGAAGCTTACAGGAAAAGGCCATTGTAAGGGTCTCAGTCATAAATGCATCACAACACAGTTCCATCTTATTGTGTCTGCTACATGTACGGCTCCTGTTATGGCAGCATACAAAAAAAAAAAAAATTGACTCCCACAGTAAAGAGGTCCTTGGGCAGGAGACTCCCACAGGCCTACCAGTTCACACCCTAAATGCAGAACATGCTAGGATCTTGACAGTAAATTACATCCATCCATCCATTTGTCCACAACTCTTTTCTCCCCATTCTTTGCGCATCAGCCAGGGTGTCACTTCAACAGTGACAATCATCTAGAGACAATATTTACACTGTTGGGTGGCTAGCCCTGCTGCAGTTGCTGTTCCATACCACACACACATGCACATACTCACAGCTATGGCCAAGTTCAGCCTGTCTAATCCACCTACTGCAACTCTTTGGAAAGTGGGATGAAACTGGAACACCTAGAGAAAAAGTGCAGTTGTATACACTTAACATGAATGTAGATGTATTCACTGTTGCAGTCCTGACCTGTGGGATTTCCTGCTATGGAAGCCCTTGGCCAGCTAAACTACCAGAGTAAAAATATACCTCCCCCTAAGGCTGGTGGATGCCCTACCCTGACGTCAAGATGGTCGGGTATAAAGGGAGCCAGCCGATGTCATGACATCAGTTTTTTCTTGCCCATTAGAAGGTAGGATACCCCAGGATGAACCATAAGCAAGGGTCAAAGGTAGAAAAAAGGCCCTGTAGGGTAAACACCCAGGGGGGTCTCTGGTTAGTGAAGAAAACAGAAGCAGACTACTACTGTAGGCAAAGGAGGAAGGAGGGAGGGAAAGAGGACTGCAACAGTGAATACACTTGAACATCTACATTTATGGTAAGTGTACATAACTGTACTATGTTCTTCATGTTTCACTGCTGCAGTCCTGACTTGTGGGATTTCCCACCATGGAAGCCCTTGGTTGGCACAAGTACCAGCATTGTCCCTCCTCCTGTGGCTGGTGGATGCCCTTTCCTGATGTCAGTATGCTGAGGTATAAGTGGAGTCCAAAGATGTCATGACTTCAGTTATTTTCTTGCTCCTTGGAAATCTGGAAATCGGAGCCCCCCAGCAGGAGCAGATGGTCAGGGTCAGATGGCTAGGGCTGGGATCCCTAGGGAGGCAAGAGTCAATTGCAGAAGTCCAAGATAAACAGGAAATAGAAACAGCCTACCTTGTAGGCAAAGGAGGAAGGAGGGAGGGAAACCAGGACTGCAACAGTGAATACACTCGAACATCTACATTTATGGTAAGTGTACACAACTGTACTGTGTTCTTCATGTTTCACTGTTGCAGTCCTGACTTGTGGGATGATTCCCAAAGCTGAGATGAGGGTGGAAGGTAAATCATGGAGACGAGAGGATGCCCAGCAAGATGGCAGTGGCAAATCCTGCTCTAGACTTTGAGAAGGCTCATTAGTAGTAGTGTTTGGTAAAGGTATGCAGAGATGACCAGGTAGCGGCTTCCAAAATATCTTTGGTAAGGACCCCATTCAGGAAGGCAGCAGAGGTAGCAGTGGTCCTAGCAGAGTGAGTCCTTACAGTTTCAGGAGGCTTTTTGTCATGATGGCAGTAACAAAAAGGCAATACAGTGAGACAGCAACTTGGAGATAATCTGTTTGGAGACTGGTTTCCCTTCAGAGCTAATGGCAAAGGACACAAAGAGTTGGTCTTATTTTCTGAAAGATTTAGTTCTGTCAAGATAGTAGCAAAGCTATCTCTGCACATCCAAGGAGTGAAGGACTCCTTCCCCCAGTTCTGAGGCTTAGGGAAGAAGGTGGGTAAGTGTATAGCTTGACTCAAGGACGTGTCCTTGTCCACCTTGGACATATAAAGGATAGATTAGTCCTGAGTGATACTCTGTCTGGATGGAATATGAGAAATAGTTCCACTGCCATGAAAGCTTCCAGCTCAGAGACCCTCCTAGCTGAGGTGATAGCTAGTAAAAGAGCACAGGTTCATAGGTAGGTACTAGGCTATTGGCCCAAGGGCCTAAGTAAGCCTAGCCAACAAGGTTCCCTGGCTTAAGCCACCCAAAAAAGTTATTTTCCTGTGCCCCTGTCGAGCAGAGCTACAAAAGTGATCCCCGGGGTGCATTTCCTATTTCCCATCCACTCATCAAGATTTTTCTTGAAGAGTGCTAATGAGGAACTTTGCTTGACATAGATGGATAGCTTGTTCCAGAGTATGGGGAGTCTCTGGGACAGGAATCCATCCCTCCAGCATGTCCTGTTTATTGTGGTGACAAGGTTTAGGTTGCTAGAGCATGTAGCTCAGAGGGACTGGGTTTGACATAGCTTTATATGTTAGGCAGAGATCACCTCGGAGTAGGCGATATGCTACAGTGTAAAGCTGGAGTTTTTTGAGATGGTCAGTATAGGGCATCTGTTGGAGGCCAGTAATCCTCTTTATGAGGTACTTCTGTGGCCTTTCCAGCTGCTGCAGATGTCTTGTGAAGTACATTCCAAAAGGGGCGTTGTACTCTATAATGGGTGTAAAGAGTGTCACGTAGAGGAGGACAATAACCTCTTTTTTCCTGGATGAGAACCCTTTTGTGATGAGGTGTGCCACATAGAAGGATTTCCTGACTACTGTGGTGATGTGATTATCAAAGGAGAGACTACTGTCCACCTGGGTCCCAAGGTCTCTTATCACACATTTGGTGTTAAGTAGACTGCCGCCTATGTGGTAGTTCATGAGTACAGACTTTTTACCAAAGGGGATGACAATGCACTTTCTGGCGTTGAGCTTGAGGCCATGGCTCTGACACGAGACATCTGTCTCAGTGAGGCCCTTCTGTAGGATGTCCACATCATTTGGGGACTCGACTATGGTTCCTAGTTTGCAGTCATCTGCAAACTTCATTAGCCAAAGGCCTTCTGTGTTAGCTTGTACTTCAGAGAAGTAGATACCAAATGTACAGTTGTGTACACTTACCAAAAATGTAGATGTTCGAGTGTATTCACTGTTGCAGTCATCACATTTGGGTTATCTGCCTGCAGGTAGCCCTCAGCAGGCCTGAATACCAGAGTCTTGGAATTTCTGCATCGGATGCTGTCGCTTCTTTCATGACGTCAGATCGTCAGGGTATAAAACATGCAGCCGATGCCATTACATTAATTTTTCTTGCCCCAGATATCAGGTGCCCCCACAATAGGAAGTAATTATATGGTATGGTACACCCCCAATCAAAAAGCAAATACACCAGAAAAAATAAATATACCAAACAAGAAGGAAAGATAGAGCCAAGAGAAGTCAGGGGGCTGGAGGGAGGGTAACCAGGACTGCAACAGTCGAACATCTACATTTATGGTAAGTGTACACAACTGTACTATGTTCTTCATGTTTCACTGTTGCAGTCATCACATTTGGGTTGATTCCCAAATCTTAGGAAGGGAGGAGGAAGTTAAAGAGCATTAGGGCCAGCTATTAAGCCCTGTAAGACTGCAGAGGGAAATCCAGCTCTGGATTTAGAAAAGATAGGCATGTGGTAATGCTTGGTAAAGGTATGTACAGAGCTCCAAGTAGCAGCTTCTAGGATGTCCCTGGTAGGGACTCCTCTGAGAAAAAACACAGAGGTAGATACAGCCATGGCGGAATGTGATCTTATCCCCTGTGGGGTAGGTTTTCCATGGTGCTTGCAGCAGAAATGAATGCAATGGGCTATCCATTTGGAAATGGTTTGCTTTGAAATGGCCTTCACCTCTGCCCCTGTAGCAAAGCCAACTAGCAGCTGTTCAGATTTTCTGAGAGGCTTAGTCCTGTCCAAGTAAAATATAAGTTGTTTGTGCACGCCCAGAGTGTGCAGTATTCGTTCACCTTTGTTTTGTGGATTAGGGAAAAAAGTAGGCAAATGAATGGACTGATTTAGGGCCACACTAGACATCACCTTGGGCATAAAGGAAGGATTAGTCCTGAGGGAAACCCTGTCCGCATGGAAGATAATGAAGGTTTCCACTGCCATGAGGGCCTGTAATTCAGACACTCTTCTTGCTGACGTGATGGCTAGAAGGAAGGGTGTTTTCCAAGAAAGGAATTTCAACTCTGCTGTTGCAGCTGGCTCAAAGGGGGGGGGGGGGTGAGTGAGCTTTTCCAATACAAACTTAAGGTCCCAGGCTGGAGTGGAAGCTCTCCTGTGGGGTCTTACATTGTTGGCCCCTCTGAGGAATTGTTTTAGCAAGGGGTGAGAGAAGAGAGGTGGCTCAGTATTATAATGTGCTGAAATAGCAGAGGCATGAATTTTAATTGATGAGAAGGATAGGCCCTTGTGGAGCATTTCTGTTAAGTGCCATAGAACATGAGGTAAGCTGGGCACCGTTGTGCCCATCCCCTGAGACTTGCTCCAGGAACAGTATCTGTTCCACTTTTCAGCATAGGATTTTCTAGTACTAGGCCACCTTGCCTCCAGAATGACATCCAGTACCTGCTTACAGAGGAATGCTAGAGAAGAGCTCAAGGAATTAGCCAGGCTGCAAGGTTCAGGGTTTGAAGCTGAGGGTGCAGAATCTGGCCCGCCTGTTGGGACAGCAGGGAAGGGGTCTGAGGCAGGTGCCATGGTTGCAGCTGTGTCATACTGCACAAGAGGGGGTACCAGTGCTGGCGTGGCCAGTCTGGTGTAATCAGTATTGTCCTTGGCTTGTCCTGTTTGATCTTTAGTAGAACTCTCGAGAGGAGAGGCAGAGGGGGAAAGGCATAAACCGAGAGGCTTTCCCAGGTAAAGGACAGGGCATCCACTTTCCAAGCATGATTGCGGGGAGTTCTTGTGCAGAATTTGTTCAATTGGTAGTTCTGAGGGGAGGCAAACAGGTCTACTTCTGGAGTTCCTCATTTGTTCCTCAAGAGGTTGAATATTTTGGGTTCTAGTTTCTATTCTTGTGGGTCCATGAGATTTCTGCTTAAGTCGTCTGCCAGTGAATTTAATTTGCCTGGCAGGAATTGAGCTTGTAGGTGTACTTGGTAGCTCAAGGCTGTGTTCCACAGAGCCATGGCTAGTCTGCAGAGAGGGTACAAGTGGGTTCCCCCCTGCTTGTTTATGTACCACATAACTGTGGTGTTGTCTGTCTTTACCAATAGTTGTCCTGGAAGAATACGGCCTTTGAAGGCTGTCAGAGCATTCTGTACAGCTAACATTTTTTTTATTGATATGCAGGTGCATCTGTTTTGGGTTCCATTTGCCCTGAATGCACTGCCGTGCCATGTGAACCCCCCATGCATAGTTTGATACGTCTGTTGTTAGGGTTTGGGTGGCAGGGGGTAGAATGAAAGGGAGTTCCTTGTTGTGGTAGCAGGCCTCTGCCCACCAAAGGAACTCTGTCATCATACAAGGAATGATAGAAATCATTGTTTCCAGGTCCTGAGAATGTTGACATCATAGGCTTTTTAGATACCATTGGAGTTTCCTCATATGCAGTCTTGCATATGGAATTAGTAGAATGCAAGAGGCCATGAACCCCAGAGCTTGCAGTATTTTCCTTCCAGATAGCTGGGGTTTTGTGTCCAACAGTTTGAAGTAGGTTGTCAAATAAACTTGTTTCTCTGGAGTGAGAAATGCCATCTGGGAAGGTGTGTTCAAGCTTGCTCCCAGGAATACAATCTGTTGGCAGAGTACTAGGTGAGATTTCTTTTCATTGATGGTGTACCCAAGTGAGGTTAGAAGTTTCTTTACGAATGCCAGGTGCAGTAATAGCAAGTCCTGGCTTCTGCCTGAATCAGACAATCATCCAAGTATGGGTAAATGTGAATATTTCTCTGCCTGCAAAATGCAATGGCTGGAGATTGACACTGTGAATACCCTGGGCACAGTAGATAAGCCAAAGGGAAGTTCTGAGAACTGCCCTGAAGTGTAGGTATTTCCTGCAAGATTCCCTTATTGGGATGTGCAGGTAAGCTTCCTTTAAGTCTAGGGTTGCCAGACAGGCATCCTTGGCTAACATAGGAAGAAGCTGTTGAAGAGTTAGCATTTTGAATTTTGGAACTACCAGAAAGGTGTTGAGAACAGAGAGGTCCAGGATAGGACGCCAGGAGTTGTCTTTTCTGGGTACCAGAAAAAGTCTTGAATAAAAACCTTGTCCCCTTTGTACTGCTGGGACAGGCTGAATAGACCTGATATTGAGAAGAGAGAGAACCTGCTGTTGGGCCTCTGCCCATTGCTTTGGGGGTAGGTCTGGCCAAACATCTGGGGTTGGTAGTGTGTGGAAGTGGAATCTGTATCCTTGGGAGACTATGTTCAAAACTCATTTGTTCTGGGTAATGAGTTCCCAGTTTTTTGCATGCAGGACGAGCTTTCCTCCTAAGGGAGCAGGTAGTTGAGCAGGGCTTGGAAGGGTTAAGATTAAGTCATTGTGCCATTTTTCTGTAGGGGGTGGCTTACTACTCACTCCTTTGGAAGTAGGAGCCTCCAACTGCTTAGATCTGTACGTAGCCTGAGACTGTAGTCTAGGTGGTCTGCTCTTCCTAGGTTTAGACTGAGAAGGACTGGAAAGGACCAGTTCTTTGAAGGCCAATGCCTACTGAATCTGGGAGGCTGTACTTGTAGGAAATCTTTAACAGTTTGCATAGATTTAGCTTTTTCCTCCATCCTTTTGAGGACTTCAGCCTTGGTTTAAGGGAGTATCCAGTAATTTAGCTTTGTGGTGGTGCTGCGGTAGTGTTGTCACCTCACAGTAAGACGTTGTCCTGTTTGATTCTCAGCTAAAGCATTTTCTGTGTGGAGATATGTATGAATGGGCATGCCTTCATTGAAGGTTGTGCGTCAGAGCTGGCAACTCGGCATGTAAAAATCTACTGCCAATCATTAGTGGACCGGAGTTCCGCTGTGGCGACCCCTAACCGGGAAAAGCCAAAAGAGACAACAAAATGATCTGAAAAGTTTTGTTCCTTAAGCCAAGCATGCCTTCTAAGTACAGACCCAGTGACAGCACCCCTGCAAGATGCTACTAAAGCATCAAAACCACATCGCAAAGTATGTTTACCAACTTGTTCTGCAGAACGCATTAAATCTTGCAATTCTTTGTGTTCAGCACAGTCAGGAATCAACATCATTTTCAGTTTAAGTAGTCCCATAATATGCTGCTGATACTTTAACATATGAAACTGGCAATTTAAAGCCCTAATGGCCAAAGGAGCAGAAGTGTATACTTCTTACCCCATCTGTCTGGGGCTCTAGAATCTCTATCAGAAGGGGTAGGATTTTTGACAACAGTGGCCTTAATGCCTTTTGGTCCTTGGAAAATGGTCACTGGATCAGCAGAAGGATTTTTGAACAGGAACTTGTGAGAGCCAGGTACTCTGTAGTACCTGTCAGCTTTCCTGGGAGCTGGAGGTAAAGTGTCTGGGGTAAGGCTAGATTCCAAGAAAGCATCATCTACAATGTCCAGAACAGGAGGGATAGCTAAAGGCCTGTGTTAAGGCAGGAGTAAGAATTCCCTAAGTCTCTTTTTGGACTCAGAGTAATCCTGGCTTTCCCAGCGGAAATGCTCCCTAAGAGTATGCAAGGTTTCACCGAAAGAAAGATCTTCTGGAGGGGAAGCCGAGGGAATGGAATTCTCTGCATCAGAAGTAGGTAAGGGCAAATCCTGGTAATCAGAAGGAGCAGAAATATCAGATTCCTGATCAGAAGAATCGGAAAGAAAATCAGTTCTAGGTCTCTTAGAGGGGGAAGGCTGACTTCCCCTAATTAAGGTAATAAGGTCTTCAGCCATTCTAAGCATTTGTTTTTGAGGCATATGGGCCTGAGCCTGTGGTTTGGTCATCAGTTTTCTAGGTGTAGTGTGAGTTTTTGGCCTGTATGAAAATGATGGCGTCAGTTTAATATGAATGTCTGTAAGCCTGAATACACCCTCAGAAGCCTGTGCCTGCACAGTGGCTCCAGACCCATCCAAGGTAGAGACATCTGTAGGTTCCATAGTCGAAGAAGCATCTTACTGCATACTGGACTCTGAATGGGTCTCAGTAGAGGCATCTGAAGTAGCGGGTATCAGGGGCTGCAAAAGCGCCTCACTGAGTACCGGCGGACTGGCAACTAGCTTAATGGAAGCATCATCGGCAGTTTTGGACCTATGCTGTCTGTCTCTGTCTTTATCCTTACATTTTTTCAGAAGATCGGTAGTCGGATGGCTTAACAAAGCCATTTTGGAGAACACAGATCGAGTACAAAGTAATTGGCAAAGACAGCCTGATGATGAATAGTTTGGGCGTTGAAAAAGGCACAAAACCGACAGTGAGGGACGTCGTGGTCTAGGCCTAAACAGGGGATGCAGTACGAATGAAAATCTCTATGAAGTATTTGCTTTCCACAGGTAAGACAATTGTTAACTTTTACTGACATCGGTTAGAGCAAGAAAAAGGATCCCCAATCGGGTACTTATCTTTTTTGAAGACTTTGGGTCTGAAACTGGAAAACGAAAATTTCAGGAGACAGCCAACCAGCACTTGAGAAATGCTTCTGCTTCGGGCACCACACGGCAAGAAAGACTGATGTAATGGTGTCGGCTGCATGTTTTATACCCCTGACAACCTGACATCATGGAAGAAAAGACAGCATCCAACGCAGAAATCCGAAGACTCTGGTATTCAGGCCAGCTGAGGGCTACCTGCAGGCAGATAACCCAAATGTGATGACTGGAACAGTGAAACAGGAAGAACATCAGAAGAGGTCCCAGGACTGAATCCTGTGGTACTCCACTTGTCACTGGTTTGAAGTTAGATTTGGAGTCTGCAACTTTTACAGTGTGAGTTCTGTCAGTGAGCCATTTGGCAAACCATCTTATGACGTAGGGATTTATACCTAGTTTAGTGAGTTTAGCTATAATTCCAGAATGGGGGATGGTGTCGAAAGCCTTGGCAAGGTCAAGATAGGCTGTGTGAACCACTTTATCCTCATCTATGGCTTTGGTGACTGCCTCAAAGAGGTTGATCAGGTTCAGAAGGCATGATCTGCCTTTCACAAACCCGAACTGGGTGGGGTCCAGAGTTTGGAGGTTACCAGTGTCTTTGTTTACGAGTTCCATGATGATACGTTCCATGGCCTTACAGACCAGGCTTGTCAGGCTAATAGGGCGATAGTTTGTGGGATCAGTGGTGGCTCCCCCTTTGTGGAGTGGGATAACTGTTGCTGTGCACCATCCAGTGGGCACAAAGCCTGACGTGAGGCTATGACTGAACATGGTGCTTCGGTGGGGAGCCAGTTCATTCTGAAGTTCATGTAAAATGCAACCACAAAATCAGACACTCGACTGAATAAATGCAACAAATCTCCAAAAAGAAATTCAGTCTTGAGGCAAAACCGCAACCACTAGAATTTATTAAAATTAATGCCAGTAATGACCATTTAAAACGTTTTCGTATATATATTTACTTATAATATATTTTACTTATATAAGTAACGAAGTGAGGGATGGTAGGAATAATAAATATAAACCTATCTTGGACATAGGAAATATACATCTTTCCACGGATTCCAGTAGTGTTCAAAATTCACCAGTAGGATTTAATAGAGCCTTTATTACAGACTATAGTGCCAATTCTGGTGTTATTAAAAACATAGTGGAAAAAGAATGGGAAAGATTTAGTGATTTTACTGACCTACCTAACCTGTTTTTCGTAAGGGTGGTAATATTAAAAATTTATTAGAAGAAGGAGGGTGTTTCAATGTATTTTCTAATCAACGTAGAGGCACATACAAATATGGGGCCTGTACACAATGCAAGAATATTTCCCATACTGACAAGGTATTTATTTCAGCTAGAAATAGGTGGATAACAGCATCCTCTTATTCTAATTGCAATACACAGGGGTTAAAATATATTGCTATGTGTCAGATGTGTGATGGGTTCTACGTCAGGAAAACAGAAAGACATTTGAGACGTAAAATATACGAACACTTGTACGAAATTCAAAAACAAAACTCCAAAAATGCTCTGTATAGGCATACTTTGATGTGCAATCAAGCCAAGTTTGTGTTTTTTGTTTTGGAAACTTTGCCCAGGGAAGCCAGGGGTGGCCCTTGGGAAACAAAACTAGAGTATCGGGAGGCTTATTGGCAAATCATATTGGAAGCTAACAGAACACCAGGTTTAAATGACAATATATCTATTGTGCCACTGCTCAAGTTAACAGCAGCAAAACTGTGAAGTGTATATAAATTTGAATGTTATATTTATGGTATTTTGTGCATGAGAAATATATATATATATATTCTTTTTAGTTCAGTATCATATATATACTTTTTATGTTTAAAATATTATGTTATATAGTATGTATTTTTTGCAGGATATATTGTATATTGTTCGAGAATGGTCCACAGTCAATGGAGTAAACAATATAAATGTTTTTATCAGAAACTGCTGCTTTAAATACTAATTGTCTATCAATTCATTCAATTAATGTACCTTGTGACTAGTATTTAAACAGTCTTTGAGTTTTATCTGTGTATCTGATGAAGTCAGGAATTTTCTCCAACGTAAATGTTCATTACTGGCATTAATTTTAATAAATTCATGTAAAATGCAGCCTGGGATGTTGTCCGGTCTCATGGATGCTGTGTTTTTGGCTTTAGAGAGTGCAGCTTTTACCTGTGTAGTTATGATTACAGGGACTCTGCATTCTTCCTGCATAGATATGGGCCCTTTAGGGGGTGAGAGGGGGTAAAATTAACACTGAACCTATCTGCCAGGATGTTGGCAATATCAGTTGGTTCTGTAATTTTCGTGGCGTTGTGCTGTAACTCACAGCAGATCTGGGTGTTGCCATTGAGATTTGTGACATAGCTATAGAATGCTTTGTGGTTGTCCCTAGAATCAGTGGTGATTTTGTTTTCATAGCTAGCTTTGAAGGATCTTATAAGGGATCTCAACTTCTTACTAAGGCTGACCAGGGAGCTCCTCCACTCATGGGATTTTACTCACTTTTGCAACAGTTTCTTCCTTCTGTTGTATTGCTTATTTATGGCAGGGGACCACCAGATTGGCTTCCTTTTTTTGGAGGCTAGCATCTTGGTTCTGTTTGGGATAGCATGATACATGCACTCATGTAAGTGCTTATACAGTGCATTTGTGTAGGATTCAGCAGTCGTAACTGTATTGTCCATCTGCATGGGTGTCATGACGTTCGCCACTTCTGTCTTAAGAAGCATGAAGTTGGCTTTGGAGAAAGTTTTTACCATGGTTTCCTTAATGGGGGGTGGGGGCAGGATGTGGATATCTAGGGTGATTAGCTTATGGTTGGATCTGACTAACGAGGAGTTGACTTCAGGTGTGGAACATCGGTCACTCATGTTGATAATGACTAGGTCTAGGATATTGTTGCCCCTGGTGGGGGATGTGGATAAGCTGATCCAGTGCATTGGAATTTATGAAATCCAGAAAGCGTCGAGCAAAGGAGCTGGTACATGAGTAGTTTTCTCAGTTAATGGTGGGGTAGTTGAAATCGTTCATTATTAGGGTGTTTGGTTGAACCCTAATATTTTCTAGTACATCAAGAAAAGAGGAGTGGGAATCCTGGGGCATGGTGGGGGATCTGTAGCAAGCTACAATTTGGACTGCTGTTTTGCCCAGAGTTAGTTGCACTTGGATAACCTCGGATGCACTATGCTGAGCAACTAGCCTGGAGGTGTGGATATCCTTAATGAATATGGACACACCTCCATCTTTGGTGTGCTAGTCCAGGTTAGGTGGCAGAAAAGTGTGGTATGAGTTATAGCCTGTTTATGCAGGGGTGCTCTCTGAAGCCTTGAACAAGGTTTCAGTAACGGCACAGATATCGATGTTCTCCATTTTAAGGAGTGCCTCGAGGGAGTGCATTTTGAGATTTAGACATCTAGCATTGAGTAGCATTACTCTCAGTTTTTGCTTGCCTGTTCCTGTTACAGTGGCGAATTTGTCATTTGAACCTTGTCTAAAAAAGGCACTACAGGGGCGGCAAGAGCCTTAGCCAGTATCCGGAATCCCAGGGGTGACAGTGCAGGCCATCTCTGGCAAAGCATCATGGTCGGTCAACCATGTCGTCCCAGGCAGACAGATATTGGATCCCCTTAGAATGACACCAGAAGCGTAGCCAATTGTTGAAGTCAATCATTTTGTCCTTGTACTGCAGTACCATTCTGGGCAATGGCAGGATGCTACATAGGGAAAGGGTCATACCTACCTGGGCTACAAGATCAGAGAGCTCTTCTATGTCTCTTTTCATGTAAGTCCAGGGAGGTACATCACAGGTGATTCACACCAAAATGGACAATGACAGAGTCATATTTGTACATGTTGTGGAGTGACCTGAGTGCGTGGGTTATGTGGCGGATCCTGGCACCCGACAGGCAGCTGACAGTAACCTTCTCCTTGTTTAGCCTGGTGAGTGGGACATCAGTGTGCCTGACTATAGAGTCACCTATGACTAGTGTGTTAGGTACGTTGTTTTGCCTTATGGGCTGCGGTTGAGTGACACACTGAGTCTGTGGGCTATGTGTCATTTGGGTTGTGTTGGGGGTGGAGGTTGCTTGCATTTCTGCTTTGGATGTCTCTGTTGCTTGAGCAGATTATTCTTGAAAGCCTCCACGAATGTTTTTGTGTTTCTATGTGTGGAGTTTGGTGGTGTAGGTTTAGTCAGACTATGTGATGAGTGTGGTGTGGTGCAAGTGTTTACCTTCTCCTCTTGACTGTCAAGCTCAGTCTTGGTTGGAGAGAGCTTTACCTCCAGTTTGACTAGATAAGTGCATCTCTCACAGGTTGTAGTGTTGGGTGGTAGGAGGAAAGGGTTGTCTGTGTACATGAGGCAATTTCTACATTGTCCCAAGATGCCCAGATTCATCAGATAGACAGGAGAGAACACTGGGAGCTGACCCTTGGACATGCCTGAATAAAAAAAATATTTTTCTCTAGATAAGTGAGGAAAGTGAGTACAAGAGCTGTTTTTTCTCTAAGCAAATGAGGAAAGTAAGTACAAAAACTGTTTTCCTCTAGGTAATGAGGAAGGTTGAGTGATGTAGTAATTTGTAGCTTATTTAGTGCTTACAACAAGTTCTGAACAAGTGCTGAGCACGAATAAGCAAATTCAAGTGCTAAAACTAACAATCTGTATCTGAACTAGACTGGAATAAAAAAAAAAAAGCCTGGAATAGAACCCCTTCCCTATTTGATGTTCTGGCACTGGTTCCACTGAGTCCTGTGAGCACAGGTTGTGAATCTGAGAAAGGGCCTCTGCTCTTTGATTTTGTGGAACATCCAGGCAACTTGAGTACCTTAATGGCTATTTGAAAGTGAGCTTGTAAGCATCTGAGATGACCCTCAGAACCCACTTGTCTGAAGTAATGAGAGAAAATTTCTTTGAACAGGGATAATCTTCCTCCTCTCTTTTCTGGAGAGGGTGGGTGGTGAGTAGGGGAAAGGAAGAGTCACTGCTGCTCTCTGCCGGGGTCCTGTGGCCTAAAACTCCCCTGCCTGGGGGTTGCTGAGGACAACTGCATGGGCCTTTGTGAATGCTGCTGCCTTTGAGGCCTTTCTCTCTGGAGTTTCTTCTGGCTGCTTTTTGATCGAGAGGGAAATGACCACTGTTTAGTGGGAAAATTCCTACTAAACCTAGGAGGCTGAACTTGGAGGAAGCCCTTAACAGTTTGCATAGATTTTATTAATCTTCCATCTTTTTTAGCACAGCCTCAGCCTTTGGCTGAAAGAGGAAGTTCATCTTGAAGTTTGGATTTGACGTGGTCTAGTAGGGTTTGTTCCCTAAGCTAAGCATACCGTCTAATGACAAGGCTAGATACAGCAGCTTGGCCAGAGGCCTGCATGGCATCACAGCCACAGTTTAATGAGTGTCTAGCCACCTGGGAGCTGGAGTGGCAAAAGTCCAACAATTCCTTAGAAATGTTCTTGTCCTCCAGGGAGGACATCTTTTGTTTCATTTTATCTAAAATACTTTGTTGGCATATTATCATATGGAATTGGCAGTTAAGGGCCCTCAAGGCTAGGGTGGTGGAAGTGTAGATGTTTTTACCAAAACTATCCAGGGCCCTGCTTTCTTTGTCAGCAGGTAAAGGATTATTAGAAGAGCTGACCTTAGCTCCCCTGAGGCATGTAGTGGCAACCTCTGGGTCAGCAGAGGGATTTTTGAGGGGGTATTTATATGAGTCCAGCACCCTGTAAAACAGGTCTGGTTTTTCAGGGGCTTGAGGAAGAGCATCTGGATTCAAGGAAGAGTCCATATAAACATACTCTACCACCTCCAATACAGGAGGAATAGCCAAAGATTTGTGTTCCAGGAGGTCAAGAAACTCCATAACCTTCTTTTTAGATTGTGGGTATTCCTCTGCCTCCCACTGGAAATGCTCCCTCATGTCATGGAGTGCATCCCTAAAAGTGATGTCTTCAGAGGAGAAGCTGAAGGCAGAGTCTCCTCAGAATCTGAATCTTCAAAAGAAGTAAGGAAAGGTCCTTCCTCAAAGACAGACTCCTCCTGGTCAGAATCTTCATCTGAATCAGGAAGTTCAGAGAAAGCTTCACGGGTAGGATCCCCCTTCCTTTTCCCTGGGGAAGATTCCAAAGGGGGTTGCCTAGCCCTGACTAAAAAGATAAGGTCTTCAGCTAACCTGACCAGGTCTTGCTGCTAGCCTAGACCATGGGAGCTAGTAGGCCTAAGCATAAGACCTGAGGTAGAACCCTTCTTAGAAATAGCTTTGGCCTTGGGTCTAGGTACATCCGCAATCCTAATACCAGTCTCTTGGTAAGATACAACAGATGCAGGCTGATGCCTCGAAGGAACATCACCGGTACAAGATTGTTCATTGGAAGTTGAGGTTTGCTGAGCTACTCTGGACTCGACCGACTAACTGAAAGCCAAAGCCTGTGCAGAAGTTGAGGGACCTGACAGCATGTCGGACTCCATATGGGTCTAGATACTTGCCTACGCCACCCACCTCTGTCACAGAAGGGGGCTGTGAAAGCACCTTGCCTTCCCCAGTGATAACAAGCCTTGGGGGGCTGGCAGACGGTGAACGGTTGTCATCCAAGGCTCTAAGATTGCGTCTTTTTTCCTTGTCCTTCTTATGCCTAGAGAGCTCGACCCTGGATGACCGGAAGACACCATCGAACGATGTGAAGAAAATGGCAGACTAAGACGCCTAGCTAAGATTTTGGCCTTACACCTAGAATTGAAATGGTCAGAAAAATGGCAACTAGGGACGTTGTGATACTGGCTTAGACAGGTGACACACAACATATGAAAGTCTCAGTGTGGAATTTGTTTACCACAGAGCAGATAATTGTTAACCTTGTCTGATATAAGTTAAAGCAGGGAAGAGAGTTCCCCAATGGGGTACTTAGCTTTAGAAGACTTCTGTCTGGTGCAGAACAACTGATGTGCTGAAACACTGCTTCAGTCTCTAACGGGAAGAAAAGACTGATGTCATGGCATCGGCTGGCTCCCTTTATATCCAAATGTACTGATGTCAGGGAAGGGAGCTCACCGGCCATAGGAGGAGGGAATCCAACAAGTCAGGACCGCAACAGCGAAACACAAAAAACATCTCACATGAACACAGGGGGGACATGTAGACTCCACATGGAAGACACCCCAGCCGAGAAGCAAACTGGACAGTCTTTTTCTGTAAGGCAACAACAGTATTCAATGTGCCACTGCCATGCTTCTAGAAAAAGGAAGAATTCCCCACAGAATGATGAAGGGTGTCATACCTCTCAACTGTACAGATTTGTGCAGAATGCCCAGATTTTTGCCTGACATTTTTGGTCTATTTTTCATAAAATTCTGAATTTCTGGCAAATCATTATAGATTGAAGTTAGAAAATAATGACAGACATTTGAGTTTCAGAATTCCTTCCCATCAAAAAAGTCATGCTAATGCTAAACCTGTTATTCTATCAACTTATTAAGTTTGTAAGAGCAATAGACAGTCTTTTTCTGTAAGGCAACAACAGTATTCAATGTGTCACTGCCATGCTTCTAGAAAAAGGAAGAATTCCCCACAGAATGATGAAGGGGGGTTCAAAGATATAGCAGCTCTGGTTGTCAGTAATGAAGATCTACCCCCTGTAAAATATATATATATATATATATATATATAGAGAGAGAGAGAGAGACAGAAAGAGATGGTCTACAGAAAGTGTTCTATAATAATGTCAGACAAAACACTGGCCAAAAGCATCTACAACACAAAATATGAACAGAAACTGAGCACACTCAAAGACAGCATGCAAATGTATTTTTTTTTTCAGGGAGGCAATCACGTCTGCATCCCTCACACACTCCCTGCTACTTACATACACCAACTCAGATGTCACACAATAGCAGGGAAACAGGAGCGGCCTTAGGTCAACTGGTGCCCTAGGCAAAAGGGCTCCACGGCACCCCCCACCACCCCACCCGGTGCCCCCATCCTGGTCTACCTACATTAAATAAATACTGGAAAAGCGCCCCTGCTAGAGTGGCGCCCTAGGCGGCTGCCTAGTTGGCCTATGCCTAAGGCCAGCTATGCAGGGAAAGGATATATTCACCATCCCTTCCCTACTTTACAACGATCTTGTTGATATTTTTGTGTTTTAGATATTTTTGTCAGTATTTGGAACCTCAGCATTGAGAAAGATCAATTTCAGAGGATCCATATATGCAGAGAAGGAGATAAATGTACAACTAAGACATCACAGATGTTAATTCATAACACAAAACTTTTAATTCTGTACTTATATGACATGTAGAAAATAAACCTCAACTTAAATACTGTTGCTGTTTTGATCTGTAATATGTACTCTACTTTTCCCAAAGAAAATTTAAAAATCAAAACGGAAGGGAGACGTCTAAGGACATAAACATAAAAAAGACTTCTTTGAAATAGTCACCAAAGCCATAGATGAGGGTAAGGTGGTTCACACAGCCTATCTAGATCACACCAAAGCATTCAACACTATCCCCCACTCTACTCCTGTTCAACAAAAGCGATTTGTGTTAGTCATTATTGATGCTTTTACAAAATGGGTAGAAGCTTTTCCGGTAGCACACTCAGATGCACTGTCAGTAGCCAAGGCTCTTACAAATAACATTATCTCTCATTTTGGGCTACCTACATGCATCTATTCTGATAATGGCACACATTTCGTGAACCAAGTTATTCAAAAGCTGGCCGCCGTTTTTCAGATCAAGTTAAAATATCATTGAGCCTACCACCCACAGTCAGCAGGGTTGGTTGAACGCCATACTGGCATTCTCAAAGGCAAGTTACATAAACTCATGACCGAGACACATCAGTCTTGGATAAACTGCTTACCTCTGGCACTCCTGTCAATGCGTACCTTATTACGTCCCGCAGTGGCAAGGTCTTTGCTCGGAACGTGAGGGGGGTGAAGAGATAGCAGATTACATGAGGAAAATGCTGACAAAAACTAACACTTCTCTAATGAATTATTATTTTTCAGATCAGAAGAACAACAGGATCCTGAAAGTGGAACCAGGAAACTGAGGAACACTAATTAGTAGTAATCTTGTTTTGTATGAATATCTGACTATTGTAGCAATGCAAATACCGGAAGGATTTAGTCTTTCCCCACAAAAGCATTCCAAACTAATTTTGTTGTTAATAAGTGTGATTGTTACTTTTCTGTTTTGGCCGTTTTTATTTTCAAACGAAACTAGCCAAATGAAGAGAGATAAAAATACAGCTTGGCATCCACCCTTTAATACGTACCAAGCTATTAAATATGCATATGCTTTGTCTTTTAATGTTTCAAATTGTTGGATATGCACAGCTATCCCTACTGTACATGGTGGCCTGATGTTAGGTACAGTCCCTTTGGGGGCAAATGATACATGGACTAATTTACTGTTTGAAAAGTACAGTTTTGTACCTACCATAAATGTAGATGTTCGAGGATTCCCTTGCTGCAGTCCTGACAATTGGGTATAGTCCGCGTCCCAGTCGGCCCGAATACCAGAGTATAAGGCTGACGTCGGTCATGGCGCCTTAGACTGACGTCAGTACGTCAGGGTACTAATGCGCATGACCGACGCCATTTCCTCAGTCTTTTCTTGCCCCAGATGTCAGAAGACCCAAAAAGACAAGTCCCAAAAACAACCTGCACCAAAAAACATGTACAATATATACAGTAATATATACAAAAATATAAGCATGTAAACTCACCTACACAACCACCCTGAAACACAGAGGGAAGGAGGGAGGGTAAATTGGACTGCAGCAAGGGAATCCTCGAACATCTACATTTATGGTAGGTACAAAACTGTACTATGTTCTTCGTCTTCCCTTGCTGCAGTCCTGACAATTGGGTAGAATCCCAAAGCAGAGGTAAGGGAGGCTGGCAAATTATAAAGTAGCAGGAGCTGACAACATGCCTTGTAAAACAGCTGTGGCAAAACCAGCTCTAGTCTTAGAGTATATAGGCAGGTGATAATGCCTAGAGAAAGTATGCACTGAACTCCAAGTAGCTGCCTCCAGAATATCCTTAGTTGCCACCCCTTAGAAATGCTGTTGAAGTGGCAGTAGCCCTAGTGGAATGAGGCCTAATCCCAGCTGGAACCTCTTTGCCATGATGGGAATAACAAAATGCAATGCAAAAGCCAATCCACCTAGAAATAGTTTGTTTTGACACAGGCTTGCCCTGTGAACTTAAAGCAAAAGAAACAAGTAACTGCTGAGACTGCCTAAAATCTTTAGTCCTGCTCAAATAATAACGCAATTGCCTGTGTACATCTAAAGTGTGCAAAATCTTTTCCCCTTTATTTTGAGGATCTGCAAAAAATGTAGGCAAATGAATAGTTTGGTTTAAAGCCACACTAGAAACTACCTTAGGCATAAAGGAAGGATTAGTACGTAATGATACCCTGTCCTTATGGAAAATCAAAAAGGGCTCTACTGCCATAAGGGCCTGCAACTCAGACACCCTTCTTGCAGAAGTAATAGCCAATAGAAAAGCAGTCTTCCATGACAAATATTTCAATTCAGCAGTAGCTGCAGGCTCAAAAGGTTGTAGAGTAAGTTTTTCCAACACAAAATTGAGATCCCAAGCAGGAGTAGGAGCTCTACGTGGGGTCTTATATTCTTTGCCCTCTAAGAAACTGCTTGAACAAAGGATGCGAAAACAAAGGTGGGTCACAATCATAGTGAGCTGAAATTGCTGCAGCATGAATCTTTATGGAAGAGAAAGACAAACCTTTGTCCAATAATTCAGTAAGATATTGAAGAGCCACACTCAAATTAGGCTCTGAAATCTCCAAATTCTTTGCTGTACTCCAAAATAAAAATCTCTTCCATTTTTCGGCGTACACTCTCCTAGTACTAGGCCTTCTAGCTTCCATAATCACATTTAAAACTTGTTGAGGAAGCTGAGACCTACCATGCTTCAACACAGAATATGCCAAGCTGTGAGATGAAGAGATGGAAGCTTGACATTGAGCAGATGACCGTCCTTCTGAGATAACAGATGAGGAATCAGAGGTAAAGGCCATGGAGGCTTCTTTACAAGACTCCTTAGAAGCGGGTACCAGTGTTGCCGAGGCCAATCTGGAGCTATCAAAATCATCCTTGGCCTGTCCTGTCTGACCTTTAGTAATACCTTTAGAAGAAGAGGTAGAGGTGGAAAGGCATAGACATGAAGGTTTTTCCAACTGAAAGACAGAGCATCCACTTTCCAAGCTGTGTGATGAAACCCCTTTGTGCAATACTTTGGCAGCTGGTGGTTTAGTGGAGAAGCGAACAGATCTATGTCTGGAGTTCCCCATGACACTGTCAATTTCTGAAATACATGAAGATCCAGTTTCCACTCGTGGGGATCCATGATTTGTCTGCTTAATACATCTGCTAGGGAGTTCTGTGCTCTGGCAGAAACCTTGCCTGAAGAGTCAGTTGCAGGCTTAACGCAGTCTCCCATAAAATCATTGCTTGCCTGCATAGAGGATAAGAATGTGTTCCCCCTTGCTTGTTGATGTACCACATGACAGTTGTGTTGTCTGTCAGAATCAACACCTGCCCTGGAAGAAGTAACTCCTTGAACGCCATCAATGCAAACTGGACTGCTAACATCTCCTTCATGCTGATATGTAGATGCTGTAGTCTGGCAGGCCACTTGTCTTGTATCCACTTTCCATTTAGATGAGCTCCCAAGCAGTGTCCGAGGCATCTGTCGTTAAAATCTGACTCGCCTCTGGCCGGGTCACAGAGAGTCCCTTGTTTAGGTGACATTCCTGAGCCCACCACAAGAATTCCTTTTGAAGGCAAGGTATTATTTGAATGACAGTGTCCAAATCTTGGCAGTGCTGTGTCCATACATTTTTGAGATACCATTGCAGCTTCCTCATATGCAGTTTGGCATTGGGAAGCACCAGAATACAAGATGCCATGAACCCTAATGCTTGAAGGACTGTCCTTGCAGTCAGCACGGACTGATGAGATAGTTGATGGAAGTAAAGTGACAGACTCTTTTGTTTGTCCGGGGTTAAAAAGGCCATCTGGGCTGCTGTATTCAGTCTCACACCCAGAAAGCACATGTCTTGAGAGGGTACTAGACTGGACTTTATTTCGTTCACAGAATACCCTAGGCATCTTAGCACTGCTATGACATATTCCAGATGCTGTAGAAGGTGTTCCTTTTCTTGAGCCAGAATCAGGCAGTCGTCCAAGTAAGGATAAATTTGAATGCCTTGAAGCCTGAAGTAAGCTATCACTGGAGCCAGAACCTTTGTGAATACTCTGGGCAGTAGATAAGCCAAAGGGCAATGCAGAGAACTGATAATGAAAATCTCCAGTTCGAAACCGCAGATACTTTCTGCAACTTAGCCTTATGGGCACATGAAGGTAAGCTTCCTTGAGATCCAAAGTTACCATCCAGTGATCCTTGCCCAGCAGAGGTAACAGTTGCTGTAACGTCAACATCTTGAACTTGGGAATGTCCAGATAAGTGTTGAGGATAGATAAATCCAAAATTGGTCTCCACGTGTTCCCCTTCTTTGGTACTAGGAACAGGCGAGAATAAAATCCAAGCCCCTTTCTGACACAGGGACTGGCTGAATAGCCCCTATCTGGAGTAACTGAGAAACTTGCTTGTGAGCCTCTTTTCTTTGTGGAGGAGGAACATCTGGCATGCCTTTGAAAGGGGCATTGTGTGGAAATAAAATCTGTACCCGTGATGAATGATATCCAGCACCCATCTGTCTTGAGTGATTAAATCCCAATTTTCTTTGAAAAGAGACAATCTTCCTCCCAAAGGAGCTGCCAGACGAGAGTCCACTGGCAGCTGAAAAGGCAGGTCATTGGTTCTGCTTACGAAAGGACTGACCCTGCCCTCACCAGAAGTCTGAGCAGGTGAACTGTCTGATCTAGGCCTAAAGAACCTTGAGCCCTGCCCCTACCACGTCTAGACCTACCCCTAGACTGGGAACCATAAGCAGGATATGTCCACCCCTTAGCAGGCCAATTTCTACTAAACTTGGAGGCTGCACCTGCAAAATCTTTAACAGTCTGCATAGACTTAGCTTTGTCCTCCATTTTCTTTAAAACTGCTTCCACAGGCGGTCCAAACAACACATCAGACTGTAAAGGAGCATCCAAAATCCTGGTCTTAACATGCTCAGCTAAATTCTGATCCTTCAACCATGCATGTCTGCGAAGAACAGAACTAGTAGCAGCCACCCTCGAGGAGGCCTGAACAGCATCAAAACCACACTGCAAAGAATGCTTACCCACTTGTTCAGACACATGAACCAAATCCAGCAATTCTTTACACTCAATACCTTCCGCCAAAGCATCCACCTTAGATTTCAATTGTGAAAGGAGATAATTCTGATATTTCAGCATATGAAATTGACAATTCAACGCCCTCATGGCTAGAGTGGAAGAAGTATATACTTTCTTACCCCACCTATCCAAAGCCCTTGCCTCTTTATCAGAGGGTACAGGATTTTTAACCACAGAAGCTTTAACACCTTTAGGCCCCTGAGAAACAGTTTCTGGGTCCGCCTGGGACTCTTAAACAAATACTTATGAGCTTGGGCACCCTATAATACCTATCAGGCTTAACAGGAGCAGGAGGCAAGGAATCAGGGTTCAGAGAAGCCTCTGCAAAAACATCCTCCACCACATTCAACACAGGAGGAATAGCTAAGGGCCTATGCTGGGGCAAAACAAGAATTCCCTAAGCCTTTTTCTGGAGTCAGAGTAATCTTGGCCTTCCCATTTAAAGTGCTCCCTCATGGAGTGAAGAGTCTCTGAAAATGAAAAATCCTCAGGAGGAGAAGCTGAAGGAGTGGAATCATCCACATCAGAATCAGAATAAGTAGGAAACTCTGGCAAGTCTTCCACAGAAGACTCTGAAGCCTGTGAACACTGTTCAAAACTATCAAACTCCTGTTCCACCCTAGGCCTCTTATCAGGTGGGGGCATAGAACCTCTAATCAGAGTAATCAAATCTTCTGCCATTTTAAGCATATGTTTCTTAGGCACAGAGCCGAAATGCTAGGAGAAGCCCCTACAGAAGCTGAACTTGGCCTTCCTCTAAAAGAAGCTTTGGCAACAGAAGGAGAGGCCCTAACTACCTTGGGAAGAGAGGGAAGAACAGTTACCTGAGAAGCCCCTCAGCCTGGCCTACCTCCTGAGAGGGCACATCCTGTAACAGTAAAGTATCTGCCTGAGACTCCATAGAGACTCCTGGCAAAACCTCTGGCTCCCCTGAGCCTTCTAAAGGACCGACGTCCGGGACTGCGGTTCCTCACCCTAGACTTCACTGTTTTGTCCTTGCGCTTCTTAGATGAAGCAGGCGCCGGAGCATCCGGCGGCATAGTATAATTGCAACGCTTCCCAAACACTAACCTAGCACAATCAAGCCTCCTCTTAATAGTGCGCTTGTTAAATCTAGCACAAGAGCGGCAACCAACAACGTCGTGCTCAGGCCCTAAACAAGGTATACACAATGTATGATAATCCCTATGCGGTATCTGCTTCCCACAAGAAATACAGTTATTCACTTTTTCTGACATCCGGTTAAATACTGAGGCAAGAAAAAACCAAAATGTTCCAACGGGTTACTTAGCCAACTCTGTATTCGGTCTGAAACTCCGGTTTCGGAAAATCTCAGAACGCCAACCTGCACTCGCAAAATTGCTTCTGCATCGGACCATGCGGCAAAAAAGACTGAGGAAATTACGTCGGTCATGCGCATTAGTACCCTGACGTACTGACGTCAGTCTAAGGCGCCATGACCGACGTCAGCCTTATACTCTGGTATTCGGGCCGACTGGGACGCGGACTATACCCAATTGTCAGGACTGCAGCAAGGGAAGACGAAGAACATCTTCAAACGTAGCCTTAAAGGACAAAATAGCACTACCCCTCATGGGTCGTCAGAATGGAACTGTATGTTTCCAGAGATCTGGAAAAATTAAGGTTGGATGGAGTCAATGTAATGTAACCATAATTCATAACTGTACAATAGATGGGCACTGTGCAATGAGTTTCAAGCCTATAAGAGTGCTTATTAATAGTACAGGGCTTATTAATGTCACAAGTTTTGTTGAAAAAATGTTATCTGTGTATGATCTTTTGTTTAAAGGGATACAAGACAAAGGAAATCATCCTATTCCAGTAAATATCACTCTTAAAGTGAATGACTGTTATTTTGTCTGTGGTAAAAAAGCATACAAATGGTTACCAAGGAATTGGTCAGGCAGTTTGTTTTTTGGGTTATTTAGCACCAGCTATAAGACATTCATTTACTCTTCCCCAAGGTAAAATACGAAATGTACGTGCTGTGAATAAACCTGTTAATCCCGTAGGTAACATTGATGCATCCTGGATCTATCATCACGATTTGGCCCACAGTAGCAGCAAGGGACTGTCACACATGGACTTGGGCGATGATGTCATTTCTTGGGCTGGTATTCTTCCAGCTTATGGGACAGTAAAATCTATTTGGGAGCTCAGAAAACTGTCAAAACTGTTAGAAACTCTGAGCAATGCAACATTTTGTGTGCTAGGATTGGTGACGGATGAGTTAACTGCAATAAGGACTGTAGTGTTGCAGAATCGTATGGCGCCCGAACTCACCCTAGCGGCGAAAGGAGGTACTTGCAAGTGTTGTCCGTTCATTACAGACAACTGATATGACATTAACAGTCATCTGGAGATCCTACAGCAAGTTTCTGAACTTACAAAACCAGGACAGAATCCATTGACTGACTTTTTCCAAAATTGGTTTGGGAATTGAGGAACAGTATTTATGAATGTCTTAATTGCTGTATGTATTGGTGCTATTATATTCCTACTGTTGGGTTGTTGCTGCATTCCTTGCATCCGAATGATAATATCGAGTGTATTGTCTGCCAATGCAACTAAAGCTTATTATTTTGAATATACAGGAAATGAACTGTGTTAAAACCTGTATGAATAAAATGTATTACTGGGGATACAAAGTGTTGTGAGGGGGGAAATGTAGTAAGAATCTTTGTGTTCAACATCTTTGTATCCTGTATAGGAAGGGTTAAAATGTGAAACTGCATTGCGTGCAAAGAAATAAGCTAAAATGAGTTGTTTTTCTTGTAAGGAATTTGCTGACCAGAAAGGAATGCACAGATGCTACTTTGGTCCAGGCACAGGCCTATCTTGGGACTGACCTCTGACCAAGGAGGAGTGCATGGATGTTACCTTGATGTAGGCACCAACTTATCTTGTGTCTGACTTTTTACCATCTAAGGCTCCACTGAGTGAATTTATAGCCTTGACTGAAATTCCTTGTCTAGTAACCAGCTGCTGAGTATGCATGAAAGAGGGTATAAAAACCCATGTAAAGTGTGTAGAAATTAGACTGCTGACAACCAAGAACTTTTTGTGGCAGATCTCCATGCATGTTAAATAAACTCTTTTTTGGCCTACCTTTTTTGCTGCGTGATTCTTCCAGTATATGTTAAGAGTATTAAAAATCTTTTGACACCAGCTATGCAGGGAAAGGATATATTCACCATCCCTTCCCTACTTTACAACGATCTTGTTGATATTTTTGTGTTTTAGATATTTTTGTCAGTATTTGGAACCTCAGCATTGAGAAAGATCAATTTCAGAGGATCCATATATGCAGAGAAGGAGATAAATGTACAACTAAGACATCACAGATGTTAATTCATAACACAAAACTTTTAATTCTGTACTTATATGACATGTAGAAAATAAACCTCAACTTAAATACTGTTGCTGTTTTGATCTGTAATATGTACTCTACTTTTCCCAAAGAAAATTTAAAAATCAAAACGGAAGGGAGACGTCTAAGGACATAAACATAAAAAAGACTTCTTTGAAATAGTCACCAAAGCCATAGATGAGGGTAAGGTGGTTCACACAGCCTATCTAGATCACACCAAAGCATTCAACACTATCCCCCACTCTGGAATTATAGATAAACTCACTAAACTAGGTATAAATCCCTATGTCACAAGATGGGTTGCTAACTGGCTTACTGACGTTGTACTCTATAATGGGTCTAATGAGTGATGAGTAGAGGGGAACAATGACCTCTTTGTAAAAGTAGCAGACTCCAAATCAGACTTCAGACCAGTGACAAGTGGAGTACCACAGGGTTCAGTCCTGGGTCCTCTCCTGTTTTGTATCTACTTCTCTGAAGTACAGGCTAACACAGAAGGTCTTTGGCTAACTAAATTCGCAGATGACTGCAAACTAGGAGCCATAATCGAAACTCCTAACAATGTGGACATCTTACAAAAGGGCCTCACTGAGACAGATGCCTGGTGCCATAGCCATGGTTTCAAGCTCAATGCCAAAAAGTGCATTGTCATCCCCTTTGGTAAAAAAACTCTGTACCCATTAACTACTACATAGGTGGTAGTCTACTTAACACCGAAAGTGTGATAAGAGACCTTGGGACACAGGTGGACAGTAGGCTCTCCTTTGATAATCACATCACCACAGTGGTCAGGAAATCCTTCTACGTGGTACACCTCATCACAAAAGGTTTCTCATCCAGAAAAAAAGAGGTCATTGCTCCCCTCTACTCATCACTCATTAGACCCATTATAGAGTACAATGCTCCTTTTGGTATGTACCTCACAAGACATCTACAACAACTGAAAGGCCGCAGAAATACCTCACAAAGAGGATTACTGGCCTCAAACAGATGCCTTACGCAGACCGTCTACAAACTCCAGCTTTACTCTGTCGCATATCACCTACTCAGAGGCGATCTCTGCCTAACATACAAAGCTATGACAAACCCAGAGCTGTTGGACATGCTCCACTTAAAGAAATCCCAATCCCTCCGAGCTACACGCTCTAGGGACCTAAACCTTTTCACCACAATAAACAGAACATGCTGGAGGGATAGATTCCTGTCCCAGAGCCTTCCCATACTACCTATCTATGTCAAACAGAGCTCCTCATTAGCACTCTTCAAGAAAAATCTTGATGATTGGATGGGTAATAGGAAATTCACCCCAGGGATAACTTCTGTGGTTCTGCTTGACAGGGGCACAGGAAAATAATTTTCTTGGGTGGCGAAAGCCAGAGTACCTTTTTGGCTATGCTTGTATAGGCCCTAGGGCCAATAGTCTAGTACCTACCTATGAACCTATAAGACAGGTGCTTTAAAAGCATGTCATGGATTACTGGTATGAGACAGCTCGGTAGCTCAGTGCTAAAGATCTCTGCTTCACAACTCAAAACCTGAACTTCAGTTACTATAAAGTCTGTGCGCTCTTCCTGTGGCTGTATGTTTCCTCCCACTTCCCAAAAATATCCTGGTGGACTGGCTACTCTAAACTCAACATATGTATTGCATTTTGCTCAATTATTAAACTACATGCAATTATATTTGTGTGTTAATGTTCTACATTTTACAAAAAGTAGCACTAATGACAAACAACCACCAGCAGGACAGCATCTGCGATTCTAGCAACAGCTTTGTCAAAGGGAGCAGATGTGCTATTGGGTAGCTAGCCTTGTTAGCACCCAATTGTGAACATAATCTGACAAGAGTCCCGTACAAATGGCCATGATTGATGATGATGATGACGACTATGCAGGATACCATAAATGGTCTCCTAAGAAAACTGAAAAAGCTAGAGATGCATAAAATATTAGGAGTGTATCACTGTAAGTCAAAGACACAAGACAAGATTGTAAGGGGGGCACAACCTCTGTTTGGGGTATGCAGGCTTTCCTTCACAAAACGGCAGTCTGAATATTCCTTGTTTATCTTAACAGCTTTGACCTTAAGACCATTCTGCTTTTCGGGTTTCATTTGTACAGCTTAGGTAAGATCTAATTAAGGTTGAAGTAAACAAGTTAATGACATCTCTGTAAGGTAAGGAGTGCAGAACAGATGCATAGGGTTTGTCAGGAGTTGTAAATCAACAATGAGCACATTATATACAAAAAATTTCAATATTAAGAAGAATAATCCACTGCATGGGGGGTTTTAGGGAAGTGATGAAAGTTGAGGAGTGAGTTACGACCAGCGAAGGGTTGCAATGCCCAAGAACTCTGGCAAGTGAACTGGGGAGTAATAAACCATCAGAAATAGAAGGTACCGTGGCAATGGGAATCCAGTCATGAAACTGGAAACATCATTAAACTGGTGATGACTGGCAGATGTACATGAGATAGAGAAGACACTGCAAACTAGACATGGTTTAGAAGACATAATGCAGTAACAGGATATCAGTAAGACTATGGAAGCTGTAGGCTTCAGAAATGGTGAAAAATGCATGCATGCTCTTGTGTCCAGGTTGTCTTGCTGCATCACAAAGTTGCACTCCACCCAACAGCTAATACATTGCTTCCTTTTTTGGAATGCTGATGTCAAAAAGTATGTAAGAACATGGAACTGTAGTTATCCCAGCAAATGAGCAACACCAAAGTAAACCACTGTATCAAACAACAAAACTTACCAAGCAAGCGCCTATATTGTTTCAGCTGACTGCCTTGGGCCTGTACAGTTGCTTCGGTCACCATCAGCTGGTCCTGCAGTTCTTGTTTCTGCTGCCGGCACTGAGCTAAATCCAGTCGAAGGGTCTGCAGCTGTTCCCTCAGGCCAGACTCTACATGTTGCCAGAAACCTTGGCTCTGAGACTGTCCATCTGCGCCAGACTGCAAAATATGATAAACCACACAAGGTCAAGCATATTAATGAAAAATAACCTATGCAAATTAAAGTACCACACAGGAAGACTGCATTTAAAACTGTATGTAGGGTTGCATTTTGGAGTCCAGGCTGACACTGTTCACATAGTCTCCTGAGTAAACTTAGCTATACATCAAGTTTTGTCACAAGGAACTTATGCTTTCTCCTTCACAAACAGTTCACTCACTACTAAATATAAAGACATAAAGGTTACAAACATTTGCTATCAGATGCCTATATCACCAAAATGAGTACCAGCATTTCGTATGCATATTATGCACATAAAAGTAATTGACCATCACAACAGAGCATTCCGTGATAAGAAAATGAAATGTACAAGTGGATTTCATGGCCAAGTTACAGATGTTAAAGCAAGTCTCTGTCACCCCCCCTTATAACCATAGTGCTATCAGGTGCAACCCCATTTTTTATTACTGTTGCCTTCCCTGAAACTTAATGATGGACAGGTAGCCTGCCTCCGCTCTCTGACAATTCAATGGCCTGCAGTTGTAAAGCTAAATTTCTTTTATTTTAAATTCATATCTCTTCATCAAAAAGTTATCCACACTGTGAAAATAGCAGACTTCCTTCACTTCCTTATTTGAGAAAAATGACAAGGAAAAATTCTTAAATTTAGAATTAAAAACAACAGAAATAAATAATCCAAAACTTCAGATGTTAATTCCTCTTCTATGAAAGTACTGAAGAGAAACTTAAACAGACTTAGTCACAGAAATATGTCAGCTTTTATTTAAGATAAGTGCTTTCATCCAACAACTGGACTTCATTAGATCAACTGTTCCCAGTTTCTGGGTTGGTTGAAATACTTCTACTGATCCATATACAGCTGGATGGTTGGGGCAGATGTGAAATATTTAATGCCATTCACCTCCACAATGACTTTACACTAATATTGATGTAACCTGATAACCACTGTCCATACCACTCAACCCCTTAGCGCAAGAAATCTGGACAAAGCCTGACATAATAGGGGGACAAAGGCCCAAAAATAGGGACACATTTTAAATATTGAACTTATAAACTTAGAAAGTGGCTAGAATAATAGGATGTGTGTCAGAGTGCATTTTCTGAAGCACGTGAAGTCTGAAACTTAAATGCTTGTCATTATTTAGTGACTTTCGTCCTTAAATCATCCCAGTGATTTGTCAAAAAACACAATTTTTATGAAGAACAGACCAAAAATATGAGGCAAAAATCCAGACATTCTGAAAAATCTGTACAGCTGAGAGGTATGCCACTGTCATTAGCAAACTCTCATAATTGCGAGTTATGATTTAGTTGTCATACCTTTCAACTGTCACTAAATCTGGCTAAAAATATATATTCTGTCCCTCCTAAAATTAGAAAGTTTTGAGAGAGAAGGTATATTACAAGTCAGATTATACTAATAATCATTAAAGTTACATATTTCTTTTCCCTAAAAAAAGACGTCAAGTTATCTTATTTTTTTCTATTAAATTTCTAAATTATTCGTTTTAGTATTTAAAAAAGTGTCCCTAATTTGAGGCAAACAGCACGTCCTATGCAGATCACCTCAAATCCCTATCGCTATAGTTGACTTCCTACATACACATTTTAATATGAATATAAATCCATAAGCTTGATAATCAGAAAGATCCTAAAGTTTAGTATATTTTAATATTATTCTTCAACTGTATCAACTTGGCCACAATGCAGATAACACATTAGTGCGTACACACATGGATTCCAGGATAGCGACTCGCTTTTGTTTTTCTTTCTCTGTTTCCTCGCTGTTACTTAAATCACAGTCCTGTGTAGCACATTAACTGTTCACAGTGTCTCTCTTCTAATGCACTGTGTTAAGATGGCCATGCTGTCCTGTTCACACAGATCCAGACTCCAGGTTTAGAGACAGGTGAAGATCCCAAGTTAGCATCTTAATCCCTTGCAAGTCAGACCCTGCTTTTTCCATAAAACACTATAATCCGGACATTATTCCCCTTATTTTATACTTTACATCAAAGACTTTGGGAGGTGAGCCACCATAGGAAATTACTTCATCAATAGCTCTACCCTAAAAGTAGAACTAGAAGTAAGGGATTTGGGCACATATGTACATAGTAACTAGCAATACACCAAAATGTGTCTAAGATAGTAAGGAAATCATTCTATACTGCTCAACTTATAAGCAAAGGCATAACATCTAGGTTCAAGGAAGTTATCTTTCCACTGTATTTTGCCCTCAACTGGCCCATAATTGAGTACAATGCCCCCTTTGGTATATATCTGACTAAGCACATGTAACAACTGGAACATCCACAGAGATTCCTCACAAAATGAATTCAGGGTGTAAACAGCATGTCCTACGCATGAATATCTATTTCACACATTTTATTATACAATAGATTACTATATTTTAATTAATATGTATGCCTCTATGTTTGTATGTGTGTGTGCATATATAGGCAATTTTCAACCAGTGTGCTGCGAGAGGTCAACAGGTGTGCCCGCAAGACTTTTTAAAATACTGGTAAACCTTTTCAGATCCCTGATACTCCGAGGGCTTATGATCCCCATCACAGTTGCCTAACGCTGCCATTGGCTGCTGCCTCTCACTGGCACCCTGTTTGAAACACCATACAGATGCTGATACAGCTGCTAAGAGGCGGTGGATGTAACAGCAGTAGCACATGCAGGTCACAATGATGCTGTTTGTCAGCTTGTAATGCCAGTTTAGTTTTTAAGTTTTAACCATTAAAAATTACATTAAAAAATTCTTAAAAACCAAAGTCACTCCATGCTGCACAAGTTCACCGGGGCGTGTTTGACTGGCTGCTGTAAAGTGTATGTCTGTATGTATGTGTATGAGTCTGTTTATGTTTCTATCTGGGTATGTGAGTGAATGCGTGCATGAAAGTACAATGTGTGTGTGTGAAAACAGAAAACACTGTATGTGTGTATGGGAATTTGAATACACTAGCTTCAAGGCCAAAATATTCTCCAAAGAGTGGGTAAGTAGAATGCAGTTTTCAAAATATAAAGAATCTCATCAGAAAGTGTGAAAAGTTCAGAAAATGCAGATAGCCATCTTCCAATTTTGGTACAAAAAAAGGAAAAACATTTGCAATCTGATGACGTTTTGCACTAGTTGATAACTGTAAGACATTTCAAACTCAAGCTATCAACTTTACATTTTTATTTCTAGAAGATCAAAGAAAGGCTTAATGATGTAACAAAAGAAAGACAACATGAATGGAATGAAGATTCGTTCATAAATGCAAACAGGAAAAAAAATGAGGATAAGCAAGAATTTGGGAATTAATCCCAGAAAATTATCTTACACACCACAGTGATATGTTAGATGGAGGAATAAAGCACAAACCACATACAAGGTTTAGATATGCAGCTGTACAGGAAGAAGATTCTGGAGAAGTTTAGTTTTTACCATTTTTGAATTTGCAAATGGTATTTCAAAATACTGAATCAGATAAACCTTCTCAGTGTAACACCATTTCTCAGTGTGTGGCGGAAACTCTGTGCCAAGACATTGAAATGAAGAAAGTTATTCAAGATAGCGGACGGCGCAGTGGTAGCATTGTCGCCTCACAGCAAGAGGTTCTCCCTTTTGATTCTCAGCTGGGGTGCCTTCTGTGCGGAGTCTGCATGTCCTCCCTACGTTCGTGTGGGTTTCCTCCCACGTTACAAAGACATGAATCTGGAGCCTTTGTCCCCGGGCCTCTGCTGAAAATTGGCTTCATTCCAAGTTGGACTTTCCCGGTTAACAAATGATAAATAAATAACCAGCGTATGACTCCTCATTAAGATGAAGCTCAAGACAACACTGTGATAAAGGATCAATCTGATTCAAATTACTACTGAAGGTCTGCAAGACTGAACAAGAAACCAATACCCCAGAGTGACTCTAAATTGTGAATATGGGTTCTGGAAATGCTAAAGTGACCATTTTCTTGACCTCTGTATCAGATTTAAACTTTTTAGTCCATACAGTACATTGTTTATAAGTGGACATGTAGCTAAAATTGTGTATTTGCAATCATTGTATTTAAATCCAAACGTAATTATATTTGCTGTACTTTTTTATTTATAGTGCATGGGGTGCAATATATTTGTTCATACTATACAGGAAGAATACCTGTAGATGTCTTTAAATATGAGTTAATAGTATCTGGGTCCATGTGCTATGTGACTTGTATATCAGACGGTGGCTAGGTAAAGCTGTTGTTGAATGCCCGTCGTGTCTAATGCTTGTTCTTTCACTCGTCTTGACTGTGTGTACTTAACTGAATACACCTATTACACACGTTCTCTGGCCTTATAAGATCACAAGCCATCAGGTCACCACGAATAATGAAGGAGAAAGAAATGATGAGTAGAGGGGCCGAACCTCTGAGGTTCTTTGACAATAAAAAGGGCGGTTGTTCCCATCCTATGAGTCTCTCCTCCATTCACTAACACGGCCAGCCTTAGCCCCTCAGACCTGTGACATGACCCAGGACTGGCTTCCCTTTAGTCCCTTTGGGGCTGTGACGTATAGTCCTAGTTCCTTCTTACTTCCAGCAGTCCTTTCTAACTGCATAGCATACCACAGAGGAAAGACATCAACATACTCAATGTTATTTCCAACTCACCACAGGGCCCTGAAAAATATCTTTTACAAACTACAGTGCTAGACTCAAGCATAAAGTGTAGTGTCTTCAACAGCATAGCAGTTTGCGGACTACTTGAAATAAGCACAATACAGTTACGGTACATATACTACTTGCCTATACAGGATAGTATAGGAACAGCTCTGGGTCAGCAGGATGTGCATAAAACTTCCATTTAAAACAGATGTTCTGTTTTATGCTATTACTCATGCATGAGAACTATTTTAACATGGTTTCTTAATTTGCAGATAATGATGTAAAACTCTACAAAACAAGCATAACCAAAACTGAGATTGCCAGCCACAATGATCTCCTTCTACCACATCCTAAAAATACAAATTCCTACAGCAGGCCCATAAAACACAAACACAGAGTATCCCTAGCAATTTACACTCTTTTCCAATAAAAATACCACAAAAACAGCTAGTTCATACTATAATTAAACTTGGTGTAAAAATGAGTAGCATAACTGCACTCAAAGTCTAATTATTTTAACTTATTAAAATTATCCAAGTTATTCCGTGCCTATCTTTATTACTCATTACTAAACTTTCTGTTTCTAAACAAAGAAATCCTCAGAACAACAAATGTCCTAGTTTCTCTAGCATCATTGTTTCATATATATTCTGCAAAGTAATGTTGCAGACAGATATTTACAACTAAGAAAATGAGACATATTTAAATGAAACAAAGTAAAAAACGCAGAAAAAAACTTTCCTCAAAGCAACTCACTGGTTTATGTACCTCAGGGACCACACTGAAGCCTACAGCCCAGCCAACAGTACTGTACTGGGTCTCTCTCCCAATTTCAACTGAAATCTTAAAGACATTTGTCACATATTCAGTGTCTGGTAGGAAAGGTAAACCCCTACATTCACACTGACTCAGCTACAAATGTATATGACTAAGAATTTAAGCATATGACTAAGTTCCACATTGCGCCAGTAAGTACTAGCCTTCCAGCATGGCTGTTCTGTTTTTTTCTACTGTACACCACACATCTCCATTGGTGCTATTTTTGTCCTGAACCAAGTCCAACACCCACAGATTTATCATTATTTACGCAATATGGTCGGAGTTCCAGCAAGCAGAAAGGATGCATTCACCAGCAGACCACTGACATCAGCGTGTCAGTAAACAGCAAGGCCTTGTCAATTATCTACAGAAACTCTACAGACAATATCACTTACAAGGCCCTTTTGTGCAAGTAAGAATTACAAACTAGGGCAGAGGCTGACATCTGAAACAGACACACACACTGTTAAATAAAGATTTTTCTTGTTACTTTCTGAAGTTCTGTAAACCAATTAATTCATGTATGCACCAGCACACACACAAGCAAACATACATCGTATGCCAAAATACACACTGTAAAATGTATGCATGCATATTCACATACAGTGGCAACTAACACATAACCCTTTCTTGCACAGGAACACTGACCTAACAGTACAGTGCCCACATGTATAACTAATTACTTATTAGCATGTCACAGTCTTCTTGTAATTAGGGTTGACCAGCCCTGTTTAGTATTAGTTGGGGTTGGGAGGGGGGTTGGAATAATGGTTAAGGTGTTTACCTCACAATCACAAGATATAAGGTTTGATTCTCAGCTTTGAAAGGGAATTTGGATAAACTGAAAATGGCCCACAAGGGCAGATAGCCTGGTACGTAAACTATGAACCACTGGTCAATACTGTGTGCCATTTGCTCAAGTTATATGAACTTTAGCATGTGATCACCCAGCTTAGACAGTGGTCTGAACTGGACAAGCAGCTGAGAAAATATCCAGTTTATGAGAGAAAGCCTCATGCCACAGAGGAAAATATCTGCAGCATGAATAGCAAATTTGACACCATTTTTTTAAAGATCACTCAAAGAAGCAACAAATAGTTCAAAAGTTTTTCTGGCTTCCACTTCATTCATGAGATGAACTTAAAGTTAGTTTATTATTTATTTAACATTTGTTTACAGGAAAGTCCGACTTGGAACAAAGCCAATTTTCAGCAGAGGCCCAGGGAGAAACACTCCAGATTTATGTCTTTGTGACATGGGAGGAAACTAGAGCACTTAGAGGAAACCCACACGAATGTAAGGAGGGCATGCAGACTGCACAGAAGGCACCCTAGCCAAGAATTGAACTGGATAACCTCTTGCTGTGAGGTGAGAACGCTACTGCTGCACCAATGCATTGCAGTTAAAAATTAAAAATGGAACAGGGCACAGTCTTAGGACAATTTACATATAAACATACTTCATTCTGACTGGTTTTGTGCCTTGCTATAGTTTCAAGATTAAAAAATGCACGAGCTTTCCCTGGGATTCAGAAAAGGCTACAAAGAGTACTAAGTCCCAACATGGGTGGCCAGCCACTTGCAAACACCCTTTCTGATTTGGAGACAAGCCTACCACAGTAATTCTACACAGGTGGTAGAATTACCATGATGAACCATCTCTAAGGCTATGTTAAATGCTAATGAGGCATTGCGGGGGAACAGTTAATGCTAAATAGCAATCTGTTCCCCCCTGGAAATGCCTACTTAAATTAGCATAGCTGGCTATGTTAATCAGCATGTTCAAAATGCTGCATTCCCACCATTACAGTCAGTTGGAAGACCATGTTAAAGGGTAAGGTTAGGCAAGGCAAAGATGCAATGGTTGTTAATGCATGTGCCTCTCTGTAGTATGAGCGGTCACAAATGACTGTGTGTGTGTGTGTGTGTGTGTGTGTGTGTGTGTGTGTGTGTGTGTGCGTGTGTGTCTGGTAGATATGTGCATAAATGGGTGAATGTGCCCATAAGTGCAATTGATTGGGGAGGTTCCTGTTGATCATATGTCAGTAAGTGCGTGCGTACGAATATCTGCATTTATGTGGGAGAGTGAACAGGGCTGCCTGTGTCAATGAGATGCATGGGCCGTCAGTAGTAATTGCTGACAAAAAAATTATGTTTTGCACTGACAGTAATGACCTGAGATTCAGAGACATGCAAATTAAATGATAATAAGGTCTTCCTAATTATGAGCCGTCAGTAGTAATTAATGACAAAAAATTATGTTTAGCACTGGCAGTAACTACATGCAATTCAGAGACATGCAAATGGCAATAAGTTCTTGCTGACTGTGGCTAAACTTGCCTCTAAATTACATTTTACATAATCTCAAATTACAACTACAGTCTGCTGCTACTTTTTACACTCATAGATGTGTACTAGGCTAACGGCCCTGGAGCTTTTACAAGCCTAGCCCATAGGATTACCCTGGCATCATGACACCCGACCTTAGTTCCTAGTGCCTCTGTTGAGTACAGCCACTGGAGTGATTCCCGGGGTGAATTTTCTATTTCCCATCCATTCATCAAGATTTCTCTTGAAGAGGGCCAGTAAGGTGCTCTGCTTGACATGTATGGGAAGTCTATTCCATAGCATGGCATCCCTGGGTTATGAACCTGTCCTTCCTTCCAGCATGTTCTGTTAATTGTGGTAATGAGGTTGAGGTCTCTGGAGTGTGTGGTGCGGAGGGATTGGGATTTCTTTAGATGTCGCATTTCTAACAGAGCTAGGTCAAACACGGCTTTGTAAGTCAAGCAGAGATTGCCTCTAAATAGGTGATATGAGACAGAGAATAGTTGGAGTTTTTTGAGTCTGTCCATACAGGACAAGTGTTTAAGGTCTAGGATCATCTTTGTGAGGTACTATTGTGGCCTCTCCAGTTGTTGCAGGTGTCTAGTGAGGTACATGGCAAATGGGTATTGTACTAGATGATTGGCCTAATGAGGGAAAAGTAGAGGGAGACTATGACCTCTTTCTTCCAGGATGCAAAACCCTTAGTAAATAAGATGTGCCACATAGAAGGACTTTCTGACCACAGTGGCAGTGTGGTGGTCAAATGAGAGGCTGCTGTCAACCTGTGTTCCCAGATCTCTTATAATGCCTTCTGTGTTCAGTGGACTACCATCGATGTGGTAATTCAAGGAACTGGGTTTTTTCCGAGGGGGATGATGACACATTTTTTGGCATTGAGCTTAGGCCATGGTTCTGGCACTAGTCATTGGTCTCATTGAGGCCTTTCTGTAGGATGTCAACATCACTTGGGGAGTTAATAATAGCTCCCAACTTGCAATCGTCTGCGAACTTTGTCAGCCAGAGTCCCTTTGTGTTGGCCTGGACTTCAGAGAAGTAGATGCCAAACAGGAGAGGACCCAGGACCAAACCCTGTGGGACTCCACTCATGACTGGTCAACAGTCTGATTTGGGAGTCAGCTACTTTCACAATGTGGGTTCTATCTGTGAGCCAGTTTGCAATCCACCTAGTGATATAGGGGTTGATGCCTAGCTTAGTGAGTTTTTCTATGATTCCTGAGTGGAGAATGGCATCAAAAGCCTTGGCCAGATCAAGTTAGGCTGTATGAACCACCTTGGCTTCATCCACAGCTCTGGAGACTGACTCAAAGAAGTCGACCAAGTTGAGCAGGCATGATCTATCCTTCACAAACCCAAACTATGTAGGATTCAGAGTTTGGAGATTCCCTATATCCTTGTTTATTAGATCCATGATGATGCGTTCCATAGCTTTGCATATCAGACTCGTCAGGCTAATGGGGCGATAGTTCCCAGGGTCTGTAGTCGCTCCTCCCTTGTGGAATGGGATGACTGTAGCAGTGCGCCATTCGGTAGGGACAAAGCCTGAGGTGAGGCTGTGACTGAACAGGCCACACAGGTGAGGTGCCAGTCCACTCTGTAGTTCATGTAACAGGTCAGGTCTCATAGAAGCTGTATTCTTGGCCTTGGATAGTGCTGTTTTAACTTGTGCAGTAGTAATACTGGGTGCCTGGCAATCTACTGGTATTGTGATTGGTCCTTTGGGGGGGGATAGAGGGGTAAAGTTGGCACTGACTCTATCGGCCAGTATATTGGCAATATCTGTTGTCTCGGTATAGGAGGTAGCATTGTGCAGTAGCTCAGAGCAAATCTGGGTATTGCCGTGGAGATTTTGTACATAACTGTAGAAGGCCTTGTGGTTGTCTTTTAATATCCTCTGCAATTCTGTTTTCAAAGCTAGCTTTAGAGGATTTGATGAGGGATCTCAACCTTTTGTTGAGGCTTGGGACATAACCTTATTCTGCATCAGTTTCCTTCTTCTGTTGTAGAGTTTGTTTATGGCAGGGGACCACCAAATTGGTTTCCTTCTTTTTGAGGAGAGTGTCTTGGTTCTATTGGGTATGGCGAGATCCATGCATTTGTGTACATGTTCGTACAGTGCACTGTTATATAATTCAGCGGTCATGCAACTATTCTCCATTTGCATGGGTGCTGTGAAGTTTGCTACCTCTGTTTTTAGGAGCCCAAAGTTAGCTTTGGAGAAGTTTTTCATGGTGGTTACCTTTGTGTGTGTGTGTGGGGGGGGGGGGGGGGGATTTCCAAGGTGATTAGTTTGTGGTTGGATCTAACTAGGGAGGAGTTGACTATTGGTGTAGAGCAACAGTTGCCAGTGTTAGTAATGACCAGGTCAAGGATGTTGCTACCTCTAGTGGGGGTAAGAATGAGCTGGTCCAGGGCATTGGAATTAATGAATTCCAGAAAGCATTGGGCAAGTGTATTGGTACATGAGTAGTTTTCCCAGTTAATGGAGGGGTAGTTGAAGTCGCCCAGTATGAGAGTGTTAGGTTGGGCCCTAATATTCTCCAGGGTGCTTAGGAACGTGGAGTGTGAGTCTTGGGACATGCGTTATGTTGGGCTACCAGTCTGGAGGTGTGTGCATCCTTTATGAATATGGAAACACCACCACCTTTGACGCTTCAGTCCAAGTTCTGGGGCAGAAAGGTGTGTAATGAGTTATAGCCTGGTAGTGCAGGGGTGATTTCTGCTGCCTTGATCCAGGTCTTTGTTACAGCACAAATGTCGATGTTCTCCATTTTAAGGAGTCCTTCAAGCGAGTGCATTTTGAGATTTAGACTTCTAGCGTTGAGCAGCATGACCCTCAGATTGCATTTGTTTGTAGCTGTTACTGTGGTAATTTGGTCTTTGGAACACCACCTAAAAAAGGCACTATAGGGGTGGCAAGAGTCTTGGCCAGTATCTGGAAGCCCAGGGGTGACAGATGCAGGCCATCTCTGGCAAAGCATCGAGGTCTGTCAATCATGTCATCCCAGGCAGACAGATACTGGATCCCCTTAGAATAACACCAGAAACTTAGCCAATTGTTGAAATCAATCATGTTCTGCTTGTACTGTGGTATCATTCTGGGTGATGGTAGGATGCTGCTCAGGGCTAGGGTCATACCCGCCTAGGCTACATAATCCGAGATCTCCTTCATGTTTCTTTTCATGTAGTCCAGGGAGGTACATCTTAGGTCATTCACACATACATGGACTTGTGTTCTCAGAACTTTCATTTGAAATTTCTAAATGTTACTGACCAAAACACTTCCCTGATATTTTATCAGATTGAAATTTCTCAAAGGCACATCAGAGGATGATAGAATACCATTCAGGGGCTTACAGTCCAATTTTCTTAGTATAACACTGATCTATGCCAGTTTCAACATTTCCCATCAATGTCCAAGTGTCTAACCCTGCTGTTCCATGTTATACATAAGTTACAACAAACAGTGGGACAAAGAACTATAGTGGAATTATGCACAGAGAATGCATGCAGTCAAAACTTTTTTTATCAAAGCTTCATTTGTTTTCTAAACTTTATGATAACATAGCTCTTAAACTATATTTTCATTGCTATTTAGCCTAGTGTTTGCACACCATCAGCTTTAAAATTACACCTTTCTTTTTCCAGGTTTTGAAATTATGCCAGTTGTGTTTGGAACACCACAGCCAAATGGCTGAGCTATTTGCATCATAAACAAAGGCACAGGGTTCAACCTTGACCTCCGGTCACTGTGTGTGTGGAGTTTGCATATTCTCCAAATGTCTGTGTGAGGTTTCCTCCACCTTCCAAATACATTCTAGGTGCTTCCATGTCAAGGGTAGAAGGTACTAGGTTCAAACCCAACCTTCCCAGTTGAAATTGAGAGGTACACCAACAAATCTACTCAAAACTGAACAGACTGGGCAGCAGTGCAGATACTACATGGTTCCTATCAGGGGAAGAGTTGGGTAGACCACCTGCTTTGAGTATTAACTATGCTATGCAGTGCCTTCTAGACAGGAAAACATGGATCACAGACTGCACAGTGTGAATGCCAGCCAGTCTACAATGCAAACATTGTCTCTTGATGATTTGGTCATGATGATTAATGTTGGGATTTGCTGATGCTAAGTGAGTTGAAGTCTGCTCTGACCATAGCTGACCTTAGGCATAGGCCAACTAAGCGGCCGCCTAGGGTGCCGCTCTAGCAGAGGCACTTTTCCGGTATTTATTTGGTGTAGGTAGACCAGGAGGGGGGCACTGGGTGGTGTGGTGGGGGTCGCCATGGAACCCTTTTGCCTAGGGCACCAGCTGACCTAAGGCCACTCCTGGCTCTGAACTACACCAGGGACCCATGCTAATGGTGGAGGGTGTCAATGTACTCCTACTGGCAAGGATGTGCCTGCCACAAAGAACCAACTTGGGTCAATAAGTTACTGACCAGCCGGTGTCCAGTTGCCCATTCTGGGTTACCTGAGATAGCTCTGTTCAGTGAAAGCTAGGACATAACCTGACAAAAAGGAAAGTACAGTTTTGTACCTACCATAAATGTAGATGTTCGAGTGCTAATACAGCTGCAGTCATAACAGATGGGTTCTCCTGCCTTCAGGCGGGTCCTCGGTCGGCCGAATTCCAAAGTCTAGGTCCAGCGTCGGTTGTCGTCGCTTCTTCCCTGACGTCAGTGCGACAGGGGTATAAAGGAACCAGCCGACGCCATTTTCTTCAGTTTTTCTTGCCCCAGATGTCAGGTGCCCCCAGAAGGAAGGCAATACATAAATTTGTGTAATAATGCAGTGCAATATAATCAAAATACAGTAGTTGCAAGCAAATACATCATAAATGAATACCCCAATCAGGTTGTATGAGGATGTGTTAGCCTATAGGCCTGTCCCAAGAGGGGAAGGAGGGAGGGAAACCTGGACTGCAGCTGTATTAGCACTCGAACATCTACATTTATGGTAGGTACAAAACTGTACTATGTTCATCGTGCATACAGCTGCAGTCATAACAGATGGGTAGAATCCCAAAGCTAAGAAAGGGGTGGTAGGCACTAGGTGGAACTAGGAGGAGCCAAAATGCCCTGCAAGACTGCAGTGGCAAAGCCTGCTCTAGATTTGGAGTATAATGGTAGGTTGTAGCGCTTGGAGAAGGTGTGCACAGAACTCCAAGTGGCTGCTTCCAAAATATCCTTGGTAGGAACTCCTCTGAGGAAGGCTGCAGAGGTGGCTGTGGCCCTGGTGGAATGAGTTCTAATGCCTGTAGGTACAGTTTTGCCATGAAAGGAATAGCAAAAGCGTATGCAGTGGGCTATCCATTTTGAGATTGTCTGTTTGGAAATTGGCTTTCCTTGAGCTCCTACCACATAGGCCACAAAGAGCTGTTCTGATTTTCTGAAAGGCTTCATTCTGTCCAAATAATAACGCAGTTGTCTGTGGATGTCCAAGGAATGTAGTAATCTCACCCCTTTGTTTTGAGGATTAGGATAAAAAGTAGGTAAATGTATGGCCTGACTTAAAGCTACCCTGGATACCACTTTAGGCATAAAGGACGGGTTGGTTCGTAAGGAAACTCTGTCCTGATGGAAGATGATAAAAGGCTGGACAGCCATGAGAGCCTGTAGTTCTGAAACTCTACAAGCTGAGGTGATAGCCAGAAGGAAAGCTGTTTTCCAGGACAAATATTGCAAATCTGATGAGGCAGCTGGCTCAAAGGGAGGCAAGGTCAGTTTTTCCAGAATGAAATTAAGATCCCAAGCAGGTATTGGTTGTTTCCTTGGAGGTCTTAAATTCTTAGCCCCTCTGAGGAACTGTCTTAAGAGAGGGTGAGAGAATAAAGGTGGATCAGTGTTGTATTCTGCAGAAATGGCTGAGGCATGGATTTTGATGGAGGAGAAAGTAAGTCCACTGCTTAGCAGTTCAGCCAAATATTGTAGTATTTGAGGTAAACCCTTTTTCTCATTCCAGACACAAAAACGTTTCCATTTTGCAGAGTAAGCTTTTCTAGTTGATGGCCTTCTGGCCTCCAAAATGACATCCTGCACCTCCTTGGAGAGTAGGGCCTGTTGTGATGCTAAGGAATCTTCCATGCAGCTAGATTGAGTGTTTTTAGCTGGCTGTGAAGAGTTTTGAAGCTGTGCTGAGTCAGAAGAAGAGGCATTAGAGGCAGGGTCCATGGTGGGGAATGCGTCAGGCTCCTCAGGAGTGAGTACCAGTGTTGCCTTGGCCAGTCCGGAGCAATGAGAATCATCTTTGGTCTGTCTGCTCTGGCCTTCAATAGAACTTTGGGCAGCAGAGGAAGAGGTGGGAAGGCATAAACTGTCATTGATGTCCAACTGAAAGAGAGAGCATCCACTCTCCAGGCCTTTGGATGGAAAACCCTTGAGCAGAATTTTGTCAATTGATGATTTTTGTGGGAGGCAAAGAGATCTATGTCTGGCCTTCCCCATTCTTGGATTATTTCTGTAAAAACTTTTGGATGCAATTTCCATTCGTGTGGATCTGTCATATTCCTGCTTAGGTTGTCTGCCAGTGTGTTTTCCTTGCCTGGCAAGTACTGTGCTTGTAGTTCCATTTAGAGTCCATGGCCATGTTCCAAAGTGACATGGCCAGTCTGCATAGGGGTAAGAATGTGTTCCTCCCTGTTTGTTTATGTACCACATAACTGTGGTGTTGTCCGTTCTTATCAATAGTTGACCTGGTTGTAGAAGGTCCTTGAAAGCTATAATAGCATTTATTACTGCTAGCATTTCTTTTTGATTGATGTGAAGGTGCTTTTCTTTTTGGGCATTTGCCCTGAATGCACCGATCTGTCATGTGCGCCCCCCAGGCGTAGTCCGAGGCGTCTGTTGTGATGACTTGATTTGCTTGAGGCTTGCTGAATGGAAGACCTGTGTTTGTTTGACATGCTTGAGCCCACCACAGAAATTCCTTTTGCAGACATGGAATTAGTGGTATTATTGTTTCCAAACTGTGACTGTGTTGAGACCATATGTTTTTTAGGTACCATTGTAGTTTCCTCATATGCAGCTTTGCACATGGGATTAGTAAGATGCAAGATGCCATGAATCCCAGAGCCTGCAGGATTTTCCTTGCAGTCAGCCTGGTGCAATTTGCTAGTGTTCTGAAGTATTGAATTAGTTGCCCCTGCTTCTCTGGCGTGAGGTAGGCCATCTGGGTGTTTGTGTCCAAATTGGCAACCCAGGAAAATTATCTTCCGAGAGGGTATTAGCCTTGATTTCTTTTTGTTGACTGTGTATCCCAGAGAGTTCAACAACATTATTACATAAGCCAGATGTTTCAGAAGAATGTGCTTGCTGTCCGCTTGGATCAGGCAGTCGTCCAAATAGGGGTATATTTGTATCCCTTGAAGTCTGCAGTAGGCAATTACTGATGCCAGGCATTTCGTGAATACTCTGGGCACAGTAGATAAGCCAAAGGGCAATGCAGAGAATTGATAATGGGTTGAACCTGCAAGAAATCTGAGGTACCTTCTGCAATTTTGTCTGATTGGGACATGCAGGTATGCCTCCTTGAGGTTCAATGTTACCAGCCAAGACTCCTTGCCCAGCATGGGAAGAAGTTGCTGTAGAGTGAGCATCTTGAATTTTGGTACGAGTAGAAATGTGTTTAGGATGGATAGGTCCAAAATAGGTCTCCAATCTTTTCCCTTCCTTGGCACCAGAAATAGCCTGGAATAAAAACCTTGACCTTGTTCATGCGTAGGTACCTCTTGAATAGCTTTCATGTTTATGAGATCTGTAATTTGCCTTTGTGCCTCTGCCCTTTGATTGTGTGGCAGGTTTGGCATGCCTCTCATTTTTGGAAGGGTGTGAAAATGGAATTTGTAGCCTCTGTTTATAATGTCCAGGATCCATTTGTCCTTTGTGACAATATGCCAATTTTTTGGAAATAATGCCAGCTTTCCTCCTAACGGGGCTGCCATTTGAGACTTGGTTGGCATGCAAAGGGGGAAGTCATTGGGTTTGCTTTCTGAAAGAGTTATCCTCACCACCTCTTTGTGTAGGAGCTTGCCATTGTCTGCCTCTAAACGATCCTTGGGCTTGTCCTCTGCCCCTGGGGCGCTTGTATCTGCCTCTTTGGGGTCTGTCCGTGGCAGGAAAGGACCAGTTTTTGGAAGGCCAATTTCTACTAAAGCATGAGGGTTGTACCTGTAGAAATTCTTTCACAGTTTGCATTGATTTAGCCTTTTCCTCCATTTTCCTTAACACCTCCTCAGCATTAGCACCAAATAGTACATCCTTTTGAAGAGGGGCGTCTAGTAATTTAGCTTTGACATGATCAGGCAAGGCTTGTTCCTTGAGCCAGGCATGCCTACGTATGACTGATCCTGTAACAGCAGCTCTATATGAGGCCTTTAGAGCATCAAAACCACATTGTAAGGTATGCTTACCCACTTGTTCTGCACTATGCATCAAATCCTGCAACTCCTTTAAGTCTGGTTGTTCAGGTTGTGACATTTTACTTTTCAATTGTGATAACAAAAACTGTTGGTATTTTAGCATGGAGGCCTTAACTCATGGATAAGGTAGCCGAGGTACATACCTTTTTTCCCCACCTTTCTAAGGATATGGAGTCTCTCTCGGAAGGTAATGGATTTTTAGCAATGGAGGCCTTAACTCCCTTGGGGCCCTGTGAGATGGTTTCTGGGTCAGCAGCATGGCTTTTGTATAAAAATTGGTGTGAGTCAGGAACCCTGTAGTACCTGTCCGGCTTAACTGGAGCTGGAGGTAGAGAGTCCGGGTTAAGGCAAGCCTCTGAGTAAATATCATCTGGATGTCCAAGACAGGAGGTATAGCCAGAGGCCTGTGCTGAGGTAGCAAGAGAAATTCCCTGAGCCTTTTCTTGGAATCTAATCTTGGCCTTCCCAGTGGAAGTGTTCCCTTAGAGTATGCAAAGTTTCCCCAAATGAGTAATCCTCTGGGGGGGAGACAGAAGGGATGGATTCCTCCGCATCAGAGTCTTCAAAAGGGGAGTAAGAATGTTCCTGATCATCAGAGTGCTCTGAAATAATGGAGCCCTGATCAGAGGAGGGGGAATCTTCCTCCACTCTGGGCCTTTTGTCCGGTGGGGGCTGAGAACCTCTGATAAGAGTAATTAAGTCCTCAGCCATTTTAAGCATCTGTTTCTTAGGCATGGGGCCTGGAGATGGGCCCTGTGTAGCTGGTCTCTTAAGGTTGCTTTAGACTTTGTGAAAGCCTTGATGGAGAAAGAAGAGGAAGGTCTGAAGACACCTTGAGTGGAGGTGGACCTGTCCACATTCTGAGTTTCAACGCCAAGAGTGGCTTCGGTATCTGTAGTCGGGGTGTGGGCCGAGGAGCCTGCAACCTCGGGCACAGGAGACACTGTCAAAGAAGTGTCGTCGGTAGTCAGGAGCTGCATAGGCGCCTCGCTGAGAACCTGACCACGTGTAGTCGGCTTTGGCGTGGTGTCGGTAGAGGCCGCGGACCTCGTGTGTCGGTCCTTGTCTTTGCGTTTTTTAGACAAAACCGGAATCGGAGTATCCGACGACATAGTATAATTAAATGCTTTCCCAAAATAATGCTGGGCGAACTCCGCCTGACGCTTAATAGTGCGTTTGTTGAATGTAGCACAAAAGCGACAGACCGAGACATCGTGGTCTGGGCCTAAACAAGGTATACAGAGGGAATGGAAATCCTTATGCGGTATTTGCTTCCCACAAGAAATACAATTATTAACTTTGTCTGACATCGGTCTGAGGCAAGAAATGTTTCCCCAACGGGGTACTTAGCTTTTAAGAAGACTTCGGTTTCCAAATTTTCGTAATCTCAGGAGCTGGCCGCGACTGGCACTTGCGAACTGCTTCTGCTTCGGGCACCGCGCGGCAAGAGAGACTGATGAAAATGGCATCAGCTGGTTCCTTTATACCCCTTTTGCACTGACATCAGGGAAGAAGCGACGACAACCGACGCTGGACCTAGACTTTGGAATTCAGCCGACCGAGGACCCGCCTGACGGCAGGAGAACCCATCTGTTAAGACTGCAGCTGTATGCACGATGAACATCTAAAGAATGCTTCACTGAATATAAGTTCACTAACAGGATGCAGCTTGGAAGTGGATGACGATGGTATGGAGGAGGCTGGACATCCTGATACCCAAGAGGCATCGTTGAAGGAGCAGTGCAGCAAGGTCCTTTGGGATCCAGAGTATACTACTCAGAAGAGGACAGACTAGAAATGGTGTGGGAATCACGGTGAAAGAGTCTTCTGAAGACAGTAAAGGATGTCAAGAGAATTAGTGACAGACTCGTGTCAAGCAGATTCTAGTGTAAAAACAGGGCAGTTTTCTTAATCTCAGGCTATATCCCACTGCAAGGTTGTGATGGTGAGGAAAAGAGTGCATTCAGGCAGCAATTCTAGGACTTAACTAGATAAGGTGGAATAACATGAACTGGTGTTGATAACAGGGCAACTGATTGCTCACATCAGGACAGGCAGAACAGGATATGAGAACTGCCTGGGTCCACAGTCACAAGATTATGTCCATTAGAGACATTGGATCCAGACCAAGTGTGACTTCCTCCTATTAATTAAAGGGCGTTTGGACAGAATAAGAGATTGCAAAGTCATCCCCAGTGAAACTGTCTGCCCAAAGCATAAACCATTGCTGGCCACAACCAGCTGCAAACAGTGGTCAGAGAAGGCTCAAACGTCAACAGACTAGGCTGAAGATCTAGATGGTGACTGGAGTGAAAACACAAGAGTTCAAGGAAATAGTCAGAGCTCTAGCACCTCTGGAAGAACAGCTATAAACTAAGAAAAATCTCTGGCCTTATTAGGACCAAGGATGGTGCCTAGTCACAGTAGGGGTGGTTCTGATTTCTGCGGTAGCTTTTCTATTTTCCTGGCCATGCTCTTATTTGAAGGGGACACTCCGTCCTGACTTGTTGCAGTCTGCTGAATATTACATAAGTTGTTAAACTTAACCTACTGAAGCTGAAGAAATCTCAGGAGGCATTTGTGTCTTCAAAAAATGTTTTATTGATTTCTGAGACAGTTGAGCGCTGCTCCAAATCTAAACGTAGCTGTTATTATGCCTCCCGCTAACCCTCTAGGAAATGAGCATGATCTACCACTGGGAACACCAGGAAATGGGAGACACACCTTTAGATTAATAATACCTCAGGAAGAAGAGGAAACAGGTGGAGCTGAAAAAGAATGCCAGCACCTGAAAACAGCATGTTTGAGGACTGTAGAACAGGTATGCAGCTTTGCCAGGTATGGATGCAAAGTAAATAAGTAAAGTTGGTGGTGCAACGCAGAAGTCCAGGATGTTATTAAAACAAAACCGAAATGCAGAAAGAAGAAAGAAATAACAGATTGAAAAGAAGGACCAGGCAAAGAATAAATACTAGTTTGCTAACAAAGAGTCTAGAGCAGTGACAATGGCAAAGAATAAGGCGTCACAGGAACTCTGTTAGCTTCTGGAAAGTTACTCAGCAGATGGTACAAAGAAGGCACAGGCAGAGAGATAAAGATGATAGTCACCAGTCACCAGACACAATTA